>NC_092592.1:31266666-31574583 GCF_047663525.1 Anas platyrhynchos | reverse complement strand
AATAATGCATTATTTTGGTTGATTCTGTTAATGCTCCAACATATTTATTTTTCACCTTCATGAGCACAGTTGCTCAAATTTGCAAGAAAGAGTCAACGAGGAAACCTTTTCCCCTGTTAAGTTGCATTATGTATTAAGCCGTTTGGAAAGTGGATGGTAGCCTTTCAGGCTGGTAGAATTACGTGGGTTATAGGAAACAACAGAAAGTCATTAGTGTGTTTGTGTCCATTGCACGTTTGCACCTCCATTTCCTGAAGTCAGTGGTAATAACTCAGGCCTTGCTGTTCTGAATCTCTGAAATGGAGTTAATTGTACAGGGAAATCCTGGACTGTGCCAACTTAAATTCAGTACTGAGCTAGATTTAGTCTGTTTTTTGTCTATTTAAGCCTAGCATACTGTGGAGGGTAAAATGACTCACTTTCTGCTTCTCCAACCTTTTATTCCTACCTCTTCCCACTTCTTCTGAGTTAGCCAGTAGAGAAGTTGTAGCAAGCAAGAGCTGATACAGGCATCTTGTTTGGTAGGAAAGTCTGTGTTCCAATAAGGCAAGTGCCTTTTCTTGTTTGCGTAGTGTGATGATTTGTTGGTAGGGTCTGCTTGGGGACTTGTGACTTGTAGATAAATGTGTTTTGGACCTCACTGAACCAGTGAGGCAAAAACAAATAAAAGGAAATGAAAAAAACAGCTGGCTGCCAAACAAATGCAAAATGAGGACTCCGTGTACGCTTCTGTAAATTAAAACTTTTCTTGGGGAAAAAAGTACTTTTCATGAAAGATTTATCAAAACAATTTTTGAAGAGCAAATTCAAAGTAAATGGAAAGTGAGTGAAGGCAATAAAGATAAATGATCATAAATTAACCAACCCTTTTCCCTGATAAACTTCAGACAAGTAAAGTTCTTTAGATGTATTTCTCTGTGCTTCTGTAAAGTGGTCAAGACTGACAGAAGGGTAATTATTAAAACTGGAGGAGATGGGAATCAGCTGTGGCGAAAAGGGAGATAAACGTGCTGATCTGGAAAGGAAACTGTTGGACTTGAGGGGAGGTTACTATTTAATTCCTCAAGCATAGGCCTCGCTTAGTACATCCATTAATAAACTTGATATGATGTAGAAATATTTTAAATAAAATTGTTGGAGGCAACGTTAATACAGAGGATTGAAATATCATGCCAGAAGAATGGGATGGCCTTGAGAACTGAAGCAGTAGAAATGAGATAAAAATGTGATGAAACTGAATAGAGCAAAGTACGGGGTCCTGCACAGAAAGATTTACAAGAAGTATTTTTGTTACTAGTTCAGGTGGCATCAAGTGGAGATGATAGCCAGAAGGAAAATCAAGGTGTATTCAATGAACTTCATTTGACTGGGAGCCACCACTGCATCAGAACATACGCAAAGAAAGTCTGAGAGGATGAATCAGGCAAATGCAATCTATTGTGCACAAAAAGTCTAAGGACACTTAATGTGCACTCAGAGAAAATGAAGGCTGAAAAAGGGTGTGAGAATACTCGGCTGGGGATAAACAGAGGTAATTCAGGGTATAGGAAGGCCAGAACAACAAACCATAAATGGATCAGGAGTAAACTGACAATCAAGAATTGCCATCATCATTGTAGTGATAGTTCAGCGTCCTGGAAAAAACAATGAGTCCAAGAAACATATTTAATAAATTGTCTAATAATTATGTGAATGCAATGATACGGTAAGGCTGATGACTAGTAGTAAAGAATTGAACCACATGTCATTAGTCTTACGTGCATCCACAAGTACTTTTCCAGTAAAATTAAAGCCAGCAGAATCAAAGCAAAACAAAATCTGTCCTGAGTCACCATATGCACTTAGGTTGTTTTTCCTTAAATTAACTGGTTGGAGGTAATGATCTTATAACTCCTGCGTGTATGTAAGATGGAGGAGTGATTATGCTATAACGTATTGATTACTTTGATTCTTTCTTTCTCATTATATCATTTTGGGAAATGTACATACCTTTTCTGGAACCAGTTTTGATGTTAAATATTACAGCAAATCCCTGTGTCATGTCTGTCAGTGTAATTTAGTTAAATTCAGTGCAGTTTTATGAACCGAGGTCTTGGCTTTCAGGTTCTGCTGAATCATCTGACAGGAGCCACTTCTGCTATACTACTAATGTGTAAAATAGGGAAAAAAAAAATCAGGTCTACGGGAATATTTTTAGGAATATTTATATTATATAAAATATATTAATATATATATTAAATATTTAATATTTAGGAAGTCTAAGGAATATTTTTAGGACTCCATGTTTGATAATGTCCTCTACAAAGCTGGAATCTTGCTGTTGATGTGGTTGGGAGATGGATGATACCACAAGTGACCATCATGAACAGTTGTTACTGAGAGTGAAGTCATCAGCTCATCTTCATCTGCCTTATTCTCTAGATGTCTTTGAACCCACATCAATTTACACCCTGACCCCTAATCTGAGATGTGCAGCCCGTGAATAGTGTCTGATACATCCTTGATTTTCTTGTTGCCAGGGTCACATCATCACTGTCAACTTCTCTGGCAGAACATTTATGATTTACAGATACAGCACAAGCTTATTCAGCTTCTTAATTCAATCAGATATTTACAAAAAGCCATACAAGATATTTGCAAGCCATATCCTATCTGAAAACACAATTATATAATGTCACCGCTGTTATGATTTCCTTGTCATTTTAAACCACATTTGCAATGAGGGGCTGATGAAAAGCTCATTGAAGTCAATGAAGGCCAACGAGTTCTACTTCAGCATTTAACATGCTTAATATAATGAGAAATGTACTATGTTGGTCTTGGTGTTCACTGCTGCTGTTTCTCCCTTTCTATTTATTTATTTTTTTCTTGTTTTCCATGTAACTTGATTTTCTAAAGCTGGGAGGATCTGTACAGAGCTCAGGTAGGAAACCGTACTGAGATGGGTCAGCAACTCCTGAGTACCTACTTAGTGGAGACATTGGATGCTTCCCCCTGCCCCTTTCTCCAGGCCTGGCAAGGGGGGTATTTCCATGCAGTATTTTGCCAGGCTGCATTTCATATGGCAAGAGGTTAAAGCCCACGGTCTCTTCCCTGCTGCCTGCAGTGTTAGCACTGTTTCTCATAGCTATAAACCACCTCCAACACCGCTCTTGCTTGATTCCAGTGAAATACTTCGTCTTTTGAAATAATTACTTCTGGTCAAGATCTCATGCAGTGACAAGCTACAGGAAAAAAAACATCACTTCCTGGAAAAAAAAACTGACAACAAATATATGTGTGTGTCTGTGTATATGTACGTATATATATACATACACACATAAATTACCACTTATTTGCTCTTTAAAGTTTCCCTTGTTCTCAAACATGGTGGGCTGGCATTTCTGTAGGGCTTCGAACCTACTGCCTTGCTCCTTCCAATGGCCACAGATCACTTTTCAAAATAGATGGTGTCAGATTTTGTTTTCCAGCTTGTGCCTGGGAGGGACTGTGTGTGTCAACCACCACCTGTTTTGTGCTGGCCTCAGTGCCCTGATTGTAGCAGTGCTGGCTGAGTTATCATATTATCCTCTTTCAGGTGATGAAACTCAGAATTTTGGCTTGGGCCTCTGTGTAAAATAAGAATTTCAAAGCATTTTAATAAAAAGTATGCCTTCCTGGTCTGCAGGCACTATTTGCTAGATGAATACAGGCATGTTGGAGAATGGTTCCTTCTCAGACCTCCAGCTAAGTCCAGCTCTGCTCGTTTCTATACGGACTCTCACAGCTTTCACATGCCTCATTTTCTCATACTATCTGCTATGGTGACTAGTTTCATTTACTGATAACACAGCAGTAGATAAGCAGTTTAATGGAGGATTGTAAAACCTCCCCTAACAAGGTGATAGAGCAGCGTCAGGCACGAGGAGGTGGCTATGACCAGCTCCCTCTTCCCCCCAGTAAAAGGGCAGGCAGGGTTTTGAGTAGGGAAGAGAAGAAATCCAGAAATCTTCAGAACTAAGAAGATTGAGACATTGCTATGTGTAAAATAATCAAATCAAGGAGAGCAGACGCTTTGGGAGATGATGGCAGTGGTGTGGCTCCTGCTCAGCACCACCTCTCCAGCCTGAGGATGCGAACAGCCTGGTGTTCAGTCTCACTTTCTCAGGAAAAGGCAGCGTCCTCACCTGGCATAAGAAACTGGACAATCCATTCTGTGCCTTGGAAATACTTCTTTGTTTCTGTGCTAGTTTATTTTCTAAATATTACAGCACTGCCACCTTGCCTGCCTCTCCTTCACTTCATGTTTAGCTCCTTTACTTTTTACATCCACATCTCATCTCCTTTGCAGTGGAGCAAGTTTGCACATTATTTTTGATAAACTGACTTATAAAAACATGCTGTGGTGAAAAAGAATGCATCTCTTGTTTCAGGAAATAAAATGCTTTATCAACAAAACTCTGATTTGGCAGGGTTCACAGTAACCTGACGATGACTCTTGTGTTTGCAGAAATCTGTCTGAAAATATTTTGTTGTTGCCTTTATGACTTTTCACATTGTTGGTAATATGGTGCTTTGCTCAGCCTTAGGCACCATGAAGCATTTTGAAATGTATTTAAAAGCTATTGAAATTCACAGAAGAAAAAAAAAGTATTCATGAAAGGTTAGTAAAACAAAGCATGTTGTCCAGCTTCCCAAACCCACAAACCCATAAGGTAAAAGTCCAAGAACAGAGAAATGTTTCATGATTATATGCAGATACGATCGTGGGCAGCCTCTACAAAATTGAGTTGTTACATGAAGCCCCTGCTAGCTACTCTCTGTTGCTGAGTATCATGAATGCTACTTGATCCAAGGGGATGTTTTCAGAACAAGCTTTTACTGCCCAGCACGAGTACGAACCAGTTCATGGCCAGCTCACTGCTGGTGAGCAGCAGTGGAGGAGCTAAGTCCCTTCCGCACAGGACTGCCCAATGCAGCTGTTGTTCATCCCAGCAACTTCCAGATTTATTTTTTTTTTCTTTTTCTTTTTTTTTGTTTGAATTTGTAAATGGTTGTCATTCTGCTGCTTAGATGAGAAAGTCTGCAGAAGTGCAAGTCAGGAATGCTGTTGATACAATCTTTTTCTTGTTTTAATTAAAAATTGAAAATACTTTTTTTTTTTTTTTTCTTCCCCCTGGGCACATCATAGAACAGTTTGGGTTGGAAGGGACCTTAAATACCACCTCGTTCCAAACCCCCTGCCATGGGCAGGGACCCCTCCCACTAGATTAGCTTTCCCAGGCCCTCATCCAACTCGGTCTTGAACCTCTCCAGGGATGAGCATCCACAGCTTCTCTGGGCATATTAGACACAAACAAAAGTAGGCAGTCCTCTTGTTCCAAAATCCCCTTTTTGCCATCTTAGAGTAATGTTTGTCACTCCTTCTTTAGTCTGTAACTAATATTCTACACATATCACATAGCCCTACACTGTATGCAACATCCCAAGCCCACAGACATTTCTAGAGTGTGAGATCCACATTTTCTTCCCCCAATTTGTTTCAACATGCCATTGCTTTTGAATGTAAGACATCTCACCCTGTAACCAGAAATATTTTTCATCACATTGTTAGCCCTGAGATATTACAGTATTTGTGCATTGAAGCTTATTGCTGTAGAAGAACCTGGAGAAGATCTAAAAGGAAAGGGACTGTGTTGTCAAAGAAAATCCCTTTGACTCTATTAGATGGCAAGGAAAAATATGCAGATGGACCAGAGCTGTCAATTTATGTAGGCAACAGTTTATGGAGATCTCTGACAAAAACATGGCTGTGCGTTACCAGTACATTTTTGACGTCTAGTCTTAGTAAAATTCCCATCAGTTGTGAATTATTACTTCACAGGTTGATGGTGTCAACTTGACTTTCAAAACTGCAAAAGTGAATCTGGACAAGACCACAAAGTGGTAATGAGGAGAGAGATTCTTGGGAATGAATGTCTATTCCATTATTTTGTTTTGTTTTGATTCAGGTAGGTACAAAAAAAAAAGATTATTTCTTGCTTCTGACCTGTTTTTTGTTTGTTTTTTTTTTTTCTCCCTCCTTCTTTCTGGTGTGAGGAGAATGACAGGTACAGGGCCACCTCTAAACAGCACAAGAAAAAAAGTCCAGCTCAATTTCACTTGCTGCAAGTCTAAAAACTATGATTGTTACATAAAAGTGTGAATTGTTTTGCTCCATTAAACAAGGAAGCATCAAACCAAAAATCACATAGATTCCTATTTGTTTTCTATTTACTATTCTGTTTCCTTTGGGATGCTGCTCTTTTTGGATGAAATAAGTTGTTTCTTTTTTTTTTTTAAAGGAAAAGATACAGGTTCTCAACCTTGTGTTTAGTATTTTAAGCATTTGTACCATTTTTCTCACTCCTAGTATGTCAATAAAAGGCAGAGAAACTGATCACTGAGAAATGCTACTCTGCTTTGTCAAATGTAATATATATGAGGAAACGAAAAGGACTTCTAAATTGTCCCCAAAGGTCGCAGCATCATGGCACTGAGGTGAACCACTGAAATAACACTGTTGAAAAAAGATGGATACATTTACTCACAGATCAAAGATGCATCAGTTAGCTATAGGTGGCAGAAGAGCTTGATTGTCCTTGAGGTGTGTGAGGCTTTCTGAACTGTTTGTGATGCACTCGAAACATCACAGCCAGATCTGAAGACACTGACTCACAGCCAGGGAGAAAGGCATGTGCTGACCCCAGAAGTTCCCATTGTCCCACTGTATCTGTGCCTGACCTGAAAGGTGCATTTATGCCAAGGTCGGCTCCTTGTTGGCTTTGATCTACAAGGTGCAAGAAGATGGCAGCTAAGTGGTTTGTTTTCTCTGGGTACACAGAGTAGGTGAAGGCTTCTGCATTGAAGGAATGAGTCTGCCATGTCCAAGCTTTGCTATATCAGCACAGCTACAGTGGTATAAATCATACGTGTTGTCGTGGTTTAACCCGGCCGGCAGCTAAACACCACGCAGCCGTTCGCTCACCCTCCCCCCTCCCTCTCTGGGACGGGGGAGAGAAATGGAAAGTGAAGCCCATGAGTTGAGATAAAGACAGTTTAATAAGACAGGAAAAATAATAATAACAAAAATAATAATAACAATAATAATAATAATGATACAATGGTGATAATATGAAAGTAATAATAGTATGTACAAACAAGTGATGCACAATGCAATTGCTCACCACTCGCTGACCGATGCCCAGCCTAACCCCGAGCAGTCCGGCCCCCTCCCCCGGCTAGCCACCCCTATATATTGTTTAGCATGACGTCAGATGGTATGGAATACCCCTTTGGCTAGTTTGGGTCACCTGTCCTGGGTCTGTCCCCTCCCAGCTCTTACTGCACCCCCAGCCTGCCCGTTGGCAGGACAGAGCAAAAGGCTGAGATGTCCTTGGCTTAGTATAAGCACTGCTCTGCAACAATTAAAGCATCGGGGTGTTACCAGCACTCTTCTCATCCTAAGCCAAAACATAGCATTCTACCAGCTACTAGGAAGAAAATTAATTCTGTTCTAACTGAAACCAGGACACGTGTATATAGCAAAGTTTGTGTTTTCCTTTTGGCAAATGTTGAGCAAATTCCAAAACCAGACAGGAAAATTGCTCAATGAGTTTCCCTGATTATTTATTAAGAAGTTGCCCTTCTCTTTTGAGCTGCCTGCTTCACCTCCGTCCTGAAGTATCACAGTCAGGACAAAATGCTGTAAAAGACTTGCATGGGCCTTTAGCAGAGACACCTGGATAGCAGAAGCAGGGTCACGGTGACTGATCAAAATGAGAAGAGTTCAGTGCCTGGTTTGGTTACTGCAGGGAGATTCAGGGCTCTGAGGTCATGAAGTCTCTGGTAATGCTATTTCTTTTATAAAGTCACCCCAAAGGTTTCATTTCAGCTCATGCCTAAGGCACTCTTCAGTATTTCTTTCTGCAGCAAGCCAACTAAAAGCTGAGTGAAGGTTTCCCAGTGAATATATTTTCTTTAATCCTGTACTCCTCAATTTCTTATGCTATCTCCAAATGTTCACAAGTACCTTCAGCCTATGAGAAGTTCAGTGAAATATGGATGTGTATGTATTCATCTCCTTCAGTTTTCCTTTCCAGTCACTGTTCACTATGTTTAGCCATTATAACTACTTATCCATTCTTGGCTTGAAGGTTTTTTGTTGTTTGTTTGCTTTTATATAAATATATATTATCCCTACACTCCTGTATTTCTCTATCTGCCAGAATACCAACTCCTTGGAAGCCCAACCTTTGCCCTGTCAGCTCTACAGTAACAGGAAGATTTTTGTGGAGGAAAACAGTTTTATAAGCTAGAGTTCTTGTATTTCTGCTTTATAATTGTGGTATCTTAGATTCCTGGACATAACTTTCCATTGAGGCTACGACTATCTTCTGCTCTAATACCAACATCTTTAGTTTTCTTTTCCCCATGTAAGCATTTTTCCTGAGAGAACTATTAGTGTGGGACTGCTCTACTGCCTACTTGTCCCCTCTGCTCCTACAGGGGAAGCTGCATACCCACAGCCAAGTGGACCAAACACGCTGGCATGCAGTTGTTTTCTGTCCACCACAATGGTTTCTCAGTTTTGTGTAATCCCTGATTTATTTTTTTCTGTCATCCTTTAAAACCTCTGGAGCTCATTAGAGCATCACTGAAGATTGAGGAAAGGGATTTTAATTTGAAGCACATAGAAGCACTTTTCTCTGTACACAGCATTTATGGGAAGAGAAGTGGCAACGTGAGTACTCTAAAAAGCCTAGTAAGTTTGGACAGTTTCAGCAATAGCAGTGATTTTAGGTATGGTAAAGGCACCTTATAAATGAGAGATTAAAAAGCTCAAGGTCTGTGTTATTTGGAAAGAAATTATGAGATGACTAACAATCTCTAAAATGCCTATGTGAAGAGATATATGATAGAAAGAGGTAAAAATGTAAGATAATTTAGTGGCTGGAATCTGAAGATAGGCTTAATCTAGAAATAAAGTGCAAATGGTTGCTAGGACAACTTATGAATAAGTACAATTAGTTTTTCATCACTTCAAGACCTCAAAAAAGGATAAGAGGTCCTTTTGAAAAATCAGGTAAATCAGAAATGATGGTTTTCCCTTGGAAGAATGGTCAAGTCAATTTAAAGTAATAGTATTCTCTACCACTACACCTTATGCCTGGTTCCTCTGCTCTTTTTTCTTTCTTGAGAATAAGAATGTCTGGGTGAGACTTTCCATATTGGACTTAGCACTGGAAGGGAATTTTGAACTGCTAGATTAATCTGTATGGGTAGCAGGAAAAAGCTGCAGAATGGCTTTGTGACATGTCCTCATCACTGTAACACTTCAAAAAGAACAACTTTCATCGTGGCATGACACACGGTGATCACACCACAACATTGTAATGTGACAATGCATTAGAGCTGTTGAATTTACTTAAGTACACAACAGTGATCCTTAACACTTATGACCTGACCCCCATCAAAATTGGGCCTTTTTTTCTTTGTACTGGGAGTCTAGAGTTACTTGAACTCTTCAGGGCAGGAAATAATTTAGGTCTGTTTTATATAGAAACAATAAGCACATACCAAACATCCATCAGTTCCAGTGTAACACAGATCATTTAAGTCTTCCTGTAATCAATCTTAAAAGGCATCAGAATGCTCCCAGGATTAAAAGCATTAGATATATATGTTTTATATATATTTTTCAACCAATGTATTGGTTGAAAATATCCACATTGCAAAAATATTCTTTTTTAAATTATACAAGGTACTTTGCTAAGTAAGCAAGCATTAACAGTTTCATAGTAAGAATATGATCTGTCACAATATTTTCTTCTCTGGAAGAGAGGGGGGCTTCTCAGTAATAATGAATGATCCTCTGCATCCCGTAATACTGACTAATAGCTGAGAGCACAGCCACATCCAGAAAGTAGAGCCACGTGATTTAATGCAAGGCAGGTAACAGAGCAAGCTTCAAGGCATGCAGGTCCAGAGAACCAGAAGCTTAAAGGACCAAAAAGTCATTCTCAAATATAGTTAACATATAGAAACATGAAATTTATCACAATATCATAAAAAGAGAAATATTTCAGAGTAGATTTTTAAAGGATTTAAAATGTAAAGGATTTTAAATGTAGTGGTTTTAGCATTACATCTGCAAAAATGTTCCAGTTTGATTGAACTCAGATGTGATAACACTGAAAAAACAGTTAAATGATGCAGATAGTGGCTGAATACTGTCGTTTCCTTTCTGATTAAGGACTGCTCCTTAAATAGTACTTTACTAAAAATAAAACCAAAACAAAACAAAAACAGCGGTAAAAACAAGAAAATCATAGTGATCTTATTAGTTCTTGGCTGTGAATTTATTAAAATGGTAATGCTGTGTCCTCAGCTAGGCTGGAATTAGCTGTCATCTTCAATTTCCTCTTGCTTAGAAAGAAACAAATAGTCAGTGAGTTTTGGCATGATAACTTTTTGTTTATTTTCTGTTGTTATTACCAGCTTGCAGTGGGTAAGGGCTAGCTGGTAACTGCTGAAAACTTTTGCAGCAACCGAACAGAGTCTGTGCATTTTTGTGGTGCTTTGGTTCACTGCAGGTAATAGAAGCTACAACCAGTTTGCATTTAAATTAGTAAACTGGATTAAGAGCTATGACTCTTGATACCTGTTGGATTTTGCTATGGCATCTGACAAGGTTAATATCTTCATCTCTGAGGCTAAATAAGGGAGCTAGTAGTGTGGGTCTATGTAGCTAAAGACTAAATATAGTTGTGGCTTAAAATCAGAACAGATCACGAATAACAGTCACAAGACCCAGTATGTCTGGTGTTGACAAATTCCTTATTTTGCAGCACTATGGCAGTTGCTACCATGTCAGGTGCTGTTTCTAGGTTTCATCCAGAACATTGAAATGATGATTCGATCCCCCTTGCCTTTTTTTTTTTTTTTTTTTTAATAATGAAAAATTTTCCTTGTTCATGGTCTGACTTTGAATTCTTACAGCTGTTAGTACAAAGATCTTCCTTCCTCAGCTGGGGCTACTGCCATACAAATTAATATAATTGGCAACAATCTGTTTGTTGTTTTTTATCATAACTTTTGAATTATGTTTAAAAATGAATTTCTTCTGGTGAAGAAGGCAAAAATCAATGGTTTATGAACAAAATTCTTCACTGAGGTAAATATAGCCGTTGGCTGTAATTGATTTTGTCCTTGTGTGTTTGATTTCTTCCACAATTCCTCTCAATTCAACTTGTTTTTTTGGTACTTGAATCTTGATCAGCAAATTCCTCTGACTTCATTCAAATTGACTCAGACTTTCAGAGTATTAGAAGATTGGTTTTGACCTTTCTATACCGAACAGCCAGTAACTTTGAGGTATTTACCTTACTTTATAAATTGTTCACATAAGGCTTACAGGAAAAGGCAAACATACATTCCTCTTCGTCCTTCCATAATACCTCAGACAGTATTGTTTTATTATACGTGACGCAGGTAATGTTCAAAACAAGATCCTAAACAAGTTGTACCTGGGCTTTTATATTACTACAGGAGGTACAGAACAGCCTCCAAACACATCTAAGAAGTACCAATTGTGCCATGCCCCTGCTTCTTAAAATGTAACCCTTTTGTTTTTGTAGAGTTACTAGGGTGAGGAGAGGTGGTTTCACCATTTCTGTGCTCGCCTTCTCCAAGAGGGGAAGAAATTCTGAATGGACTCTGTAAACTTCTTATACCACGTTTCTCATTCCTTCTGCTCTGCTGTAAGAGCCAATCTGTAAGTAAATAAATACATAAATAATAAAAAAAAAAAAAAAAAGAAACCACAAACATCAGTTGTAGTCTATTACACATGTAAGCTGAAGGGTTGATTATTTTTATCTCAGAGCCAACGGGAGCTTTGTTACTTTACCAGCAAAACTATTACTCTTGCAGGCCAGGCTTACCAGTGAAGTAACTTCAAAAAGTCTGAAAAGTCTTGGACTGAGGAATCAACTGAAATACTTCATTATTTATTTGAGTTTTTGCCTGATGCTGTGATTCTGGGATCTGCAACAAAACCACACAAAGCTCTGTGCTGTTTCAGTCAACCTGTTGGTTTGTTCCTAAATCTTTTCAGGTGAAAAGGATGTCTCTCTAAATCCCCTTCTCAGTTTTGTATTTCAGTAATTATGCTATTCCCTGGTGTGTAAGTAGACTAAAATTTTATGGACCCTGGAGTTTTGTTACCAATTCTGAGCAGTGGACTCTGCCAGAAAACTGTTTTGAAAGTGAAAATCCCATCCTGTGAAGGATCTTGAATGTTGTTTTTCTGCTGTTCAGAAGTAATCCCAAATTCAGCTGGAGATATATCTATATTTTTAAGATTTGTATTTTATTTTGGATCTTTTGGAACTGAATGCTCTGTTTTATGCTTCCTAGTATACTTCTTATAAGAGAAAGGGGGAAAAAAGGGAACAAAAAGGCTGTGATTCATCGGGGGTTGTTTAAATGCATTCCCCTCTCTCTTCATCATCTAAAAAAAAAAAAAAAAGAAAAAAAAGAAGAAAAAAAAAAAAAACTTGGCTAAATCAGTTCTTTTACCCAAAGCATTTCTTTTGATTTTTGATTGAACCGTGTTTTCCTCCAAGAAACAGAGTGTTCCAAATCAGTTCTTTGTTATTACGCTGTGGACTTTGATTTCAAGATGTAGGTTTAGATCCTCACTTCTTACAATCTCAAATATAAATCCCATACCTGATACTGGTTATTTTTCATCCTTTAACCTGATGTATGCTTTCAAGTGATGAAATAACATTTTCCTGATGTATCCACTGTTCAGACTAGCATAGAGAACATGAACATGACGTACCATGAGTTAGTACCCATTTTATAAGTGCCATTACTGTCATCCAGCTACTATTTCTGTATTAAGTGGCTTCTGTTCTGAAATACTCCATTCATCTGCATTAGAAAAATAACCGTGAGCAAGAAACTTAACAGAATAATTTTCAACAAAATATATATAAATAGCCAAACATATTAGGTCAGGTTGGTAGTGATAAAATTAGCACATATCTTGAATAAACATGAGAGATGATTTCAGTATGTGGCAGATTGGCACCTTTTTAGTTAACTTTGAGGGAGGAATTCTCAATTTTTTTTTTCCAAAATCTTTCCCTAGCCCATCTCTCTTTCTCCTCTTCTTTCTGTTACACAAACCAAATTGGTTTGGAATTTTTTCTTCTTGGCACGCTTTTCTTTCTATATCTGAATATGATTATTCCTCACTAAAATTTCAGCCTCTCACTCATAATATAGGGAAAATGATATCACACAATCTGTTTCTAAGGAGAACATACAACACAAGTCATTCTGATAACTTCACGGGAGTGAATAAGGGGATAAGGAAAATGGATTTAAATGGAATTTCATTTGATAGCTTGTGAAGCTGGCAGCATAGACAGAGCTTTGTCTTGGTGCACAACTGTCATCCTGAAACATTCAGGTGAATGCTGTGAGGCAAAGGAAAGCAGTTATTAATGTTTGTCTGAAGTATTGGGTTTGGTTCTGGTTTACCTGTTTACCAGTGGGAAGCAGAGCAGTACAGACCACAATAGAAATAATTACTTTTTTGAAAGGGTAGCTGCTTACAATGCAGTCTTGTCTTCAGTACTTCATGCAGAAATAAATGAGGGAGTGAATATTGCTGACTGCCGATGATTCTACTGACCCACTCTGTCTTACTTAACTACCAATTATTGTATTAAAATGTGCATCAGAAATTTTATTGTCAGGCTCAAATCTTTGCCCTCCTTAAACTTAACTTGTAGTTTTATTAGAGAGCATCTTACCTTAACCAGCATTAGAAAAACATCAGAAAACAACAAAATAACATAGATACAGACAAAAATATGGTAGCTATAACAGTAGTTATTATTAAGAATCAAACTACTATTGATAGGAAAAGAAGTCTGAAACAGTCTACTTACAATATAGTCTACATAGTTAGGTTTGTTACAGATAAAATAAGTACAAAAGGATGCTAGCATAACATGGACATAGTGAGAATGTGTTCACTTGTACTCAGAATTATTCTGGCCCAGTAATTTATTTTAACCTGCTAGTACTGGGAGCTGTCACTGTTGTATGTCTAGCCTGAGAGTTTGGTCTTGCCCTCCTTCCCATCATTCTGTGAGATCTCACTCAGTTACCAGTTTGTTACTGCTAGAGATCTATCAGAGAGCTAAAAGTACCAGCCAGTCATCCCAGGCAGGGTGATGTGACAGAACTTCCTTTGGAAATATTTGTCACATTCAGGTGAAGATTCTGAGATGGTCTTGGGCAATCCACTGATTTCTGAATTACCAAACCCAAGAATTAAATGCTTTGTCCATTGGCGCAGTAGTATAGCTTGTCTGTGGAACTTGCTTCCAGATTGTTTCTATATTGACCAGTAAGTAGAAATATTAATTTTAGGTTCTAGAACTGTCATTATTTCCCCTCTTCCTCATACAATGCAAATAAGACTAGGTAGAGAAGCATTTCACAATGCAATAATTTCTTCTTGAATTCACCTGTAAAAAAAAAAAAAATGCTCAGGGGAGGGCTGCAATAAGACCTAGAGGCTGTGAGATGAGTAGTTTAGGTGTCTGGTTGGGATGAGGATGCTCTGTGACAGCAGGAACAGTGTTTCAGAAGATATTCTGGAATATTTCATGAGATATTCTGGAATCCAAAAGACTGTGTTCTCTAATGCTGTAGCAGCACTTTAGCTTGGGACTGAAATGTTTGCTGCTTCCTTTATCGTATGGTCTTTTTGTTTTGCCAAGCCTTAGCAGGATGATGAAACCATTGCAGCCTTGAATAAGACAGTCTCAAGCATTATCATTGTATAATATTTCTTGGACAGCCAAGGGAGACAGTGTTCTCGTTTGTTTGTTTTACCTTTTCATTATATAGCTCTTATCTGTTTTAAAGATAATGAAAAAATCTTATATTGTTTTTCCACTGGAAGATGTTTTCCTTGAACAGACGCATACAATCATTTGTTTTCAAAATTGGTTCCTGCCCTGTAAATACTGCCTTTTTAATGCAAGAATTTATGGAAAACGTTAAGAAAAAATCATGTCACCTCTTGGTTATGAATTATTCTTTCACAGTTAGTCCCTCAGAGGTGTTACTGAAGAGGTAAATACAAAGTTCATGTCTTCACAAAAGTCAGTATGTGAGCAC
The DNA here is from genome assembly GCF_047663525.1 of Anas platyrhynchos. Taxonomy (NCBI): domain Eukaryota; kingdom Metazoa; phylum Chordata; class Aves; order Anseriformes; family Anatidae; genus Anas; species Anas platyrhynchos. The sequence goes on along the minus strand of NC_092592.1, from coordinate 31,559,352 downwards.
AGTATTCTACATGGGGCTGCCTATTTGCAAGAAATAAGTGACTGGAAGTGGACACAAATTCTACAGCCTCCAGAAGGAAGAAATCTGTCTTCCTTCTTGAGCTTCCTCGTAACAGATTTCTAGGCCCTTTGAGAGCAGTAAACAGTAAAACCAAGGTTATAATGTGCAAAACAGGGCTGAGAGAATGGTGTTGGGCAGACCTTGGTTGCAATGTCTCTTAGAGTTTCAAATACTCCAGACTTTCTGAAGAATCCTAGGTAGTCAGTCCTCACTAACTGCTAACGTCATGCCCCAGATACCTTCTATAAGAGCATATTCACATTTTTAATGATTCTCATGGTTAGCCATTCCAAGGAGGAAGACAGCACATCAAACAGAATCATAACATATCCTGAGTTGGGAGGGACCCACAAGGATCATCAAGTCCAACTCCTGGCTCCACAAAGGACCACCCAATAATCAGACCCTACATCTGAGAGCATTGTCCAAACACTTCTTGAGCTCCAGCAGGCTTCAGGGCTCTGACTGCTGCCCTGGGGAGCCTGTACCAGTGCCCAACCACCCTCTGGGTGCAGAACCTTTCCCTAACCCCCAGCCTGACCCTCCCCTGTCCCAGCTCCATGCTATTCCCTCGGATCCTGTCGCTGTCCCCAGAGAGCAGAGCTCAGCGCCTGCCCCTCTGCTCCCTGTGAAGGAGCTGCAGGCTGCCATGAGGCCTCCCCTCAGCCTGCTCTGCTCTGGGCTGAGCAAACCAAGGGACCTTAGCTGCTCCTTATATACCTTGCCCTATAGGCCTTCCACCATTTTCGTAGCCTGCCTTTGGGCACTACTCCCTGATAGTTTTACCTTCACAGGGTATTGAAGGTGAGGTTACTCAATACTTTTTTTTTTTTTTTTTTTCTTCCCAAGTTGCAATTGCTCCGTTTCCAGGAATAGCTTACTTTTCTGTTAAAGAAAAAAAAAAAAAAATAAAAAGTGAACCAAGATTCTTGCAAGAACAGTGTTTCCCAAAGAATACAGTGTTAATGACATAAAATACAATTATACTGAAATTATACTGAAAATCTGTAGTGAGTCAGAGTTCTGTTGTGGTGTTCCCTCAGTTTGTATCCATGTGTTTTATAGTTCTGCTGGATGATATCCCATGGGAGATAAAATAAATATCACATTTCTTAACGCTTTATGAAGCACAGCAGGAATTTCTGAACCTACAATCACGTTTTAGAGAAATAACCTCATTCTCTTTCTATCATCTCTCTGATAGTCCTACAATCAACATACAGATCTTCTGTCTCCCTGGAGGAATGCTAGCACACGTAAATGCCTCAGACAACTGCTGAAAGTCTCTTTTCTGAGGACTCTGTTACAAGCCTTCAGGCAGTGAGTCTGATGGATGTAATGCAAATAAACACCTATCTACTGTCAAATAGATTTTGAAAAGTTTTCTACCCCAAGAAGCTATCTTAGTATAAACAGACCAGGTGGTTCATCCAGATCATAGTTGAGGTCCCTGTAGATGCATAAGGGAGGCAATCATTCCTTACATGTTTATTTATTTAAAATCAGCTGGAATCCCCAAGACATACTGCAAATATAACAGAGAAAAGGAGAGACAAAGAAGGAAATGAGGTAGAAAATCCTGGCCTAACTAGTGGTTTTAGGTGCCAGGGCTTCTGTGCAACCAGATGATATGTTCCAAGGGTTGTCGTGTATTTGTACAAGTCTTGCAAGCTAAGTATCTTAAGACGACAATCCACCTTCCTTCTGTTTTATCTCTATCTTACAGTCTTCTTGCTCTTTGGTGTATTATTTCTTGTAAGAAGTCTTTTCATCCAGGAATCTGAGTCTGATGTCATAGCATTATTCTGTTTTGGAATTCTTTCCTTTCTTCACCATCTTTGTGTATCAGCACAGACTGGCTTTTAGTCAGAAGGGCAAAGTGCGGAATGCAAGGCAGCAGGTTTTAGGGTCTAGGCTTTTATAAAAGTTAATATAAAAACTGTTTCATTCTAGTATAGTATACTCACTGACACAGGAAAGAGCGTTTCTTTGCTACAGGAACTGAGAAAATTCTATTAAGTTAGATAAAGGGCTTCTGAGCTTTTACCTCTGTTGGCTAAAATCTGGTTTCCTTTGAATTCACCTCTTATAAGAGATTACAGAGTGCTTGGTTGCTCTGTTGATATGAAAGGGGAAGGAGGATGAGTAAACCTCCCAGCCATTATTGTGCTCAAATGCCCAGTCAATGCACACAAACTCAGTTACAGTTTCTCCATTACAATTTACCTAATCTTGTCATGAAACTATCATTGCCATAAAAGAGCTCTCAGTCAAGACCAAGAAGGGAAAGGAAAGTATTTTCTCTTTTTCAGAAACAGGGACTGGAAGTTTCTGCATGCTGCCTTTTATTTTTTTATTCTTTTATTTTTTTTTAACACAGAATTATAAGCAGAATTCGGCAGTTTTCCTGTGCCTCATCTCCAATCTAACCAGTTCACCTTGTCACCAAAGCCAAGAAAATCTACTGCTTTATTAAAAATCAGTGGTTAGGACAGCAGGTATAAGAGAGAAATTTCTTTTAAGGTTAATTTCAAGCTTGGGAATATCAATCTATTCCCTTTTTATTGGAAAAGTAAATATTCATATGCATGGTTTTTTCTATCTCTGTTTAAGATGCGATGTTTGGAAGATGAGTTCTCAATGTAATACTCAGAAATTCTCTGAGGTAGCTGTTAAATCTTAAACTGCTTATCAGATGTCTGTCTTTGCTGTTTGAGAGTCTTGCTGACCACAATTAATTTGTACCTATGTTCCATTGAAATGTCTCAGGATCCTTGAAAGAGCTCCATCTAATAATGTACTACAAACAGTCCTTTTTCTTTAAGCTCAATGTACCTTAGGCCTTGTTATAACTGAAATAATACATGTATGTTGCTGGAGTGATACTACACAAGTAGACAATTCAGTGATGATATGGGTTTGACTTAAAAGTTTGTAGTAAAAGCTGCATTCTTAATGATTAAGAGAAATCTTAATAATATATATGTATTGAAAACATGCTAATTATATGTTTTAATCTTATTGTTTTAAATTCTTTGACTACTGGTATTTATCAATACTTTGAATTACATATATATAAAACAATAACAACAACAAGTAATTGACATTTGAAAGACTAAAACATGGGTCTATGTATTTATGGGTAGACAGGCAGGTGAGAATCATAAATACTATACTTTAGTTGTCAGCAGCTACTTGAAAGTAGCTTGATAAAATGTAATACCAAATAATTCTTGTCTCAGCACAGTCTTATTCATCAGACTTTTATATGCCAGTGTTTGTTGGTACCAGCCATGGTGCTATCTGTTGCATTTTCCCCATACTTTGTTGACTGTTCACTTGCATCTACCTCTTTTGCTGTTGCAAATGTCAGCAAAACAATTAAATAGCCTAGAAAAGACTGATGTAATATAGTTTGCCATTATAGAGGAAGTATTAGTCAATTCATTCTTGAGGCACAGATTATAACAAGGAAAGGAAACTGCAAATCCAAATCAGATTTAGTGAGAAGACAAGATTTAATTCATTGTCACCATATCTGGGAACTGTAATGTAGAACCATGGAAGATAGAACTGGAAAATAACCAGTCCCGTTATCTCATGTTGACTCTCCCTTCTGAGATTATTTTTTTTCCCCACTACTAAGTCTTATGATGTTTCTTCAGTATTCATCAATGTACTATCCTTTCATTTATGATTTTTTTTTAATTATTATTTGTTTTGTTGTTTTTAAGAAAACTCCCCTCCAGCAAAAACTGAGTGCAATCTAAAAAAGAATATTCCTAGAGACCACCTAAGAAAGTGGCCATAAACCTGACTTGTTCACCAGCAGGATGTACCATATGTTCATCAAAATCTTGCAAACCAGACAGGGCTGGTTTCTTATCTTGTTTTGTTCAAACATTTCAGTAAAGTTCATAAGCTAAAAATATTCTGTACTAACCAAAGCCTGGTACAGAGCATGTACTTTGCTTGCCATCACCAGCCTCATCCATTTCTTTCCTGTCTTCTTGGTATGTCTTGACACCTAACACAAAGAGATGTTATGATTTCTGTGCCAATTACCTTAAGCAAGCTTGGGCTCTGCTCTACCTTTACATCCTTTTCCTTAAGATAGAAAAGATTGTCATGTCATTCCTTATGTGAATATTCAGACTAAATTTCATAGTATTAATTATTACAAAGACTTTTTGATGGTGGAAGACAATATAAATAGCTCAGTATGTTTTTCATTTAGTATCTGATCACTGCAAGCAGAAAAAAAAAAAAGAAAAAAGCTTTTCTGATAGTCAGTGATGTATGTGTAGCACAGCTGCAAGATTCACCTTTGAGTTTGCCCTGCTGTAGATATTTCAGCAAACTTTTCTGTGAGAGATTTTTCTGTGCAGATCCCAAGTAAACATTTTTACCTTTGGCCTTGTAAATTTGAAGTAGGACAGGATCAGAAAGTCCAGTAGCAGTCTGTGGGTTTGATGGTGTATGTTTTAAGTCATAAACGTGGAAAGATGAAGGTTTTGAGTAACTCAGTGTGGTTGTACTGAATGTTAAACAAGAAAAGAAATGACTGCAAACAGTTCACTGAAACATATTTTGCACTCTCCCTTACTCTTCACTCAACTCCACAGCAAAACACAGCTTCTTGCTTGGTCTAGTAACAGTCTGATCTCAAGGGAAGCTGCTTTTATAAATTTCAGTAGGCCATCTGGCTAAATACACTTGTCTTTACATCTGTACACAGTGTGCAGTATAGGCAATGATTATCACACATCTGTGCACATCCAAGGACAACAGCTGGCTTCATCTTTAATTAGAGTCAATGTACATTTAATGTTTGAGGAAAGCAGTGGATTGATATTTCTGGACTAATCTGTTAGAATAATAATCTTTCTTGAGCTGTAATGCTAGTGTGGTTTGACGATGCTATAGTGAGAATGTATCAGTGGGTAGCTAGCTTAAAAACAGCATAAACCGGACACAGTTCATGTAGACAATGACAACGTTGGCTTTAATGTCATCTTAGGCCAGATTTGCACCAGCACCCAAATAACAAAAACTGTTGTGGCAACTTTGATGTTGAATATATAATCACCTCTGAAGCGTCCCTGATCATCAGATGCTAGGATCTTTCAGTCCAAGTGGCTTTGATGAGGTCTGTGCCCACTTAACTCAGGAGGTGGGTGGAGGTAGTTGGACTTGCATCATGAGTTCACAACTGCCACGTTGAGTCTGCTGTTGTTGTTCAGAGGTCCACCAGCCTGGCTGGTGTATCAACAACTAGAGAGTTGTTTGTTTCCTATCTCTACTTCCTTGGTTATGTAGACCTTCATTTTCTCCATGATTTCTCACTCTCCTTGAGTGTGTTTGTAACTGTCTATTTGCACTTGTAGAGAAATAGAATTGCTTATACGTTAACAAGCACCAAAATCATTCTGACTTCAGTTTGATGTATGGAAAATGTTCTATACGTGCACTTTTTGTTCTGAGTCTATCATAACTTTAATTATACTTCAGCGAGCTTTTTAAAAAGTACTCTTTTTAATAAAAAATTAATTAAAATAATAAATAAGTAATTGTAGGATTTATGCTTATGAGTTCCCGTTGGGTCTCTGCAGTTCTAGTTTAATTAAGACTAAGATCCCCATTTGAATAAATGAATGATAACAGGGATTTTTTTTAAATTTTTTTATTTTTATTTTTTTTACATCATATTGATTCCTTCTCTATTGCTTCAGCACAGAGAAAGTTTATTAAAAAGAATGGAGTGATTCTGATAGATTTTTGGTACTTGGCAAGTGTAATCCGTGTTCTTTTAGAAATCTAATTTTCTAGATTAGTGAATCACATCTGATACTGCAAATGAGAAAATATTTATTACTTGGATAGCATAGCATGGAACACAATGTGAATAACGTGGATATTTTTTCTGGGTCAGCATTTCAGCAGTATTAGTGCCTAATATACTGCAACCATACAATGCTTCTGAGTACTGTGCTTGTATTTAGTCAGAGTTTTGTTTTCTTATCAGAATGAAAGGATTCTTCATAAGATACAGTAATATCACCCAGCTGTAATTTGCAGCAGATAAACCTTCAAGAATTTGCACTTGTTTCTTTATAAAGTTGGTTACAAGAAATAGTAGTTGAACTCATAAAAGAGGTAACAGAATCAGAAATGGAAGGAGAGCACTACTTTCTAGACAGAACTGGAATGCCTTGCTTTTGATAAATCTACCAAACCTGTTTTTTAGATCAGGTTGGCAATGTTTTTAATACTGTAAGGTTATGTCTACTCTACAAGCTGTCACTGTTTAGTGTTTGAGTATATTGAATATCAGAAGCAGGCTACCTTTGAGCTAATTAACCTGAGATAAATTAGCCAGCAGAGAGCTCTATATTTCTGCAAGTAGACTCCTTGAGGCTAATTTAGATATTCTGGGCTGGAGCACAGCTATTTGCTAAGAAAACTGAAAGGCTGAAGAACCACTCTTACAGCTAATTTTGTTTAATATTTCCAGATTTAACATCTCAACGAACGAACAACCAAGTCATTGGATCTCTTCTGCGATCATGGCTTTACAGCTTTATCTCAGTGCTAAGACAATGTTTTGCTTGGTTATAAGCTCATTTTTCAGCTGTTAGTGCTGTCACTCCTGTTGTTTCCTATTAGTACTATGCAAAGCAGTATGCATAAAAGTAAGATAAAAAGGTGCTGGCTGGTACCTCCTTTCTTAAAGTGCATGGTTGTGGTTGATCTGTTATCTGGTCATTTACTTTTTAATATTCTTCTCATGTCATAAAATATTTTTTTCCCCATTTTCATTTGTTCTTCTAGTTGTTTCTCAAAAGCTGAAAATCCTTTCTTCTTCCGTTGTAATAGCCAGTCTCACATGATTATTCATTATAAATGTTACAACTGTATAATCAATCAGAAACCCATATAGTCAAAATTTGACACCTGCGAATGTTCGTGTAACACAGTAATGATAAAGTATCTTCATAGAATAATCCACACATACAATGAAAAGAGATTTAAATTATTTTACATTTAGAAATGAGCACTTAAAGAATTTAGCTCTTTTAACAGGGCTGCCACAGCACATGCTACAGCAAAATTCATTGAGCTGATAGGAAAGAGATAGGATCAAAAATAGGAGAATAGGACTGGACAGTATTTTAAGAGATCAGTTTCTCAATTCCTTTGCTTCAGAACAAGATCATCTTTATCTAATCAATCCTGACAAATGTTTGCCTCCAGTGTTTCAGTGTTCAGAAGATTTTCCTACTAACTCACCTCAATCTTTCTGGCTTGAGATTGCATCTTATAAAAAGAACAGAGGTATCTTCTTCACAAGTACCTTTCATTTATCTCAAGATTTACCCTGTCCAACTTCATGCTAAACATCACTAGTTTTTTAGGTCTTTCTTCAGAGGTCATGTTCTCTAGACCTGCAATAATTTTGTGATTTTCTTCTGGCATCTTTCTAGTAGTTCTGTGTCTTTAAGATATTATTTCCTAAACTGAACAGAATTCTAGAGCTGCAGCTCTTTACAGTAAATAGAGTAGAAGAATTATTTCACACATCCTGCAGCAATACTCCTGTTTAGATGTCCTAAAATAAACTTAGAAAAATATGCTTTCCCCAAAATATCCTTTGGTTTCATCATACTAAATCCAGTAAAGAGCATGGAGACAAATGGCTGGGAGGGATTGTGGGATTGTTTATGGTCTTAAATTGATGAAATGTGTTTTTCTACTATGCAGATGCAAGCATAATTTTTTCAGTGATTGATAGCTCGATCCTATGTGCCTAACTTGAGATGACATTTGAATTTTATTGGTGCTGGTGGTTTTGTTTTCTCAAAAAGGAGAATTACTTTTTTTCCTGTTTCAGCCAGTTTTTGTTTTTTTTTCCTTAAATTTCCTCCTCTGGAAGGGAAAAGCTAGTGTTTAGTATGAAATGAGCTGTAACAACTAGCTTCATAAGAAGAAAATATGGATTATGCAGATAGATTTAAAAAAAAAAAAAGATTGATTTCAGTGGTCAATTTTTTATTTTTCTAATTTTTTTTTTTTGTATTGGTTCTTGTAGCCTCAGTAGCTATATTCAGGAGTGTTGGTCATAGAGTAGTGGACAGAGAAGAAGACAAGGTGCCTTTCTGGGGGAGAAAAAATACACCTCTTTCTGCAGTAACCCTGAGGGGATTAAGCTCTTGGAGTTCCCTCATACTGAGATATGCAAAGTTTTCCTCCTTGCTTACTGCAAGACATAAGAAAGAACAGTGGCAATGAACAGTTGAAAGAGAGAAAGTAAAACAGTTTAGTGAAGCAGATTCCAACATGGTTACATAGATGGAAGAGATAAAGTAAAAGGTAATAAATGTAGATTAGAAATAAAGGTGACATTTGTAACAATAAGAGTCAAACCACTGAAAGAGAGGAATTAGATTTCAGTCTTTTGACATTTTTGCACATCTCAGCATCTTTCCAGAAGTGCCTTTGCCACAGTCAGGCTCTTGACTGAATTAAATATATGACCTGTGTGATAAAGCTGGTCAGCTCTTGATGAGGTAGCATAGGTGACTGTCTGGGTACACAGAGGTCAGAGTCAACAGACTTTCTTGGTCCCTGTTTGGCTTTGTTAGCAGGTCTGTTTAGCTTCAAAGGTGATACTAACTGCTAATTAAAGGCTACCAAAGGCTAAATATATACTTCCAGTGGTCAGCACATCTCAGGCTTCATCAGATGATATAATGTTTTGCAAACTCAAAACTATCTTGGTGGGGCTTATTGTTCCTCAGTTTGCTCCCTGTCTCGATCTCCATACTCTCTACAGCAGCTGAGCTTGCACACTGGTCCACTGAAATCACCAGGTGTCCGATCAGGTGTCCTCCTCCTTGTAGGGTCCTAGCTGATGTCACGTAGTAGGTCAATATAAGCAGTAATTAAAAGCTTTTCCTATTCATGAGGTTCTTTAAACATTTCTTCTTCATTATCCTTCCTGCCTGTTTCAACAGCTATTGCTGTCCATGGGCTAAAGTTTAATATTGCCTTTAATTGCCTCTTTTTTCTTCTTTCTGTAAAATTCACTTGCCTAAACATATTTTATTCTTTATTTTCTATATTTATGTGGGGTCAGTTCTGGTCACTTAGAAATATTGGATTACTAATTGTTATTTGAATATACTGTGAGGAGTTATATATTAACATTTAGTACCCTAACAGAAATATGTGGATTAAAATGTTGAAAGCATTACAGAGATATGTAGTTTTAATCAACTGCTGATCATTGTCATCACATTAGCATTATTGAACATGATGACACTTTGCTTTTGAAGGATAGATTGTATCCCACTTTTGTAGTTTGCAGAAACTTAATAGCTCTTTGTTGGGCTTGAATTTTTATTGTGAATAAGAAAGTTTTGAAATACTAAACAACATGTTTTCATGAAAAGAAAACCTTTTACCCAGCTAAGAGTAAGAATCTGGTCTTTATTACCTTGGTTGAAGTATACTTGTCTTTTAGTTAAATTAGTTCCTTTTTTTTTTTTTTTTTTTTTTCCTTTCCTTCATGAATGCATTTCAGAAACCCTTTAAAGATAATGCAAAAGAGTTTTCAGATATGCATTTAAAACTTTGGTGAAAAATCTCATGAAGTGAAATTGCCAAAACTTCCCCAGACGCTTTGCATTTGTTACCAGCAGAGAAGACGCTTCTCTATTAACTCTCAAATCAGAAGCAAGTTTTGTAGCTATGAAAAAACAACACAAAGAATCTGAATTTTCAGGTCACTATACGTAACATGCAGCAGTGCAATAATTTGAAAAAACTATGTAAAGACTATGAGCACACTATTGCTATTAGTACCTTCCTGCAGCCTTGAAAATTTAATTTGTGACAATATTGATAAAAATATTTTCCAAATTACAGCAGAGGATAAACCACCTGAACATTGTGATTGCGGGCTTAGTAGTTTCGCTATTCCATGGCATGTTAAGTACATAGGACATAGCATGTCCTGGTGCATTCCTAATGATTGATATCAAGTAGCTTTATGTGGTTTTAGCTTTATTTTAATTGTAGTTGTTTGTGTGGTTTCCAGATGATATGGAAAAAAACCACTCCTACTGAATGGGACACTGAACATGCTCATAGTAAATTATCTGTTTTCTTAAAAGAATAAGATGAAGGAGGGCTAAGGATGGGCAAAGGGGGGCTGGGGTTTCTAGAGAGAGAAACTAGTCATTTCTGATCATCCAGCCACCTAGGCAAATGTTTAAAATCTCCAAATATGAAACTTTTAGGCAGAAATAAAGCCTCTGGAAATATCCAGAGGAACAATAGCCCTGCTGTAGCCTGCTACAAGCACATGTGTAAAAAGGTAGGTGTAATGCCTTCACGTTCATACTCTTTCCTATTTTGGTATCAGCATGTCTCAGGTGAAAAAGTCATAATGCCAAAATAATTTTGCTGGTTGCTGTTAAAACACATTCTGTAGTCTTATTTGTTTCCCCTTTCCAGCCTAAGCATATTCACTGCTATCCCATAGACAGCCACCTTTCACTCTAAACAGCACTGCTCTTCTTTCTGAGCTTTCCCAGTGGCCTACTGTCTTTCTAAAGTAATGAATCCTTCACTTTTGTAGGTTAAACAACCAGAAGGGTTTAAAAGTTTCTTGCTAGCTTTCCAAGCTGGACCAGGCTAGGGGTATTGCAGCCAACAGAGTAGGGGCTGAAGAAGAAAGCATGGTTTTCCAAAAAGGAGTTATAAACTAAATTCCCCTCCACTGAACTACTGCTAAAACAGGTCAGAGATGTACAACAGGTACTGTGCCTGAGATCAAGAATGCTTTTATTATTCTATCAGTTAAAGTTGTTTTCCAGCAATTTCAACACCCCACCTGTGTAATGATGGCTTGAAAAAGCAAAGAGCAACAACAAAAATGCCAAAATACAAAAATGCCTCCCTGTTTCCTCTCCCAGGGAATAATTTCACTGGCCAGAACAGCAAATTTTCTACATCTGTTTGCAGTCATCCCATCTTGCTCTTTGCATATACAAAAGCTATTGCTGTTTAATTAGCTACATAAGAAATTACAGGCAAGATAAGTTCAGCAGAATTTATTGTTGAGCTTCATTATGGAAAGATTTAGGTACTGTGAAGCACAAAATATTAATCTCTTTGCATTGATGGAGCTGCATCTTATTTACACAGAAGTAAAGGAAAAGAGGTTTGGCGCTGGCTTCTACTGTAAGTATGAAAAATGAAACCATATTTTGCTATGATGTAAATCACCCTAAATAGGGATTTAGACCAATATGCATCTCCGAAGAGCTGGTCTGAAGAGTATTTTTTTCCAAGTGCCTTTTAAATAAATAATTATGCTAAGACTTGAAGTTTCACTAAAAAGGTGCATTTATCTTTGTTCTGAACTTTATCTAATAGCCTATTCCTCTTAATCATATTACAGGAAGACATATGAAGTTCAACCATACCATTAATCACAACTGGGTACACAACGTGCTAGTACAGAAGCCTTATTGGTCTGTCTAAACAGGCAATTAATGCAAATAATTTTGACAACTTGGAAATACTGGGTTTTGAGCAATTAAAACCTTACTGCCAATGCAGTCCTGTGCTAAGTGAAGTATCTTTAGAAACCTAATTTTATGGGAGTCTTTCTTACCTTAAAATGTCAATTTTTTTAATTTTTATTTTTTTACAAGAAAGACATTTAATGAACTCTATGCTTATATGTCTAGCATCAGATTACACAAAGCTAATTGTAATATTGAAGCTACCATTACACACAGAAAAGTCTGCATGCAAAAAGCATCTGTTTAACTGATGGAAATCTGCTCATTGTTTCTCTTTCATTTCAGAGCAAGCAGAAGAGAGAATGAGATATTCTGAATCATTGATTCAATGAAAGCTTCAGGAGCTTTAAACGGTGCTTTCTCTCTCCCTCTGCTTCTTTCTTTTGTTTCCTTTGATGGATAGAATGCTGAGGCTATACCTTTAAAACAGTCTTTAACTTGAGGGGTCAAAAAAACTACCTTATTTATTTATTTATTTATTTATCTGTATTCAACATTTTGCTCATTCTCAGCGTTTTGCTTACTTTGTTCTTTTGCATTAGAATACACATGAACACAAAACATGAACTTGTGCTAATAAATCCCAATGAAGTAGATACAAATTTGTGCATGTGGACCAGAAATATGATTATTCAATGATGCATTTAAATCACTCAGATAAAAAAAAAGCAGTGCTTTTAGTTCACCTGGCAAATGGATCTGGTCTATTGACAAGGATTAGGTGTAGGTTTCAGTATAAATTCAGACCACCAACTTCAGAGGTGTTCAAATTTAGAGGTTTAGATTGAAATAATTTGAAAAATTAAATTAGAAAAACATATTTAGTGAGCAAAACTAAACTTTGAAAAAAAATAAAAATAAATCAGAAACCAAAAACACAACCACAAAAAAATAAAACATCTATGACCAATGCCTGCTTGTCTAGTGAGTAATTTCTCTGTTGTCTTTAAATATTAATTGCAGAACCTGAGGGTCTAGCCATTCATAGATTAGCAACTGAAAAGAGCTCTTGGATTTTTCAATGTGAGTCTATTCTGCCAGCAAAGTAGAAATAATAAAAAATCAAAGTGTATGGCTGCTACCAAAATGAATCCATTATCTTGTCATGTTTACCCTTTTAATGGGATATAATGAGCAGGTCGTACTGTGAATGAAAAAAGCTAGATGTTGAAGGCACCAATTTATAGTCCAGTGGTTTTCATCAAATGCTTTAATTTCTAAAATGTGATAAGTGGGGAACATAAGAAGTGCCATATGTAAAGCAATTTTCTGTTATCAGAAAATTGTCGTGCTTTGAGGCTATCCTGTTGCCTGTTACATACCTCCATTAAGAACAGAGTCCCTGAGCCCCTTAGCCTTTGGATTTCTATAAGATAATCACGTAAAGGATATTTCCATTTCATCACATAATTGTCATATTCCAGTTGTCTAAATCAGCCATAAGTAGCTATGATTAACTTCCAGTGGTGCCGGATAACATACCTTTCCAGTGCATCTGTGCATGGTTTGGGGTTATCGAATAGCGAGGCCCCCAGTCCAGGAGGAAATGCGAATGTATGGCTAAGTGCTTTGCTGGATGCGGGCCACAAGTGAGTGAACAAAAAAAATGGTGTTTTGTTTCTCCCTTCGGTGAGAATCATACGTAATAGAGTGGCAATGCTTTTCAAAAATGCATAGCTTATTCCTATACTGGATGAGAAAGCAATATCTATTTACAAAAAACATGTTATTCAAATACTGCTGCAAGAACAGAAGTGGAGAAAGTAATGCACAATATTACACAGGAAAACTACCAAGTAAATGAGGTCTTAAGGTGGAATTGTTGAGAAAATTCAACTCTGTGTTTGTGTTGCACATTGCACAACAAGTCTGTCAAATAGACTCAGTATCTGATCAGAGTGTATAAAATGAAGTCATGGTCTGAAGTTGCTAATGTAGCCTAACTTCTGATTGCTTTGAAAACAGATTTGACAACAAGGACTGTGAGAACAAAGGGATTAATTTGTATCTGGTTTTACACCTGAGCAGATCTGTCAGCTCTATTGATGTAACGGGTTTATGCTGCCATAATCAGGCTCCTAGGCTTGAAAATACAATACATTCATGTTTCATAAGGTAGACCCAGATGTATTTTTCAAAGGCCTAAAACTGTGAGTTCATTTTCAGAGAACAGACATATGTTTATACTGCAGACTGCTAGATAGTATGTAGCAGTGGGTTTCAACATTGAATAAAGAAATCTGTGTTACACAGTGGAGGAAAAACTATTGTTAGGAGTTAAGTTTATTTTCCATGGGGAGGAGGGAGGCTGTATCTCCGCTGAAACATTTTAGGAGTTTGCAAGTCAAAAAAGACTGAAAACCACTGGCTAAAAGTCAACCTAAGTTAGTTTAAAAACCTGAGACAATTTACCTGTGACTACACAGAACTTTATCACTTGTCAAGAAAAATACAATTATTGAGGGAAATAGATTAATTGAAAGCCACCCAGGGGGGGAGATGGTTCTACTCGAGGTACTAAAAAATCCAGGGCAAAACTAAAGGGAAATTTGTACTTCCTAGTGGCAGACAAATCACCTCTTCAACATTCAAAAATTGTCATAGTTGCTCTGACTTTAATGAAGCAAAGGTAATCACTGTGTGTGAAGCATATTCTTTCTTTTGTTTTTAGAACAATGTTTATATTTCCCAGGGCTCTGAATTTTAAGCCTTCTCCCTCCATAAATTAATCTGTACAATTCCTTTGTTTGAACTGCAGATTAGTTTTTATTTATTGGCTCTTTCCAGGATCCAAAGCTATCAGAGCAAGTATATGTTTGAAAATGACACAGAAAAAGTAGGATTTTTTGGAAGAGTGGAGTAAATTCCTCCAACATCTCAAAAAAAGGTCTATAAGAGATGGGGTTAGAAGCAAATCCTTGTTCTTCAGGTGAGCCGTTACCTAAGGAGATATGCAAGGAAATAGAAAAGTTTGGCTTTCCTCACACCACCACTGAGATCTGAAGATCTCTGCTGTATTTCACTGGGAGACTTTAGAAATTTAACCTCAATTAAAACCCACACCTACCCGTGCACTTACTTATTTGGAGCCTGCTCTGCTTTTTATTCCAGCATTCTGTAAAGGAAAAGTTTCTTTAAATATATTTATGGGAAAATGATCTTTACAGTGGAGGCCAGCAGGCCAGCAAGCATCCTGAACTAAATCACTCAAAAAAAAACCCACAAACAAGAAAAACGTAGAAAACATTTTAAAGAAGTCAATCCATTCATCTGTTTTCTGATATGTGTTCTGCCTGTTCCTGTTATTCTTGTCCTGTATTTCTTTACTGCAGTTGCCCATCATACTCTGACTTCACGTCCAAAACATCACAAATTGTGTTTGTATCGATCCTAACCCTGTACAAGTGATGAAACGCAGATCCCTAAGGGTAAAGGGACCCATATGGTACTTGTGGGTGGCTTTGCTGTAGTTGCAGTGATAACGCTCTGTTCTATGGCCACTTGAGGGAGCTGCTATGAAGTATGTGAAAGAGATGGAAAGGAAAGAATTGGACTTTGCAGAGAAACAGGAGATGTGGAGAGGTTCCCTGTAGGATACTGACCTGTGAGTTTTTACAGATGTTATGGCATTTGTACTACACTACCTCTATCCATCCTTTTTCAAAGATACACTTTTTATCTCTATGTGGCTCTGAATTACATCACTGCATGTACATCTGTTCTATAAAACATACATACTTACTGATATCTGGTTTGGATTTTATCTGAATGAAACAAATATCTATTTCAGTTACCTAAGCAAATCAGTTCAAAGGGATTATCCATTTTTGGCCACAAAAATGAGAGATTTGCAATAGTATATGGAATGGGATTTATTTATTTATTAAATTTTCTAGCCATACCATCCCACTTGCAAAAAGTAATCTCACTATATAATTTAAGTATGAAACCATTCAGCATAACCCAGATCTAGTTCTGTGTGGTTTGCTTGCAAATCAAGATGATGACTGCATACTCCAGTAGAAATGGTAGATGTTATGGCAAAAACTGTAGACTCTTTGAATCTTCAAACCTAGAAAATGGTTATAGAAGAGTGTGTAAATAGTGAGTAAAGATTCAGTCCTGAGGCAAACCTGTTTGTGCTATGAGGCACTGAACCCAGGGACATAAGTACATGGTTATGTGTCATCAGATCAAAAATGCAGCTTACTGAGAAAAATGAACAAATGTTGAGCTAGAGACCATGTTTTTCCCTTCTCTCACAAGTTCATTCCAAGCATGCAAATGATCAGAGAATTAGGTGAAACAAGTCTGCATGAAGTTCTTGATAATTTAGGCTCTTTGTGCTTGGGAACTTAACTGGATAAACATTCTTATCATTTGGTTCAGTTTCAAAAGATGGTTGAAGAGCACATCAACTTGAGTGAACACTGAAGGTACCTGCAGAACCTCAGTGAAATGACTTTTAGCTCTCTGCACTAGTAATGATCTCTGTTACTAATCCCATAATATGTTTGTTTCTGCCAGATTAATTTGAACCCTTAGAGCTACAAACCAGCTGTGGAAGTAACCACCTGAGAGACAGATCTGAGAGGTCTTTCTGAAGTATCAGGTTATGTTGTCTCTTTCCTTCACAATATTTTTTTTTTTTTTTTTAAGGTTTCAGGAGAAATGCTGATTGATAAATATGCATGCAAACCATAAAAGTTTAGATTTGGTTTTTGCTATCCCAGCTTGCTTTTCCTTTTTCACCTCTCTGCAACTTTTCAGGCTTTCTTCAGCTTTTTCAGCTTTTGAAATGCAAGTCAACACAAATGCAAAGTGGAGCCCTCTGATAGTCTGTTTTCCAAACTTCTCCAACAGTGTCAAATTTTATAATGGGGGAAGAGGAAAGAAACTTTATAATTTAGTGCTAGAAATATAGAAATCAGAAAATGTCTCAATTAAAATTTACAAAATATCAAAAATGGTGTGCTTTTCAGAACCCTAAAAGAAAGGAAGATTAACATTGGGGATAAAGCTACTGTTATCTGTTCTTTCTGAGAGTCTCAATAAATTGTCAAAAAGGCATTTCTAATACAGGGAATTAATTTTTTATCAAATTTAATTTTGATACAGTAAGTCTTTTTGTTCCTATTTTCATCAGCAGAATTTCTAGATGTCTATTTACCACGATACCTTGATTTTAGAATTATCAACTTGTGAGCCTGCATACGGGAAACCTGGCAGATACAAGATGTAGTTACTGAGCTTTTTTTCAAACCGGAAAAGTTTGTTTCCCCTTAGACAATTTATTTCAGCAGACTGAATCCTCCACGACGCCCTGTGTTCTGTCCTCCGGAGGCACAGGACAGGACTCATGAGAGCTCATGAGCATGGACTGGGGTCATGCAGCAGCTGTGGTAGCACTGGGTATGGACTGGACTGAAGAGGGAACCAGAGACAGGCAATAACTGAACTACAGCTCTTCTGAGGCACTTCAGCAGCATTACCACATGAAAGAGCGAACTGTTTTGAGTTGTGGGGCTTTTTTGGTTGTGGGTTTTATTTGGTTTTGTTTTTTTTTGTTTGTTTGTTTTTGTGGACAAAGAAAATATTTTTTTTTCTGTACGTGTTTGGCAAACATGGACAAAATAATAATGACAATTCAAAACACAGTATGTAGCTGTGTTTTTCTGTAAACAGCTCTAACAGAATGTTTACAAATGCCCCAAAATCCCACCTGGATACCTAAGGAAATTAGCAGAAAGTGTTGCTGTGATTGGAAGTAAGCCGGTCATCTGTTGGCTGTCTTCATGTGGAGGAGGCCAGTGCTCCCCATGACCAGCACCTCTGCTTCCTGAAGATGTGGTTGCAGTGGAGAAACACTCAGCTCTTATCCATGCTGTCCACATTCTGGGGATTAATGAGAGATTTCATGCTCAGCAGTTGTCAAACCACGTGTTTTATAGGCATTAAACTTACCATGCAAAACTTCTTATGGTTTTGCATTGTTTCTCTGCAGGATGTGCTTGGGCTTAATTAATACACCAGAGGATGGTTTGTTCTTCAGAAAATACGAGCCTGTTAGTGTCACTAAGAGCTCTGACACTGTGGAGATGTGAGTCACATCACTGAAAGCTGCCTGAGGCTACGTTTAACCTTGTGCACTCAAGCTGAAAAATAATTAATAAAATACTCCCAAGTGTTATGTTTTCCCTCCCCCCTCAAATCAACATCTTAATTACAAGGGAGTAGGTACAGAGAGAGCTGCTGTATTTTAGAGCCATCTTGCCTTTCTTTTATGTCTTGTGACCTTTCTCACTGAAAAATGCTTGTAGTCTCAGAGCAAAATACCGGCAGAGATATCACCAAATTAATCCCAGTACTTATTTACATAGGAACTGTATTCTTTAAGATGCAAGTTTAGGGGATTACATCTTGCTGTTTATATGCTGCCTGGCATAAGTAGCACCGTGGTCCCAGGTGGAGCCTTACTCACAATAGCAATACAGGTAACTGTTGATAACATTATGCTTACTAGCTCCATAAAATTATGTTCAGGCAGCCCAAATTCTACTCAAGTTCCCATGTCTAGTTAAAGGAGAGAGACAAACATCTGTAAAAGTGATTTGGAAGGTTTAAGTGAGATGATAAGAGGGAGACAGTAGACACAAGAGGAGAGATGGAATTTGTAACTTTTTTAGTTCAGTTATTGTTGTTGCAAGACCAAAAAAAAAAGCTTAAAAAAATGACGTGAATGAAAATCATGGGGCAAAAGGTAGAGGTTTTTTTTTTTTTCACATACTAGAGGAATTCTGATATTTGTAGAATTGTTAAACTTAATGAACAATCACAATTTCTACAAAGGATCAGGAAAAGACATTGCTATTTCTGTTTAAAAAACACCATGTTTCTGCATGGCCTCAAGTACAAAAGAGAAAGAAAGAAATTAAGGTGTATAACCATGGCTCTTTAGCAGAGTTAGTTGCAAAGTTTTTAATCAAAAAAATTAAACCAAAAGATATTTTCATTAGACAAAGATGTTTCAAAAAACACTTTTTTCATGTGTTTACAAAAAAAACAAACACTTTTTCATAGAATTGTTCTTGAGAGAAGTGCTCGTACAAAGGTACATTGTGATTAATTTTTCACTTTGGAAAAAATGTTTTGGAATTCAAAAAAAAAAGAGGTCATTGAAGGCTGTGTTTTTTTACTCAAATCATAATACAGCATATACAGTACTGAAATATTATTTTCTATTTGAAATTACCAAGGACTGTCGCTGATGACTGAAATGTGCCTTCTGCATCAAACATCTTGTATTTTCTAATGTTAGGCTGACATTTAGGACGTTCAAATTTTCTATGATGTCTGTCTTAGATCCCCAAGTATGGAGTCTCGCTCTACTTGAAAGAGCCAAGAGAGGTTATTCAAACCTCCGAATAAGGTCTCTGTAACTCTTCATGGATTATCTGGAGGCTTCAGCCTAAATCCTTACTTAGATTACATTGCTGAAGTGAGATGATGTGAATACTCCCTGGAGTTCAACTACAAAGGAAATATTTTGATCTAAGTGCCAAGTGATTTCAACACAGCAAGGGGAGATGCCTTGATTTGTTAGAGGAAGATGTTTGAGCTAATTCTAACTAGCAGCTATCACTAATGCTTTTAAAAACAAGACGCGTTGGTTCAATACGTATGCTGTCCTAACACATAATGTCAGGAAGAGCATGCTGACTCAGTTCTTAATGTGAAAACAAGAGCAAAACAAGAATGAAAAGACCGCACAGTAACATAAGTTGGAACGAAAGCCTGAAACTCTGAAGTGGGACCTTAGGAGACTCTTAACCAGTTTGTGAAGCTGCATTCTCCCTCTGTCCTTTTCTTGGAGAAATCCTAAAGGATTTCATCCTGATTAGGAGTAATAGAAAGTAGGGGTTGAGACTTTCTGGAAAAACGATGTGTTTTTGACAATTCTAAGTTTTAAATGTGACATGACATACATACTTCGAAATTTCTTCGGTACAGAAAAGCCTTGAATCAAAGTGCTGTAAGTATGTTTAATACTGCTCTGTGCCTGCCGTTGATGTATTCTTCCACAGACATCTGCTGTCACTCATTCTGGAGATAGGACTATAGGGTCTGAGCCTATAGGACTATTCCTGTACCCTGGATCTAGAGGGAGGGAGAAATTCAGCCCAACTACTTAATGGTTATAATTCAGTCTAATAAACTTAGTGCTCCACTGTTTGCATGTTATGATTTCCCTATTTTAGAGAGATTTAGATGGTGAAGGATATCTGAGAGTATTTCAGTTGGGACAAAGCCACAGAGAAATCCTGTTTGGGGAGGCCAGAGCCTGCGCATAGAGTGAGGAGATGCATCTTCAACAAGTAGCAGAAGAGATATGAGAAAGAAACACAGATGAGCTCTAGAGTTGCTGTTGGAGTAAGAAAAAGGATAGGAAGAGAAGTGACTGAGAAGCAGTAGTGAGAGTCAGAGAAGAAGACAGCTTAAGTGTGCTAGCACTAATTTCATGTGTTACTCTACAGATTTGTTTCCATGATTGGGTCACAGTCATTAAGAACAACTGAAGTTTCAATTATTTTAGACAACACTGGAACATTTTTCTTACACTGCTAGCTCCCAGAGATATCTCCTGGACACTGGTGAATGTCATATGTCTCTATGGTTAGAGAAATAAACAAACAAGCCTGACAAATGTTGAATAGCTCATCTGCTATTTGCGGTGAAACAAATAAAAGCAGAGTGATGCCTAAGGGGAATTTGGGTTTGAGGATAGAAGAGAAAGTTGTTGAATACCAAATTCAACATCACTTAGGAAGACATAAGCACGACTGGGAACTGCTGAACAAATATTTAACCAGTGAAGAGAGAAGGATGTTTAAACTGAGCTCACTTTCCTTTTCCCTTCGTTTACCAAAGAAAACAAATGCAGAAAAGACATCTTCATTTATTTATTGATTGATTGATTGATTCCCATGGCCTAGTATAAAGCTGTGTGGAGTGCTCCTTGTTAGAAAGCAGAGCAACCCTGCTTTGAGGTTTTCATCCTTGCCCTTTCTCTGCCACCAGCTTGCTGAACAACCCTGGGTAAGGCTGCTCACCCCCTGTGATTCAGTGGTGTAATCTGTAAAGATCTAGTAGTGAACTCCTCTGAGTATCCCCAGAGAAGGGTCACTTTGTAAACAAGGCAGCAAAATACATCAATTTTAAGTCAGATGAAGGCTTTGCAATATGCAACAAAGATTGAGAGCATTGCCTGCTGTAGGGTGAGGGCATGACAAGCTGTGGCACTGTGGTGGCACAGGACTCAAAACAATTCTCTGGGGCTGCTGCCCAGGGTCCCTAACAGCATTCAGTGCCCTTCTGCTCCTGCAGAAGGACATTGTAGACTCAGCAGCCTACCAAAAGTAGGGCTTCTGGTTAAAAAGTGTGTTTAGCTGTAACTGTGGAACATCCTGCTGAGAGCAAAGAACTCTTAACATTAAGAAAGCCTGATCCAGAACTAAAACTTAACTTGCAGATACATAGTCTTCAGCCTCTGTGGTTGAATTGGCAGTGATTTTGCAAATGATTCTAGATAAATGTGGTGGAAAACATTTGCATTGCCAACACAAGGAGCAGGATTCTCTTGACTATAAAAGGAGTGGAGAGAATTAGCTCAAATGCAGATACTGACTGTGTTGGTATGTAAAATTGGTCAAATGAATCCTGACCTCTGTGTTTTGAAATAACAATGATGATGTGTGAGGTTTCCAGGCTACTAAGCTTGGACTTTTTATATTCTTGTTGTGGTTTCCACGCACTTGGGGCTCACATTGCTAACCTTTCCTCTGCCCTAGGCTGGATTGCAAATCCCTGCAAAACAAAATCAGTCTTTTGTAATCACCTGAGGCCAAGAGCTAGAGAAAGTAAAATAAATAAATAAATAAAAATGCCTCACTCAGACAAATATTGAGAGACTGTATTATAGCCATAAGATCTGACAGTGCTGAAATTTTGGCTTTGTTTCAGTTCCCCTCTGCTTCATCTTCCTCCTTCATTTGACTCCCAAGCTCCATTCAAAGGTAGTCTTGGAAGCAGCCACATCTTACACTAGTGAATAAAGATGACATGCTGTCTTCTTTTCCTTCTTTCCTGACTCTACCTTCCAGTGATTTATTAAACCCCTGAGTTTTGATGACAAACTGTTTTTTACCATAATTCCCTGAAAGGGCATTTATTATACATAGATTGTTGATGTTGATCTGTGCTTCCTCTTGAGAACAGTGCTCATGAATGTTTTTGCTCAGATTTATATTTGTTTACAAGCTATTCTGAAGTAAACAGTACTCATGCCGAAGTTTATTGACATGATTTTCATATGTTTTTTGTTTCTTTGTTTTCCCCCATTCTTCAGTGAAGTGTTTTGTCATGCTCCTGATGGGTATTGGAAGAGGGATGAGTCACAGAAATAAAACAGTGTTAGTGCACTCTTCACTGCTTTAAACAGATCACACTTAATAGAACAATAGCACATTATGTCGCGTATTGTTCTATAGACCAATTACTTAATCAGATAATGTCAGGGAAGCAAACTTGTAGCAGACACTAATTATCAATGCATGGCCTGGTAGCAGATGGCAGTATTTGCAGTGGAGAATAAGCTGATGGTTCAGTGGATTAATTAAAGCTTACGCAACTTCATGCCCTCCTCTCAAAATCCAGTGTAATAACTGTGTTTTTTAAAAAGGGAAAATAGTATTTAGCTGTGGTCCTTTAACTGATAAAATTCTCCCACTAATGGTAACAGAGAATGAAAGAAATAGTCAATTTACCCCAAAAAACTCTGGCAGTTGCCATGTGCCTCAGGAGTGCTCACTATGGATTTAAAATAGTGTATATTTATTGTAAAGCACATCAACAGTTCTGGGAAGAGGGACTAGATGTAGCTGTGTGCTTTTTTTTTCTTTCTTTTTTTTTTTTTTTCTTTTTTTCTAGCTATTGGGCTACAGAATCCTACTCCATGCTGCTTTGTCTGTTGGCCACGTTAATGGACAGTGCTTTCCTCTGCATCTCCCCCTGGACTGCATGAGAATAATGGGGTATCCACAAGATGTGAATGATCTCAGCACAAACAAATGAATGCAACTTTCCCCTTGCCAAAACCTAAGTAAAAAGACGCTCTAGTTCAGATCTCAGAGAAGAACGGATGTGTCCACCTCTTGTAAAGGAGGGCATTCTTGGCTTATTATATTTGCAAATATTCATTGTCCTGAATAATCCTTGGTGTTTTAAGTGACTCTGAGAACTTTCCTAAGGGAGGATATGCGGGGCCACAGCTCTTCCCAGGAGCCTCAGGAGGTTTTTAGGAAAGGTCAGCTGGAGCTTTCCCAAGCCATGCTGGCGTGGGAGGGTATTTGCCAAAGCTGGCCAGGAAGCTGTGAATGAAGCATCATGCACCAGTGTGGAGGTCTGAGGGAAAGGGAACATCAGAGCGGTTTCCCACACCCAGACACTAGGAGAAAGCTGTATTAGAAATAAACTGATAGGCGTCTAGACACCGTTGGGTAGCATGCCTCATCAGAAGCAAGTATTGAAAGGAAAAGAGTTACAGAAAAAAATATCCTAATTCTGTTACAGCCAAGTTTGCTGTGATAAATTGGCTAGGAGTGTAAGAGAGAGGCATGCTATCATATGGTCTATTCATGAAGGAAGAAAAAGCAATAACTGCTCCGACACTAATGAGGTATAAAATATCTCACCTGACAGCCACCGACACATACAGGTCTTGATTTTTCTCTCGGCAATATGAGCTCAGTCTAGATTTTATTATCTCCTGCTGGCTGTAAACTTTATGGAGAGACAAAGCCGAGACACTATATGCTCCCTCTGTAAGGTATAAATAAGTTTAAAGATGCAGCCGTTAAGGTTATTGTCAATTTTTGAACTTTTGACAGTGAATATCTGATTTGGTAAGCAATAAACTCACAGTACCTGGCACTTTCATGCACACTTCTCAGCTTTTGTGGCTGCTGCTTTTGCATAGATCACATCTGGAACCAAGCACCTCAGCTTTCTTCAAGCCCCAATCCTCCTCCTGAAGACACTAGGGTAAATCAAGAATAATTTTACAGAGGGTAGTAATTCACTGCTATACATTTTTCAAATGACCGGATAATTTGCCCAAAATATATATTCTTATTTACGTAATCTATGCCCCATAAAACCCTGTGCCTGATCAGTGAGAAAGAAATCAACATTTTTCCCCATAGTCCAGAAGAATCCTACACAGAGATGCTTGCCTGATTATTTAGCAAACACATTTTCTTTTTTCTTTTTCCATTTGTAATTCACTGTGAAGTCACTCTAGAAATGAAAGATAGCTTTCCCTGAGTAACAAAAGATTTTTGGCCTTGTCCCCACCTCCCTGCCCTATTACTTGGATTTCTTGACTAATCAGCAAAATTTACATTTATAAACCACCTTCAATATAAAATATAAAAGCCTGACACAAAATCTAGAAGGAACTTTCTGTACTGAAAAGCTGCTCTTCCCAATTCAAAACCCTGCTCTTCTTTCCTCTTCTTCCTTCCCTAATGACTAAAGAGAGAGAGAGAGATCAAACTATCATGATTTAATTTATTCATGGAAGTTGCAATGTTTGGGTTGGCTTTGATTCAATATTCTATCAATTTTTAAGTTTTGTGTAAATATATATGTACACGTACAGATACATGCGCATGAGGATGTGTGCTCTTTCAAGCGCTTTTATTAAGATTTCCTTCTTCTAATCACGACCTGAGCAATGTAGTTACGTTACTGTCTTCGTGTGTCTGTACAGGCTGCATTCTATAGTTTTGGAGATGGATTGCAAACAGTTTCCTAGGAAGAAATAGACATATTAGAGTGCGAAGACCTAAAGCATGCTGCTGCTCTCTACCTCAGGCAGTAAAGATAGGTGTAGGGAGTTTCTTTGTACAAGGAATAGCTTGGGGGAATAAACATAGGGATGAAAAGGGAGGTTACTACTGATTTAGATGGGAAGAGGAAGGAGTAGAGGAATTTTAAGCATCTTCAGAGCTTAGAAATCTCAAAAGGGGGGAAATGCTGTATAATCAAGATTTTATTATTATTATTGGAGTGTTTAACCAATCTGTAACCAAAATGATGGAAAACTAAATCTGAACTACCACAAATACATTTTAAAAACTTCTGATCCTTTGGAAACTTTTCCACTACCCCAAACGTCAGCAATATGCAGCATGGAAAATCTATTTTCTCTTTTAGTGCATTCAGTGAAACTGGGGGATAGGTAATAACTTTATTTTAAAAATTGAAAAAGAGAAGTTATTATCCTGCAGGGTCTGGCAGTGTTTCAAGGCTAATCTCTGGAAGACATGGTTAGAGGTAGTGAGCCAAACCCCTTGTTTGGTTATTGAACGATATTGAGCTCATTCAATTTTTAATCACTTATTGGTGGTTGGGTTATCACAAGTTGGAATGACTTTTTTGAACAAGTTCTGTTTGGCCCAGGAATTAAGAAGAAATCCTAGGTCACTTAGGTAGTCTGTGCATAAATCAAACTACTGACAGCTTCACAGTCATCTAATCAAATGTGTTCATTGCCAGAAACAGCAGCATTCAGGTTGTTTGCCCACTTGCATTCCAATGCGATAGCAAAAGCTGCTGCAGTCACCCACCTGCATATATAGATCTGTCCTTATAACTTTCAGTAAACTTCTGGAAAGTTCAATGGTGCTGCATGACTAGGAGCATGTGGAAAGCTTAAGATTTAAAAGAGGTGCTTAAAGGACCAAGTTCTAGATGGCTTGATGTGATATGGCTGGATTGCTTGAAAAATACTCATGGAGAGTAGAAGTTATTGCCATTGTGCTCTTACCCTCCATTGCACTCACTTCTGGGCAAAGCTCTCTAGCTGCAAGAGCACTAGTTTGATTAGTTGACTCTACTTTTGTTTTCCCACCCTATGAAATAGAGCTAGTCCTACAAAATCAATCCCAGCAAGACTCATTGAAACTTTCCTGCTGACTCCCTTGCGTTTCACAACTGGCTGGAGGCTAAAACTCTCTGATGTGGCTAAAACCAGTGTTCGGCTTTAATTTTAAAATATTGTTTCTCAGAAGTTCATTCAATATCTTTCTCCTAGATTTCACCAGTCACAAAATGTGTTTCCACAGTAACAAATAGAGCAATGTAATTGTCTATGCACCCTGCCATAAATCCTTCTGGTGGTGATTTTTCAAATGTGGATAGCATAAAGATTTGGACAACTTAGTTTTTTCAAAGTAAACTTGTAAATATCAGAGTGTTGGCCAAGAGATTTCCTACTGAGTTTTGCTCAGCTGGAGATGTAAATATGTGTCTGAGAGTACTCAAATTCTGTTTGTTTGTTTGGTTGGTTGGTTTTGTTTTTTTGTTTGTTTGTTTTTCCTGTTTTTGTGTTCATATTATGCTTAAAGTCCTTCCTGTTCCCTCCAATTGTAGAAGCGGGTCAAGTAGAATCAGATGCAGGAAAGGACTTGCCAAATTGTTGGATTTTTTTTTTTTTTTTTTTGTGTGTGTGTGTGTTATGAACCCCAGCAAGAACAGGGTTGATTATAGAAGAGCAGATCTTCCCAAGTGCGGGAATCTATGTGATGGTCATAGGGGATGGGAAATGGCTTCAGCCTCACCAAACTCCTCCAGATGTTATAACCTCCTCCTGTTGTGCATAGTTCTGTTTAAAGAAATGTGTGATTGACCCTGAGTATGTATCACAAACAATCAGCAAACATGCTTATGTGTTTTTGAGCACTTTTCATTAAAGCATAGAGAATAATGCTGGACAGACCCCAGAGAAATCCCCTAGGCTGAGCTCATTCTCCTCAGCACAATCTCTGTGTGAAATTTGCTCATCATCATGTGCCTAACATGCTCCAATGAATGTCTAAATATGGACTGTTCTCAGCCTTTCTGGGTGATTTTTTACAGATCTTAAATATAAGTAAATTCAAGGTGTTTTTTGTCGTTGCTGTTGTTTGTTGGTTTCTTTTCCTGCTGACATCTGACATAAATTTCCTCTCTGCATTTGAAACAAAGCCATTGGGCTGACAAACTATTTTGTGTATTTGTGCCAAAGACAGTGGGTGATGTTGCCAGCCTGCTGGATAAAAATTGGGCAGTTGAGAACCGGCTTCCACAAGGCTCATTTCAACCTTTGCTACTGAGCTCCTGTAACAGCACGGCTAAGACATGTAACATTCAACTGGGAACTCATGCTACTCTAAAGTAATTGTGTTCTGGCAGCACAGAGTTTGCAATGTTTAAAAGTCAGGAGAACAAGAAGGTTAGAGGTGACTTCAGAGGAGCATGATATTCCAGCCTCCATCTCTATCAGTGTCTCTGCTATATCAAGATACTACATCAGCCTAGCTTTCAAAGCTCCATTTTGTGCAAAAGGAAACCAATGGGCTGAGGCGAGTTGCTCCATAGAAGAATTTGACATCAATGTCATAATATATATGGGAACAGCATTAAGTCTAATTTTTAGTGCATTAACCTGTCTCCTGCCCTGATTACTAAATTCCTGTCTGGATCAGTAGAAATGTTCATATCAAACAGCTACATGAAAAGTACATAGAGTAAGGAGAAATATATGCTGGTAATCTATTTAAATGCAAATAACTGGCTGTTTGACCTAAGATGGAGACGTTGAAATATGTTCAATATTAAATTCATAGATCCAACTGTCAACAACAGTGGTTTAAAAAGTACATGCATATGCTTACTTGAGCAAAGTATTTCAAAGTTAAATTCCGTATGTTTCAGCTGCTGCTAAGGCAAAAAAAAAACAACTGTTTCTTTCTAATTGGATTTAACTAGAGTACTGCACTTAGGTACAAGCAAATGTTTTCTCTATTTGAACACCCAGATTTTCATTTTTTTTTCCTCATTCAAAAAAACAACCTCAAATCAAGGCTGCAAAAAGGATGACTGTTTCATATAATTGTTTAATAAACTTCTAAAAATAGTGCTACCAAACACAGACACTTAGTAATCATGAGTTGAACAAGTTTTTTTGTTTGTTTGTTTGCTTGTGTTTTTAATACTTACATATGTGAGTGTGTATAGTATATGTATACATTATATTTTGGGTTAATTCCTGTATCTTTTTTATTTTTTAAAATATTTATCCTTCACATCCATGGAAAGTAGAGTTTATTTTTCACTCTAGATTCTCCAGATGGCCTCAGGAACTATATGTTCAAGACTTTTTTTTTTTTTTTTTTTTTTTTGTATTTGTCTTTGTTTGAAAACTCTACTCATACTCTATCCCTGGATGATGAATATTTCTAAAATTTGAGTTAGTTTCTGCTTAGTGTTTAGGGGATCTCAGCTCTCAGGGGAAAAAAAATAATCAAAATTTAGGCTAGGTGCTTTCTAATCTAATTGCAGATTGGGGAATTTTTATTCTTGCAAATTCTTGCAATCAAATTTGACCATTCTCCAGCTGCTTTGAAATAAGCACAGTGCAGGTGGGTGTAGGGAAGGTTTTAGCTACATAACAGTTCAGCAGCAATCTTGCATGTCTCTTAGATGAGTGTTTCCAGCCTACCTGTGATGCTCTGTCTGTGGCTATGCTGCCTATCCCCTGCAAATGATCTGCTCTATGAGCACCTAAGTTCAGCTCCTGGTGCTTTTTTTCCCTGGAATTTGGAGTCGTACTGCATCTTAGAGACACAGATTTATCAGATTTAGTCAGACTGAACTCTCTCTTGGAGCACAGTCTGGATGGGATTATTACTGTGTGCCCAGCCAAAATTAGGGGCACCTTTCTCCATCACAGCCCCAACTACACACCTCTCTTGATCATTTTAAAGTCTGTTACTTCTGCTACCCTACTGCAAAATGAGGTTGCTGCTGACAAGAGGAAATAATGAGGCTTACTGAGATGCTATCAAAAATCCATTTCTGTGAGTCTTCTTTGGCTGTGATAAATAAATTCACACAAGAATTTCACGTGACTATATGAGCAAATCTGGATAGGAAAATGTATATATAATTATTTTCCCACAGTTCTTTTTGTATCTGTATGTTAGACAGTGGGAAGCTGAAT
Organism: Anas platyrhynchos; assembly: GCF_047663525.1. NCBI lineage: Eukaryota > Metazoa > Chordata > Aves > Anseriformes > Anatidae > Anas > Anas platyrhynchos. The sequence goes on along the minus strand of NC_092592.1, from coordinate 31,530,594 downwards.
ACCAGAGAAAAGGATTCAGTGCGAGTAGTTTCTGTTATTGTAACCACAACTTGTCAGCAAGAAGTGCTCCTGAGGCTCTCCTGGGAGCTGACTAACAGTGTAGGTACACAGACACCTTCTTGTTAATAAACAAAATACAATAAAACATTCTTAGCACTAATGTCATTTCTGTACCCTTGGAGATAACACTAATATCAATTTGTATTCTTATTGGTTCATTATTTTAAGATCATCTGAATTCTTCATGGCAGACTGTGAGATGCTCTGCTCAACAACAAGTCTCTTTCAGAATATTTCCTCTATTGTTCACTTCTTTGTTCATTTTAAATGGATCCATTTGGTTTGAAGATTGGATTTTTTTTTTTTTAACAAAGTAATCATCTTATATAAATGACAGTGGCTGAAAAATCACTGCAGACACATTATTTGTATAATTTCCAAGATCTTTAAGGTAATGAATTTGACCATGGATGGAAGGGATGTGAAGTAGAAAGTCATCAGCAACAACCTCACTTGTGTTTCTTGATCATGGGGAGCTGGAAATTCTCCTGCTGAAATCTCTTTGAGTCCTCTGCTTTCTTATTGTGATTACGGAATATTTCACTTGCTCTTGCTGAGGTTACAGCTGATGTGCATCACTCTCGGGGCTGGATGCTGCCTACATAAGACTCTGAGAGATGAGTGGTGTATCATGTTAAATAGCAGTATCCTCTCAGCTCTGCGCCAGCTGGTGTGAGCTGTGGGAATAAAGCTCTCTTAGCAAGCATCTCCATCCCTGATCCCTCTGCCTGGTGTCAAGCCTTCTTTTGGATAGCTTGCCATATGGTTTGGTTTCTGAAGTATCTTTCAAATCGTGTCTTATACCCAGGTATTTTTCATCTTATGAGAGTTATCTTAAGGACCCGGACTCTTAAGGACCATGAATGCAGAGCATAACACCAAAGTATGCCAGCCCGGCAATTTCTTCAAGTTAATACACCTAAAATTTGCTTTCCTAAAACACCAATCACATAAAAGCTATAATTTCTGGATCACAAAGGATGAAGCTGTCCAGATAGACATTGTAGGTCAGGCCTAATCAGTCTACCTATGCTGATGGCACCGGAGCTTTACAAACTCAGACTAGCTGATCATCCAGCCATGTGATGGTAAAGCTGGCTATGTAGAGGTAAGAATTGTCAAAACAAACACCTGGAAGGATATAAGGCCAACAGCACTGGGAAATCAGATGCATTTGTGTGAGAACAAAAATGTTCTTACAATTAAGCTTGTGATAAGGTAGGATGGGACTTTGTTTCCTCTTGTAATTATAGAGTTCTTGTGAAAAGAGAAAATTGCAGGTTAGAAAGTTTTACTGTTTCTATCTAAAAATTTTCATCTAATCAGCTGTTAACTAGCAAATCACTATTCACATTCCCTTGCACAGTTTTCACTACTCCTCAGGAAAGAAGCTTTTCCTCCCTGTCTCCTTGGGAAGTATCTTCTCTGATAGCAGCTTCCTACCAAAATAATGCTGGGGTCCATTAGTATCTAGAGTTTGAATCAGTATGTAGGATGTTTCAGTGGTGCAGTTTTTGAGGTAAAAAAGGAGAAATGCTGTGTCATATCTTTAGGAAACACGCTGCTAGCTTGCTCAATGCAGGTGCCAAATTACAACAAAACTGTGGATTTCAGATATGATTTTTTTTACATCATTATGATTCAGAGTAGCACGTTGCTCTCCAAGCAGAGAAAAGTCGCTAGAACATGAAGAGCTTTTATAACTAATGACTTAATCATTGGGTTTGACTGGCTTTTTTTTTTTTTTTTATTAATGCAGACATTATTACTCTGGTCAGATTGCTAGGTGTTTCTTTGGCCTTTGATTTGCATGAGTAACCCCTGTTAGCCCCGACACCTTTTGAACTTTCAATTCAAATGTTAATTTTGGGAAGGGGGGAGTTGTGAGCAGGAGAGACAGAGAGAGAAGGGAAGAAACAAGCATTTCTTCATATCCACAGCACAGCTGTGCTCTCCCAGCCCCTTGGTTACCACGGGCATAAAAATGCACTATCCCCACTGAGAATGCCATGTGCAGGAACAAGACTTGAACAGCTCGGTATACCTAATGCTTGCCAGCTGCTTGATCTTTTTCCCTTTCCACTTTTCCTTCTCTTGCAGATAAAATTGCCTACAGAAGTAATGACTAAAGAGACTAGAGACAAAAATATGCCACTAATTTGGGGTAACCAGACTCACCAACCTGTAACATGATTAGTCATTGCAGCTCAGCGTGACAGCCTCCCAAACTGTTCCTCACACTCCATTCCTCATGCACTGAGGGTTGTCTCCCTCTTTCTAGGCTGTTCTAGTATAGCTATAAGTACAGGGGCAGGCTTTGCCTGTCAATACTGAGGCAAGAAAGGCAGGGAGCACTTCAGCTTTTCTTGTCATCCAGTCTCCTGATTCAGCAGCAGACACGTTTTCTCAGAACTTCCTTTGAAAATATCATGCTTCTTGAATATCTTCCTATAGCCCTGGACATCCTTAGCTAGCCTTTGGTCCAGCTGGGCTTTGGACTTTTTCAGCCCTGCAAAAGCAGTGCTTTCATATTCCTGCTGCCTGTCTTCCTTTCTATTTCTTGTATACTCTCTTGCATTTAATTTCAGTAGTTTGTTAAGAAGCTCCTTACTTTGTCAAGTGGGCTTTTTTCAAAAATTCCCAGTCTTCCTGCAAAGTAAAATGATATGTTCTTAAGCTCTCAGTAAGTTTTCTTCAAAAGTCAGCCAGCAACTCCTTCTCTCCCATAGCATCTTCCATGTTGATTCTTGCTATTCTAGATGAGCCAACCCACCCTCTGTACTTAGCTAATGAGAGGCTCATGGTGGTTCCTGGTTCTTCATCCTTTATATAGACCAGTGTGAAGCATCAGTGAGACCATCGTTGGCAAGCGTGTTTCACAGGTGGTTTCTTTTAGGGAACAAAGAGATGTGGAAATTTTAGATGTCTTTTAGGGTTGCGGGGAGATATTTTCTGCAGCAGATGTAGAAGCTCTTCTGCAGAGATTGCAAGCTCTTCATTTTATTCCCTTAAAATTGGCTCTCTTATCTTTTTTTCTCCTCTGTGTTTTCTTGTTTGCCTAAAACAGTGTGTGATCACATCTGTTTAACACTTATATCTGTTGAAGGAATTCATTTGAATTCAATTTGATCAGGTTGATTTATTTAAGATCTGTTACCAAAGTGAAAGATACTGTAAAAGTATTATGCCTGCAAGTATCATAGCCTATCTTGAACCCATTTATCAAATAAGGCAAGCAAACCCATGTATACAGAAATTGCGGCTATGGTATTTTGCCAGTCCCAGAGGAGAGGATAAATGAGGGTAGAATATTTAAAATCTTAGTTCGGGTCTCTTAGAGCTGTTAGTAACTCTATATTTTTAGCATTTTTCTTAGCATTTACCAATAAAGTACCTTAATTTTGCTACGTAAATGTAGCAAAAGGTGAGCTTAAGGAAGGTGAAATCTTTGGAGGTTAGAGTGGCTAATTATATAGTCTACAAAATGTGTGAAGTGTAAGTTGCATTTTTTCCAGCCTAATTGCATGATAAAATTTGGAGAGCTTTTCACAAGAATGACGAAAGACGTTGATAGATAGACGTTTATTTTCTCCCCAGACATAAATAGCTGCTCCAGAATGTAGGGAAAGATCTCTGTTCAGGGAAATGAAGACCAGGATCTTACAAGCCAGTAAAGCCAGTGTTATATATTTTCCCTTCAAAATCATTTCAGCAATGGCAAAATAATCATTTTGTCTGAAACTACCCATAGTTTGTCAGTCTTGGATGGCCAGGCAGACACATCTAATATGTAAAAACTTCATCTCCAAATGGTGGCCAAAATTCTGAGTAATTGATAATGAAGAATGAGTTTGCACAACAAATTTGTTCTCTGTACTGTCAGCTGTGCTTGCTGTAGGTATGGTTGTGTAGAGGACACTTATCTCTCTCTATCTTCAGTTAGGGTATTACCCATGTGTATACTATGTAAGTCAGGGTGTAAAACAATTGCCAAAAGCTCTGACTAAAAAGCTTAAATCTTAAAGCTTAGATTGTTTTTCAGAACAGAAAATCAGAACTAAAAATTCGTGGTAACACGTGCATTAGTCATTTACATTTAATTGCTGCAAGGACTGCAAGAAAATTCTTTTGCTTTCTGGCCTGTTGATGTCCCTGTAAAATTAATATGGTACTATACTCCTTTAGATCTCTTTCTTGTTCTTCTGCCTCCCTTTTCCACGTAATAAGAAAGATGAATCAACTGAGACTGAGTTGCTGAAGACATTATAAGATGCTTAGCTAAACCAAACAGTTATAACTTTAAAGGACAATAGTATCTGAGAGGTTTGTATGAGAGTTAAGCAGGGATTTGGAGATATTTGTGGATCAGAAAATACTGAGGTTGTTGAAATTTAACGTGCTCCAAGAAAGAGGTGAGGTTAGAACATTTTTCATGTGAAAATTAAATTGATAAATTTTGCTGTGTAATTTTGGCACTGGTTTTCCTTAAATCACTGAGTCAATTTCCAGCCTAGGCAACCAGCTTGTAGATGCCTGGTGTACAGAAGTCCAAAGAGTGTCTCTGTATGTCATCGATGTGTTGGCCTGTAGAATAGTCCATCGGGTTTGCATCAACTTTTCTCACACTAGCATCACATCCCTGCTCATAGACATTCCCTGACTGAACTGTCTGTCAAGATATATTCACTTCATTGTGGCATTCATCTGAAAAGTCCCATTTTATGACAGAGTTACAACTGATCTTGAGGCACCTTGCCTTCAATTTTACGTGCCAGTTCTTTCAATAAGCTGATGTGGACATTATTCACAGCTTGATTTTGACACAGTAAATAATCACTGATTTTATTACACTTTTTTTTTTTTTTTTTTATTTTAAAATTTCTCTTCATTTGAAGAAATAGCTCTTTTATAGAAAAAATATAAAATTTGGTATAATATCTAGTTTTTGAGGGATTTTCAGTTTCTGGAAATTGTCTTTTGTGTCTTTATTCAGAAGGAAGAGACATAAGATTTCAAAATCTTGAAAGTTTTATTTGGGCATGAACATGCCTTTAAGTTCTTGTTTTGGTCACGTATTGCATAGTGATCAGGGGAGGCAGAATAAATGATTAGGAAGGAAAAGTGGACTGTTTTGATATATAATGTGAAAGCCACACCACTTTTCTCTTGCTTTCTATAGGACTTGGGTATTATAGTGCAATTTCTAAACACAACAGAAGTATCAGCTTGGTCATGGATTCTGTATGCTCAATAGCAGTACAGACTGCTGGCAATTTGTGTATGCATACAGTTATTTTATTTTCTGTCTTCTTTTGCTGTCATGCATTCAGCATGACAACTCTTGGTCTTGGTAAGAACCACTCTCGTTTCCAATGATGTGAGTCACTCAGTCTTCACAAGGTCAATCCGATCTCTCAAATGTTCTCCAGCTCCACTGCAGCAATCAGCTCACTCTCTATTGCCTGCTCAGAACATGATGCCTCAATTGGTCCAATTTGTTGTCCTTGTAAAGGGCTGACCCTAACCCTGGAGAAAAAGAAAAGAAGTCCACTGCTTTCAAATGAAGGAAGTAGATCTGGTTTGAAGTTTCTAATTCAGCCTCTCTAGTGGAATCCATCATTATTTTGAATTCTATCCAAGTCTCTGGCAGCTCCAAAGATTGTCAGGGACATGCAGTGCAAAGCTACTGCTATTCATCCTAGTGTATGATATAACATATCTGAGAGGAATATTGATTTTTCACAGAACATGAAAAACAGAAAAATAGGAAGACACTTCAGCATGACCTTAGCCTTCTACGTGAATAAGCTAATGTTTATGGCTCAGCTTACTTTCCTTGTACTTGTCTGAAGTCCTTTGTGGAGCTTTTCTAAAGACAGTAATATCAACTGCAATACAGATGTGATTTTGCAGTTCTCTGTGGACTTAGTTTTCATGTGGATTTCTTAGTGGATTTAATTTTCATGTAAGATTTTTCCCTAGATGAATTTAGATGCCTTCTGGAGCACTGAGGGATAGTGTAGCCTAATCAGAAACTCACTTTAACATCACACAGTCAAACGTTTGTCTCCCACTTGAGTACTGTTTGTTTTGATATCCTGCTTAAGGGATACTGGGAAAGAAGCAAAAAGGGAAGGAAGAGAGAGAGGTCTGGAGAAAACAAGTTTTATGAAATGTGATACTTAGAATAGCCCTTGATTACTGCCATCACTAGGCTCCTCAGGCTGCAGTTTTGTGATGGCTTTAAGTTAATCTATGTGTGGTTAGTTCCAGTTCAACCCTGCTCACACTTGAACCTACTGGAGGCCATGGGAGCAAAATCTGACTGCTGGGCTGCAGGGAAACCTGTCTCACTGCTTCAGAAAATTGACATGAGAAATGGAAAGTCTTTGCGCAGTCCAGATGTCTGAAAAGTGATGGGAGATCTATCCATTCTCAGCTCAAAAAATAGCTGGCTGTCACTGAAGACATGTTATGGAGAAGTAGTTGCATAATTGAAGCAAAGAAAAATTATTTTCCTTGCTTAGAAGGCTCTAAGCATTACCAAAACAAAAACCTCAGTTGCATTATTTTCAAACTTTTAAAATATATATTAGCCTGCTAGACTCATAATAAGAAATGTAGTCAATAGAATATCACGCTTTTCATTACAGCAAAGCATCCATAAATATCATGACAGTTAACGATGGTGAGTCCTGGAAACTCTTCCAATATTATCTAAGGTCATTTTTATTTATGTCTCCAGGGACACATCCAGTTACTGTTATGATGAATGAAATGTGCATTCTGGACTTTGTGTTATGGTGCTCCTGATGAGGTATTCCAGCATCCCACAGAGATCCCCCAGTAAGTCAGAGAGAATGGCAGAAAACCATCAGAACAGAAACGTTTCAGGAGCTGAGGCATCATTTAATCTCTATCTGGTTCAGGAACTGTTTGGCTTCTGCTGTCTCCATTCCACCAGAGAGTACAAAATAAGATACTGTCATGGCATATAAAGGAGTATGATTTTGTATACATTTGAGTAAGATGGACTTTAAGTTCTGGGACACTACATTGATTTTTCTATATGGAATTAATAGAAAATATATTTCTTCTGGATGCTAAATCAATAGCTGTAGTTTCACAGTTAAATGCATTGCATCACTTAGGTTTTATTCTTTAGCATAAAGAGAGTATAGACAAGGAAAAAAGGTTTACAAAGTAAAAACTTCCTGTAAGAGTTTCAAAAGGAAACATGTTTGTTGTCAAGGTTGGATGGGGAGCACAGATTTAACAGTTTATGTCAGCTGGGATTGAAAAAAGAAGAAGAAGAAGAATTAAATATTTATAAAATGAGCTTAAAATTAGAAATGGAAAAATTGACAGAATCAAACATTAAATGTGCTGGTACCATTTCATCACTCGACTTAGGCCCTGCAGATGAATCACTGGCAATCCCTGATATAAACAGATGCATTAGAAAGAAGTGTAACCTGAGTGGAAGATGGAAAGAATGTTTCTTCTGAGATTTTCTTTTTAATTTGATTCTGAGACCAACAGAACAAATGTGCAGAAACAAGTAACCTTCTCCACCTTTTCTGCCATCCTTTCAAGCTTTTAAGACCCAGCATCCACTGGAGTATCACTCAGCCTTTATTTCTCTGACCTTCTGAGGAACCCTGACCAAAGTTTGCCACACAAATAAAATTAGTGTTTCTTACCTGGAGCATAACTTATCCTCCCACTGCTGTATACCTCTCATTGTGTGTTCTTTCTGTTTCCAAGTCTGTTTACTTTCTTCCTTCTTTGCCTTTAATGAAATGAAAGAATCTGGTTTGACCAAAAAAGACTGTATCTTTGTCTTTGCTGCTCTCAGTCTGGGGCCAGGGAGGCGGTTATGTCTTAGAGAGAGCCTGACAGCAATGTACGGCTCTAGGCAGCTGATAAGGATGTGCAGAGAACCCATTTCCCACTTACATAGCCACTTTGAGCAAAGATCATAAGTAACAGAAACAGTGTGTTTATCTTTGCTGTTGTTTCTTCCTAACTCTCTGGGTATTTCTCTTATTTTGTCTTCAGGAAAACTTGTTCATACTCATCAGAGATATCAACAGCAACAGCCTCAGCAGATCATTTTGGCTTTCTTGAAGGAGGGCAATTAATGTCACCTTCATTACCAGCAGAAAAGACTGTTGAAGAAGGGGCAGCATCACAAAAATGTTTCTATACCCAAGAGAAAGGGAAGAACAACTAATGTTAAAACAAAAGCTTCTGTTATTATTTTAAGTTTCAAATGTTTGAATTAGCTGGAGTTTTGTTAGTTTGCTGGAGAATGTACTCAACCTTGAATTAAGGATGAGATATTACATCCAACACTTTTGATCCTCTGCACTTTTTTCTTCTAATGAAATGAATGCAATAATTGACTCCACTGGATTAAAATCAGAATTTAAGATTTAAACCACATTTAAACTGGGTTTATACTTTCAGATGCCTGCAGTTTTGAACATTCCCTGACTGTAAAGCAGAGTATCACCTTAAGAAGAAAAAATTTGCTCTTGCAATTACTGCCACTATTTTTTAGTACCAATATGCTGTCTCAAACAGCTAAAAATCAGCCATCTGGATTTCCTCAACAGCCTGGCTAACTGCTGTTTAACTAAAACTACCCTCAAGTCAAGGAAATTTTAAGAGCGAAGCAGTTGTACACCAGAGTTATATGATACCATTAACCAAAAGCTTACATTATCTCCAGTCTAATTAATTAAACACCAACAAAATCTAAAAGATTATTTGCATCAGGGTGTCATCTGGTCCTTGAAATTTGAAGCCAATAGCAACAGAACCAGATTTATTAATTCTTTCAAATACTTAATTCGCATCACTAAAAATCTGTTACAGGGACTGTTGTCATCCATGGGAAGTTATTGGTGAGCATTTATTTATTTATTTATTGTAAACAAAATCAATTAATCTTTAACTAACATACAAATCACATATTTAAATTTATTTTTTTTTATGGCTGTTAAATCCTGAAGATGAAGGATAAGAAATAAAAAAGCTTCATGCTGATTTTCTTGTCATAGACCTTGCAACTTTGACATGTTCTTGACAGTCCTGCGTGATTTCCTTTTCTTGTCTCCTTCCTTTGTATTTTGAGTTATTCTCTAGTTAAAAATAGCCACTGTGCAAAGAGTTCAGCCCTGTGTTTCTTCTTTCATTGAACATGTCAGGTTGTGATAGATACGTATGTTTCTAAGCTGAGTCTTGAGGACACAGAAGTTAGAAGCAAATAGCCTTAATTACACACATCACGTCTGAATAGGAAACTTTTTGGCAAAGTAATGCTCTCCCAGCTTTTTTTTTTTATATATATATATATATACATATTAATATCATTAGTATCATTATTTATTTATTTATTTATCACACAGGCATAGAGAGTTGGAGGTATCTAAACTTCTGGCTGTCCTCAGACGTGCTGCAGACACCGAATGACCGCTGAATTCAGAAGTATTTATTTCTGGATGATCAGCTGGTAGCTGCTTGGTATTTTCAACACATGCTATCCTGATGTGCTAGCTGCACGCATCCTCCTCTGGTTTTACTGGAAGAAATACAGCACTTTTACATGCGTGTCAGCTTTATGATACTTTTGATGGTAAAAGTAACTCCCCTTCAGTTCCCCAGGTAGGAAACCTTTCTTAGGGGGAAAGGCAGTGCGGCATATGGAGATTTAAAAGCTTTGCAGTTACCAAATCTACATGCCTGACTGTTGTTTTTCATCCACCTTTAAAAGCAAGCCTAATCTGCACCTGAAGAAATAGTGAGGGATCTCTCAGGTTGTTTGCTCACTTCTTGGACAGCATAATAGTGATTTGTCCATATTTGACTTATGACTGCTTGAAGTCGAGTCAGATGCAACACTTTGCTATAGAGTCTGCCTCCCTAAACTAGCTATTAAGAGTGGTTACAATCTCTGGAGAGTCTTAACTGATACCACGCACAGTGCTGATGTGCTGTCAAGTGGGCATTTAATTTCTTCCATGAAAATGGAGAACTTTTTTTCTCATCATGACTGAAATTTTGGGTTCTTCCTAAGATTAGGAATGAAAATGATAAAAATATCATGTGATTTAATCCTTTTTCTGGTGTTGTGGTCTGAATCTACCAGATGGATCTTGTTTTTCAAAGCACAGCCTGCACAGAACTAAGATTTGGAAACTTGGTTGAATGAATCAGCCAAGCACAATGCAAAGAGCCAAAAATGCAAAATCAAAAGAGATTGATATATCTGGCTTGAAAAATTAATGTTTTAAATTTTCACCGATATTTTTGCATTGAAAGTTCAGAAGACAGTTTTGGAATTTAGGAGATCTTGGATTTCTTCTTCTTCTTCTTTTTTTTTTTTTTTTTCTTGGCAAAAGTCCATTTAATAATTATTTGTAATGAATATATGAAAAGCATCCTGAAAATATGAAGTATTTTATACATGTATGTGAAGTGTTATTATTGCTGGGGACACATCCTAATGTACACATATGTACATTTTTTCTGTTAAAACACCATGCTGTAAATTACATGGGCTTTTGTATAAGCCATGCTTAACTCTCTGCATCTCTGCGGTGCGCTCTATACCCCAGATTAGAATAATCATGTGATGTTCCATCTGGGCTTAAGTTCTTGGTAAATTCTATACGATTTTAATGAAAAGAGAAATGCAGTTGAAACAGAGCAGAATATACATGAAGAATACTGCAGAAGGACAGAGGAGTATTTACATTTGTAGCATCTTCACTTGTGTTCTCTTGCCTTATTTGTTTTTACTTTTGTTTGCTTTTGCTGTGTTGTCATCTGTTCAGTCCTGGGGTTAACTGCTTGGGTGCCTTAATACATCAAGCATTTCATAGCACAGATTTCACTCTCTGATTGCGACAATTAGGTACAGTGTTTCACAGTCAGTGTAACACGTTAAACCATTTTGATCCAATTCTACTTTAATATGATAGGAAATACTGTCAACCCTGCAGCACCTGCTCTGACTTGCTCTCTGGAGAAGCTTGTCCTACTATATCAACTAAATTGGGTGTCTTGGTACACTACTCACCCAAACTGAGTACCTAAAATGTGTGGTTAAAGTGTCTTATACCTCTTTTCAGTTGTTTTGGGCGCACAGAAAGTATTTTATGAAGTTGTGCCATAAATTTATTGCCCATTAATGGTTTACCCTATGTGTAAACATCCCTGGACAGTCCCATATTTTCTATCTGCTTCCTCTGTCCTTCAAAGATACTACCTCTGGTTCAATTTATACTTTCTGTGATTAAACTGAAGCATAACATTTTTATTTTTTTCTCCTCATGATATTTGTATTGTAATGAAGGCATTGAAAAGACCTCAGCATTGCTATCACAGTTTCCAACTTAAGCTAGAAGAAGGGCTATAAGTATAAATGAGAGATTACAGAATAGTAGTCCATGTTGTTCAAGCAAACAGGATGCCTTGAAATGCAAAGATGAGATTAACAAAATCAGATAAGATGTGAAGACTTAAGGTGTAGGGGACTCATTACATGTTGTCTCTTTAGAGTCACTGTATTTGTATAAGTGTCATCAAAAATTTGAACTAAAATAACAGTGTACAGATGAGTAAGTTTCAGGTTTGATCAAAAGGCAAGAAATTCCTTGCAAAGGCATCTTTACATCCAGAGGGCTTCGGATCTCCCTGTTAGAGAGATGCTCAGAGGATATTTTGTCACAGCTATAACTGTGGGAACAAATGGTCTCGAATAAAATTACCAGTGTCAGAGATGTCAAGACTTCTGTGTAACAACAAAGAAGCAAATAACTCTGTTTTGCTTTAGTTACTCTTATGATTATTTTATTCAGGTGCATTGATCTTGCAGTACTGCTGTACTGACTCCTTTTGTGCTGCAAGTATCTCAGCCTGCATTTATATTATTTTTGAAAACCAAACACCTTTAAGAAAGAAAGAAGCTGAAAAAGATAATTTTATTACTCTAGTACTAAATTGACATACTAGCATGTTTAGAGAAAAAAATATATAAAAAAATATAAAAAATACAAGATTTCTGTTACTTAGAGTGTCTGCTTTTTAAGTCTAAGCCTATCCAAAACAACGGACTTCAGCTATGGACTAGATACTGTGCACAAAAGCAAGACAGCTTGTTTTAGCTGCAGACAAAACATGAGGGCAGTTAATAATGTTCAAATATCTAGATAAGCAAACAAAATCATTATGATTTGATTATTTTGAATCAAAATCATCCAGGAACAACTAAATTCACTTACCCATTTTATTTTGTTTTGGCAGAATAGTGGAAGGAATATATCCAGCCAGCTCCCAAGTTTCAGGAGCATGGTTATAATTTCCAGATGCAGGGTGGTAATTCCCTGAGACATATTTATCACTTGTAGCCTTACAGAATTTTCTACGCACCCTCTTCTGTAGTTGCACAGCTACATACCCTAAGTATTTAATGCCTTCCCTGTGCTTTTCTGACTGTAATCTGCTATACCAAATAAATTGGTGTATTTCATGACAATTAGGACTATCTCTCAAAAAACTCCCTGACCATCTTTCAGTTGGCAGGACAAGCTTGCTTATATTGTCTCTTAGTTATTTCTTCTTTTTTTTGACAGCATTTGGCAAATTGCCCAAATTACAATTTGGTCCTGGACACTAAGAAAGACTAAGAATGCATGATCAAACATCAGCTCAAATACTTATTTGCACAGATAAGATATTTACCTCATTATTTTAACATTCATTCAACCACTTGAGGGCTGATACAGTAGCAGCAGTTCTCGACTGTCAAGCCATAATAGTTTGCAAAGGGGCAGGCATATTGCTTGATAAGAGTCATTGTACCTGTTTCATTTCCCAAGGCAAGATATAAAGGTTCTCACAATGCAGTCACATTTGTCTTCAAAGCTACTGTAAAACAAACAATAATAATTTAAAAGGAGAAGATGGTGTATCCCAGAAGAGAAAAAAAAAAAAAAAGTAACATTTCAAAACTTAAAAAAGAAGAGAAACAATCTTCCTGCATGAACATTTGAGAAAATTGTTTCTTCCTATGTGAATTCACGAGCTCAACAGATGATAATATTTTTAAAATATGCTTTAGATGCATTTTTATTAAGTGTTTAAAGGAAATAATTAAGTTGGAAAACTTTGGCAAAGTGAGACAGTGCCTGAAACAGAACATTTTCAGCAAATTATATTAATGGAAAAAAAATCAGAGCTCTAACATTTTTGAGAGTAAACTTGCATTGTCTTTGTCTGAAAAATCACAGCAGTATCTTTGTTTTTTCTTTCTCTCAATTTTCTGAAGTCACATTAAGATGTCTTTCTAGATCAAAAATATTTCTAGCCTCTTTCTTTTCAGACAAAAATTGTTCTTTCTGATGTTTTCATGTTTCTTCAGAGAACAACACTAATTGGCTTCCATTGCAAGAAAATATCCCTCTAGAAGGAAATAAATGGTGGCTGCTGTGTCTTTACATCACTTTTATGTTTGTTAGTTACATCAGCACAGTGAATGAATTTTGTTCCTTTTTTATGAGAGAGGGTATGGTTCCTGCCTGACTTTTTTATTCATTATTATTTGTGGTAGATAACTAACAAAAAGAGGCAGTTCAAAATATTTGATTTGGGGGTTATACTGTGTTTTATTCCCATTACTCTGAAATAAGTTGTTTTTGTAATGTTTCCTTTGGCTCCTTCAGGCTTTGTTCTCTTCACCAGTCACAAGAAAATGTTTGTGAGTCAAGAACTGTACAGGGACCTGACTGAAAAACTTCCATGCACAGACAACAGGAACAGGGAAATCCACATATATAGCAAAAAACAAAAAAATATATTTTACTTTTTTTTTTTTTTTTTAATTTACCTTGGACACATCAGTGCTGTTTTGCATATCAAATGTTTTCCAAAAACAGTGGGTTGGAAGTGATTCAGCTTGAAATTTTTGATTTGGAACCCTCAATTTGAAGATGATATCCTATCTCCATTTTTGTGGGATACCCCCAAATCATTACTCTCAGTTTGTGACACAGCTTTCATCTACCCTATAGAATGCTGTGCTGAGGTACTACTACGGGTCCAGAAAGCATGGAAGCTGTGTCAGCTCAACCTGATCTCTGCCTAGACCGAAGAGTTCTACTGTAGGCACAAAAGGATACAGTCTTGGCATTCCCAATAATTAGAATTTTCCCCTATTCTGTTCCCTATTTAGATAATGGGATAATAATAACATAATAATAATGGGATAATAATAAATTTCTCTACATGCCTTTTGGTATGTCTCTACTATTTAGATTTGAGGTGGCCAAACCAGGGCTTGTGGCTTCATGGATCTTCCTGGTAAGCTGTGGCTCCTTTTTAGGTTCTGATCATATGAATTGCAAAGAGACTCCTTCAACGTGGTGGTGGTGGAGTAACCATGTCTCTAACCACAGAAGGAAGTGAAACAGGAATAGCAGATGAGGCCAACAGGTTCCCCAAATAAATGCCCAGTCACATCAAAATGATGGGATACATCAGGGGCCAGTCTCTTCTTCTTCCAGCTGGAATTATAACACAAGCAATACAGTCATGATGGTATGGAGAGAACAAACATCAACCACTCAGGCTTATGGTCTGAACTTTCAGCTTCCCAGCTCTTTGATTCCCAGCTAAGGAAATATCAAAGCCCATGTGTCTTACTTATCCTTTGTGGTCTCCCCTAATTCTCATAGCTATTTGTTTTAAAGTTGTTTCTTCTCAGATTTTCATGCCTTTCTCCAAACACTTTTGTAGAATGTCTCTTGACAAACCCTTGTCTTCAAATTGTACCACTTATTCAGAAAAATAGGCAAAGATTACTGAACTTTGGGCAAAGCACTGTGGAGACATTTTGTGCTGATGTGATGTATTTCACAGTAGTCAGCAGACAAATGGGACTTGAGGTACAAGCAATAAAGGACCTTCTTCATCTATCCATTCTGTGCAGGGTCAAAATTTCAGGTAGTATAAGTATAATGATGAAGTCGTCTACTTTTGCCACTTTAGGCTCAGTAAAACTCTGCTGGTTTATGCTTGCCTAATAAGTGTAAAACTTTGTAAAACTGCATATTCCAGGGGAACTTAAAGGTTCCTAAACCTTTCATATTTCTAAAAGAGGACTTGAAAGGTGGTGAAAAGCAAAGATTGAGCTACTTCTAAAGTTTGTACCTACCTAAATCCATCAGAATATGGTCAGATATATGACTGTACTGATCAAATTCTGAAATTTTGGTACCAGTCTATTTGGTAAACTGATGTGGAAGCATCCTTGCTGCTGAGAACTGTCAACAGGCTTTTCTCTAGGCAGGACCAGGTTGATATTTGTTTTTCTTTCATGCAAGAATGTAGAGCCTATCAAAGCAAGAAATTTTCTAAATCACAAAGTAACACAGGTTTGTTTAATCTTTGAGAATTGTCAATGTCACTTGCAGCAAAGGAAGATAAAAAATTGCAGCCATGTCACCAATTATTTCAATTAGAATAAAATTAAAAGGTCTATCACTCTTTGTGCTCTAAGGGTATAAGCTTATCAGAGGAAAACTTCTTCCTGAACTCATCTGGTATCCACTTCATATCCTGAAATATAAAGTTTGATGACACTTATAATTTTATCCCAGCTAGTATAACTGCACCTATCCAATCCTTTTATCTCTACAGTGACTTATTCATATCTCATTATTTTCCCAGACCTTCAGAGTCACTCAGATCTTCCTGCTCCAGGTGTACAGCCATGTGAAAGCTTTTTGGCCAGGTAAGTTATTGGATAGCAAACCAGAAACCTTGTTCATCATCTCTCTAGGCGGGGGAAATGCTTTGGTATAAAGAAATGGGGCTGTTATTGAGTTTGGTCTTCAAATCAGTAAAGTGTCAAAAGTATTATGAAGTGATTATAGCTCTGCTACAGGTGATGATTTATATAGGGTAAGTAAGAGGAAAAAACTGTAGCCAGTAACTGTTTTGTAGTTACAAGCACATGGATTGCTAACATTCTTGTGCAGCAAAGACCAGAAACATTAAGACAATGACAAGTTCTCAGCATAATTTTCTTTGAAAAACAAACAAACAAATGTGTTGTATCTTTTCCATTCCAAAGATATAGTGAAGCAAAGAATAGTGAAACTGGCAATGAAAATCAAGAGAGGAAAGTTTGGAAGATCCTCGGGAAATTATCTTAATCACTTGGAGCGAATCCTCAGGCATACACCGCATACTGGGTGATTAAGATAAGCAAGACCAATTACTGTTGAAGAAGTGGATCAGCAAGAGGTTCTTTTACAGGTCAGTCTGAAAAGACTGCAAAAATAACATGTCACAGAACAAACAGTATCACTGTTGCTGTAGTACTAAATTTAAGCAAATTCTGTTCAGTTCAAACAGGCACTGGACAACAAGAGACAAATAAATTGGAGTGAGTTCAGAAAAGAGCTAGCTGAAATGATGAAGTGATTCACCTACAGTGAAAGATAAGAGAAAATATTTTAAGGGGGATCTAGACCCCTGAAGACTGTGAGCTCAAAGAGAGGTAGGGAAGGGTTTTGTGACGTACACCAGGAAACAGTTTGAAGCAAACAAATACAAACAAAGAAAAGCAAATACAAGCCAACTCTTAAAACCCTGCTGGCAGTGCAGCATTTGACACCAAATTAGCCTCCTCAAGCTAGTGAGAATAACAGCATCATCTGGATTTTTTATAATGAGCCTAGGTAAAGAAGAATAATTAATAGAGACTAAAAAGCTAAATAGGTGTATAACTACAGACAAAATAATGTTTTGATCTTTTAGAACAAATTCTCATCTGACTTGATAATGAGGGGAGGAAACGTTGTTCATATTATTCCTCCTGCTTGGCAGAAAGGTTTTCCATACAGTATTGTAAGTACTTTAAAGGCCTCATGAAGACAGTAGTAGAGCTGGTAAAAAATTCATGTGGTCTTCTGTGTGGTGCCCCTCCTCTGTCCTCTGTGCTTCTGTTCCTTCGGAGCTTTGCCAAAGCACACGAGCTGAGTTTGTCTCTCTGCATAAAGGCTGAGATCCTCAGGTGGTTCCTCTGTCTATGTATAATAGGTAGCATTTTTCAAGGAGATTTAAATGATTCAAGAGGCTGAGTCCTACCACTCTCCTGAATCACTTTGACGCCTTTGAAAAACATCCTATTTTCTCAGTGTTCAGTTCCTGCACAGCACATTCAATAGCCAGCAAAGTTTGCAAAGCATATTTAACTATTATTCTTTGACAGAATACATTGCCTTTGTGAGCAGGCTTTATCAACATGTGGTTGAAGGGTACTCAGGCTGTCTAAACTTCACCAAACTCCGTGGATAAAGGATGTCATCAGATTTTCACAGGGAATTGACTGCAAACTGGACAACTAGAGTCACGGGAAAATCATGAGTACAGAATTTGTTCAGGATTACAAGGTCAGAAGCAGTATTTGTTAGAGAAAGATAATCAATAGGAGTAAATGAGAGAAGGTACTGTAGAATCAGTGATTTTCAATAGCTTGATACTTGGCATGGTGTAGCTTTCATCTTTTTCTATTTCTGGGGCCACTTACATTAAGTTTCCACAACCATATCTAAGCTGTTAAAAGCAGTAGAAGTACATACTGTATCTCACAGTGCTACATGAGGCTAAAGATCAGCCTCTGAGACCCAGAGGAATCCACATACCTGACAATGCTGGTGTCAGCACACTGTGGACAAAGCCACACAAGCCACCTGCACATGCTGTCCTAAATCAGTGATTCTGCTTGTAGTCATTAACCCTTTTTGTATGTAAAGCACGTACTTTGAAACTGAGGAAGGAATGAACTCGAGAAGTTCCCAAATGCTAGGCCAACGCAGTGTACTCTGTCTCCATGTCTTTGGATCATGCTGTCATTTCTCACTCAAGGACTGAGATACGGAGGTTAACCACCACTCTTAAATTCCTCTGCTCCCTATTCAACTCTGTTCCTGTAGGGTGGAGGCTTTGAGAAAATATGAAAGCTGTTCTCAGGGGTATGTGTTTATTTAACATTATCTGCAGATATAGCCATGTATTTCTGAGCACTGAAAAATTCAACCTCACATAGCTTTGTTGCAGTTGTTTCCCCAGCCACTGTCTGGTTCCTGGCTGCCTTTCTAAATGAACCATCCCTGTTCTTCCACTGTAACACTGGGCTGAATGTGCAGCTGACTGGGTGATATTCTCCAGCTTGTAGTAAGAGGAGGTCAAAGAAGATCAGAAATTTCCTTTCTGCCCTTAAAAAAAAAAAAGCTGTATCTCTACCTCTACAGTGTAATGCATGCTTCCATATGACTCTTGAATGTCAAATAGTGGTTTTATTTTTATTATTTATATTGTGTTAGAACTCCAAAAGTGTAGCTGGGTTTGCTGAGTTTTGAACACAAAGTAGAGCAGACAGCAAGGTCTCTGCTCCAGTGTACTTCCATTCTGCAACCCTGGTTCGTGGAACAAGAAGAGAAAGTGATCCCTGAATGATAGACAGAATGACTAAAGGGAAAATAGTAGGAGGAAAATGATCAGCTCAAGAGCGAGAAAAACTGAAGGAGGGCTTCAGGTGAGATGAAAGTGATAGAACTGTTCAGAGATAGATGAGGAGAAAAGAATATGATGAATAGTCCACATTTCATATTCTGAATCAACTTTATAAGACTGGAGTGGATGACTTCTGAAACATCAGTCTTGCTGACTGACTTCTCTGAAATCGGCACACGGCTTATTCAGTTGTTCTTCTTGCATGTGGGTTGGTCTGTTGAGGAATATTTACAGGCCCAGGTTTTTGAAATAGCTTACATGTATCTCCTATTGAGTCACCATTACAAGTGGCAGCATTGGATGCATGTTAAATAGATGTTTTCTTGAAATTCTGTTTAGTGGCATTACAAAAGAAGCAGCAAAGATGCTGCTTCTTGTTTGAGTGCTTGCAAAGGAGCCTCTCTCTGTGGAAATAAGGAGCAATATGCAGGTACTTATTAGAGCTGAAAAAATTCTGAAATACTGAGACCTAAGATGTTTCATAAGAAAAAGAGCTTTATATTTTCTTCCTCCGAGAAAATCTTTGTAGAGGATTGGGGGAAAAAAAAAAAAAAAAGAAAAAAAAAAAGTGTTTTATTTTATTTATGGGAAAGTTATCTAACAGTGGTTAACTAACACTTTGGGGTTTTTATCATAAGTCAAAATGGCATGAGGCCACCAAGCAGGGAGAGGCATCACTTGTATACTTCTTCCTTAGTAAAGGTTCTCTTTTGACTTTACACATCAAGCAGCATAAGATGTGAACAAGTGATCAGCAGAGAAACAGACTATTTACTAAAAAAGAAGATTTTAAAACTTACCGATTTCTTTAAGTTACAACACACAAGAACACTTGCTGTTTTAATGTATTACCACTAGTAAGAATACTGTTTCTTATCCCTTCTTTGCACATGGCTACATCCATCTTTTTCATTTATTTCTGTTTCAGAAAAGTTGGCATCAAGCTGCTCACTTGGTTTTTCAAAGTCTCAGGGCTGGTTTTCTGCAGGGTGCTGGTTCCATAGCTCAACTACTCCCACTGAATATTGTGGCCCTTGCCTGTTCTCATTTCCCACTGCTTCTCCATTTTCACTGTCACCTGCATTCACATAGTTGAAGATATCAGATAAATCCCCTCTCAGACATCCCTTCTCCAGGTCAAGGAAGCCCATTTCCCTCCCAGCTTTGCTAAAGCAATACCAAAGATAAGATTCAAGCCATAACTTCAGGCCAGGCATCCTGACTGAAAAATACTGCTGTGTTTGCACTGTTCAGCAAGCCTCAGCCCTGAATAAACTTGGTTGAAAACCAGAGTGGCGGTGTGACAGCCATGAACCATAGTTTATGGCAGCTGCCAAAGGTATCGTTATTAAGAAACATAAACACGTAGTTCAGACAAAAGACTGCCACATGTTTTTCCACCTTTTGTGGTGGCTGGGGTGCCAAATGTTGTTTCATAGTTGTTAGGAGAATCTGCTTCAGTGAATTTATGGTGGTGTGTCTCACTGTTTTCCTCAAGAAGGAGACCTTGTTGGAAGTATTCCAGGAGCAGGGAGACTGACCAAAAGAGAAATCAGATTTTATTACTAGAGATCAGTTACAGCTCAAGTTCTATTTGCTGTTGTAATAAATGGCTTGAGATTTATTCAGGCCTACAGTGCAAACAGCTGCTCCTTGCTATTTCAAAGGACTGCTACCAGGTCTATTGTTCCCATGCAGGTAAGCAGGGTGCTGTGAAATATATTAGCATTTCAAATCTGGACTACTCAGATAATGCACATTACTGCTTCTGAGTCTTTTTATTGTCTGTCTTTGCAAGCAGCTGGCTAACAGCTCTTCTTCCCACCCATACAAAGCGGGAGGTGTGCGTGCACCTGTAGCGAACAATTCAGCAACCACTTCCATGCTGGCTTTACCTCATCTTTGTGTTTGATGTTGCTGCAGCTGCTGTGGTTGTTATCCTGGCAAATCCTGACAGCTCTGTTTGAGGGACTGACCTGAGCCACCTCAGTTTCAGTAAATCCTTCTGTGCTGAGATTAATTGCACAAACATGAAGTTAGCACATTGTAATCAAACACTTCAGGTCAGTAGAGCATTGCTGGACTGTTCATTGGCAGTACTTTCCCTGACCCACAGGTTTCTCTGCACAACAATTCACAGCAAGATGTGTGACAAGGGACACCTCAGGAATGGGAGCCACTGAATTTTGGTGAAGAGAAAAATATAATTAGCAGGTTTGCCTAGTGATAATGTACTTCCTTAGGCATCTTCTTGTGGTCTCTGTGGCAGACAGGACCCTGAGCTAGGTGGACATTAAGTGTTTTTCAGTGTGTTTTATTCTTGTGCAGTAGTGGCACAGTACTGGGCAGCCCCATGCCACATGGGGCTGAGTCACTGTGGCTCTGTCCAGAGGTGCTGGAGAGCTAACAAACATGTCAGGAGGAATGCTGGAAGTCACAGCAGCCCTGCTTGGCTCTGCAGGTGCACACTGGTGTGCCTGTCTTTACACACCCCAGGAGGTCCTGAGACACAAGGACCATGCACTATACTCCCCCACAGTGAGTTCAGCACCATGCAAACCCCAGAACCCAGTGGCACTGTTTCTCCACATGCCTCTTCCTGTTAAAGTTTCAGCCCAAAGAGTATGTTTGGTAAATCATATCATCTTGGTGAGCATGAGGGCTGAGGGACTCCCAGGGGTGCAGAAGAATGGGTTCTGTACCCAGTTCAGTCATGCACTCCTCTTGGTTTTGCCATTTTCTCCCTCCCTGCTTTAGTTTTGACTTGATGAGAGAATGACAAAAATTGCTGCATTCCTTAACCAGTGAAGCGTGTGCTGACTAAGCTGCATGACACCTGTTTTGGCCTTTCCAGGACCGTGCGCAGGATGGGCAGCTGAGGACACAGTGACACTACTTGATCCACATTTTCATCAGGTTCAATTTTGAATTTCATCTCCTCTCGCAGAGTTTTTGTGGCAGCCAGCATATGGTGCTGTAGCACCTCACAACCCAACTGCTGTACTGGCTGCCTGGCAAAGCTGCTGCTGCTATGGCTGTCAGACACACTATTTTTGCCCTTTAGCGTTAGGTTGTTTAAGAAATCTGACAGGCTGTCACCCAACAGCTGGTCTTTTCACAGGAGCCAGAAAATTAACCTCCAGAGGGAGCCTCATCTTCGCCAACGATTTTGTAACAAGCAAGTGTTTAAAGCAACAAGACCCCAAAGGGGAAGTGCTCCAGCAACAGGGAGACCATGTGTTCAGTGCTCTCCTCAACTACGCAGCCAGCTTCTGCTTTCCATCACTTTGCACGTCAGTGCAGACCAGTTTAAAGCAATTTTATTAATTCTACTATATAATTAAAACCCCAGTGTTGCAGTTGCGTATTTACCCACATCATAACTTGCAGTAATCACAGTTCTAGTCAGAATTTCTGGTGATTGCTTTTTCCAATCACAACCTTGATTAGCAGTATGTAGATTTCACAGGTATCGTTGAGACTCTGGGACATGGAGGGACCGAATAGGATGTAGCACAGGACCAGCCTCCAACGAGTTTTAGCACTGGGAAGCAACTAAATGACCCTGGGCAAGTCATCCTCATTCCAGTCATCTCTATACACAGTGTTATGTACCACAAGGCAGAGCAGAAACTAGTCAGTTCTGCGTTACGCACCATTCTGACCATTGCCGAATGAAAAATCCTAGGTAGTTATTTCAGATTCTAATAAATATGTATGTCAGCCAGCAAAGCTGGTAGATGCAGAGATACGGATATGCAGGTATGGATACTTTTGGGTGTCCACAATTTCAAGTCTCTCAGAAAGTGTAGTTTACAGAATGTTGCAAGGATTTCTCTGGTGAAAAAAAACAGCCTTTCTTGCAAGATTGACACATTCCCCCATTTAACTTTCAATTCATCTTCTCACTTTTACCGAAAAAAAAAATAATAAGACAGGGTAACTTTGCAATTCTCTCAGCCTGTCCTGTAAATAAAAGCAACTAGACAGAGGAAGCAAAGTTCCTCCTGCTCCTTCAGATCAGGGCCACCTTCAGTTTTGTATCTATGCAGTGATACAGGGATGTCTTTTCTTGGTCACAGTTTTATCACTGCCACAGAAGGTGTCATCATTGCCTATAGCAACAACTGCTTCCCTCAGCAATGGGCATGGCAAAGTGCCTCGGGGATTTGCTTTGAGAATGAAGTTGGAGCTTGAAAACAAAATCAATTTATGCTCTCATGCATACTCCGAGATTATGAGAGTATTGTTATGAGATCACCTATAAGAGTTAGGAAACAGATCATTAGAGTAATTCACTCGATATGGTTATGCCAAAGTTAATTCACTTTTCAGCCATGTAATAAGATCCCATAGGGTCATTACTTCTTTGCTACATCATCAAAAATAATGAGATTCATTTTTCTCAGTTTATGTGGAAATATACACCGTCTCTTGTCATCCTCAGCTGACTGATACCAACTGCAACAGTTCCTTTCTTGAGGTTTTCTAAAGGTGAAAAATCTTTATTTAAAATGTGAGATCTGGAGCATTAATACAAGGGTTCAGGTTGTCTTTTCCTGATAGCTAAGTCTTTTATCACTAGCAGGATGTGTAGATGGATGAATAACTGTGATAATAAGATTTCTTGTATATATTATTTCTTGGGAGAAAAAAAAAAAAAAAAAAAAAAAAGAACAGAAGAAGAAGAAGATATTTGCCAGGTTAACTAATAAGGAGAAAACAGAACACAAAAACTTTAAAAATGAAAATTGATTTCCATCACATGCAATTTAATTACGCTTTGCTTATGTGCTTTACAAGCACTATCTTAACACATGAATCAGGGCAGAGAGGGTATAAGTTACTTGAAGGGTCTATCAGTTTAGGAAGATGATATGTTAGGCTCTCAGTAATGATGCATATGCAGAGAGTAATGCAGCTTCACCCATGGAAAGGCTCACTATTTCATCAGACATCCCACTGGATAATGGATTCCATGCTGCGCTTGGCATACAGCTGAACAAAGACTTTTTCATAGCAGTTCCAGGGACTTGTGTAAGCATAAACAAGAAGCTTTAGAGTTTTAGCTGATGGGACAGAAGATCCAATCATTTATACAGCTGGCTGCTGAAGTTACATTTTTTTCCCATTTTGCCAGTTTGCTGGCCCTTCCTCTGTTATTTGCCCTCCCAGCTGCTTTGTTCACATGAGAGGATGGACTTGTAAAACCCTTCTCAATTTTTACACACCTCAGCATGTAATGAAATGTTGGGAATTACAGGCAGAAAGGCACCATGGTAGCTTTCTAG
This sequence comes from Anas platyrhynchos, assembly GCF_047663525.1. Taxonomy (NCBI): domain Eukaryota; kingdom Metazoa; phylum Chordata; class Aves; order Anseriformes; family Anatidae; genus Anas; species Anas platyrhynchos. Next base: position 31,506,652 of record NC_092592.1, on the reverse strand, counting down.
CTGTGATATTTGCACAGGTAACCAAAGACTTATCTGGGATGTAGTCTGTACAGAGGATAAGATAAACTCCATATATTTCAATTTGCGCAAGAACATGGGCCAACTTGCAACTTGAAGGTATGATTTTCCCTGCCATATTCTTCACAGCAGGCTCAGAATAACACCTGTTAAACATATAGTATCAGTTTGTTGCTCACAAGTCTCAAGCTTACAGAAACCTTACCGTCTTGGCATATCTACCCAGGTGTTTCACCTCAGTCGGGCTCCAGTCAGTACTCTAGTATTGCAGTTGGCTGCTGCTTTGGGCAAGGTTTTGGCAATATTTCTGTTATGATCCTCTTGCTTTTCTAATCAGTTTGCCTGTCCTCTTACAAAACACATTTAGGGGCAAACTCTGGCCTACCCAAGGCCTCTGGGGTTTTGTGACCAATGCATGACCCTACTGTGGTGCAGTTAGATGATTAGCTCCTTTCCAGTGGCACACACTCTCTTTGTTATCTGTTTTTCCTAAGTTATATTAGCCTGGCTACTGTGTGATTATTTCATTTATCAGTAATGATCAGCTGATTCACTGAAAATAGAGGAACTGAAAAAGCTTGACAATTTCAGTTATGAAAAATATCTGCTAACTACTGTTTTTGTTATAACAGTACCTTTTTTAATAGTTTTGTACTGCGTGAGACTGTGTTCAGGAACCTAGAAGTCAGCCCAAATGTGTGTAGCATCTAACACCAGTATTTATTTATATTAAAGAAGCATCCTGAAATTCCAATCACTGTCAGGGGCTGTTTGCACTTAAGAGAGAGATGATCCTAGTGCTGAGAACACAGACAGCCCTTCAGTCCACATGAAGAGACGGGATGGTGCAGGGTGTGAAAACAACAGGAAATTTACAGAAAATGTGTCTTGTCCAGCAAGGTCATAGCAAGTATGAAGATAAATTATTGGTTTCTTGGCTTTTATTTATTCTTAGTGTTGTAAGGTCTAGATTTGGGGGTGCTGTGGGCAGAAAGGCAACTGAAGGAGAATAACAATTAGAGCAACAGTGAAAATCAGAACTGCCTGAATAGAGGAAGGAGGTTTTACAGCAAAGAGATTTGGGAGGTTCCCTGTTTCTGTGCAGGATATCATTTGCAGGGACTCCTCAGAAGACCTCGCTCCCTCTTTGCCAACAAGGGGAACCAGGTTGCTGGCCTGTGGGTCTTGGGCTCACCACACGCCCTAATGTTATGTTAGCACATCCTCAAGAGTCTGGTTAATAATGTGTCATGCTCGCTGTTTACAGTCCTGCTCTAGGACTTGCAGGAGGAACAAGGCTGCATAACTTCTGAGATAGTTCTCTAGTATGAAAACCAAGAACATTACTGTTCTCACTAGTAACGCTTTTATAGAGCCTCCTTTTAACCACTGAAATGTTGTAATAGCTGACTTCCTGTAATACAAATCCAGGAGAAAAGCAGCTGACAGCCAGACCCCTTTCGGAGAATCCATCGTGTTCCCAAAGAACGTTGTCTCTTTCCATGCAGTTCAGTCTGCATTTCCCAGCACTAACAGTCTGTGCCCCCAAGATTCCTGTTAGCAGTAAGATAACCTTGTGTAAATTCCAATTTCCTAGACATTTTTGTGACAGATTCATTGTGCATGAGATCGCAGATAAGGAGATCTGCACCTGAATGCCATGTGTCTTCCCTGCAATAAGTTTGCAAAGTCCCACTGATTTTCAGTAAAGTTGTATCAGTTTGTACTGATTAATAACTGATCGCTTCAGTTTACTTAGTGTGTTTCCTAGCCTAGACAGTAACTGAACCTAAAATACACTCCTTGTATGTCAGCTTAATTAGAAGTGACTAATTTAATGAGTATACCATAATTAATGTCTGTTATGCCATGAAATATCTTATTTCCACGAACTGGATAGATTTTTATTTCTCCTGTAACTGTAGCAGGCTGATTGCATTTGATCAATGTAATAAAAGGTAGAGTTGCATTATATTGTTTGCAGACCTTCACTGGGAACCTTAATTGCCTATTTACTAGTGCTCAGTGCATTGGGCATGGACATCCTTAACTGCAGTGTTCAGCAGAGTGTCTCAGCGGAATTTTACACAATGTTCTAGTTTGAGGCCATTTCTCCATTTAGTTCTGAATTCAGATGATTCTTTGAAGAGAGAGAAAAGAATAGAAAGAACAGTAAGTACAGAGAGCTTGCAGTGCATCAAGGCCATTCAGCCTTCCCTGCAGAAGGGAAAAGAAAGGCTTTAGTTTACAAATGTCTTTCAGTTGTGACCTTCGCTTTCAGAATAACTAATTTTGGACAGTGTCATATATAAGCAAAACCACAAGGTGATGAGCCTGAATTCCTGTTGAGCTTAAAAGCCCAACAAGCAACTATAAATATGGGACTCTCAGAGGTAGGATCTAGGGTCGCTTTTTTGAAATTAGAATTCTGGATTTTTCTCCAGTTGTGAGAATAATGCTGTAGCTCAAACTCAGTGCTCACAGTAATTTCTTCCAGGCTTTATATGTGTTAATAGGCTAATTGGCAATGATTTATTTTAGGCCTTATATCCGTGGTCTTGAACAATGTAAAAACTATTGAGGAAATCCCCTTTAGAAAGCTGAGTTTCCTAGAAGAGTGAACTTCGGGTCTATAATGCTGAACATATGCTGTTGACTTCCAGGTTCTATTAACAGAAAGATCTTGTGACAAATTCAGAACTACCCCACACTTAGACCTGATTTTCATTTAAACTAGAGTAAAGAAGGAATAGTTGCGTTCAAGGAAATTTCATCAGTGTAAAAGTATTAAAAACAAAGAAAGAATCGGGTCTTGCTGTCTCCCAATATTTCACCTTGATTCAAAATATTCAAGTACATTACTGGCAGTATTGAAACATGAAATTATAGTGGGATGACGAGCTCCTTATTTTCAGATGTGGATAACAATAAAATTTTGCAAGTCAAGCAAATCATAAATACCTCCAAAGACCATAAGATTTCACAATGAAGAAATGGACTATAATAATGAATCATGTACCCAAACACCATAGAGTATAAATATCAAGGTCATAAATAATAAATAGGAAATAAATTTACCCCAAGTGTTTGCTTTTCAACTAAGATGAAAAAAAAATAAAATATTTAAACATGCATACAAATATAAATAATGTGGAGAAGAAACTACTCCAACTTGTACATGATAAGACAGCCTGAATAGCTCAGATAATACTTAATTGTCTTCATTTTCAACAATATGAAGATGTCTTTCAGTATTTAAAGACAACTACTTTGCTGAACCTTGACAGGATGTTCTTGGAGGCATTCCCATCTTTTTACTGTTCTTATTAGATATGCTAAATTTAGTCTCTCTTAGTGTATTAGTAAGCATTTATCATTAATGTACATAAGAAGGACATTTTGACTTTTTAAATGGAACATAATAATAATCTCCAAACTCATAGTTATCCTTGTAGACATAAAGACTCAAATCTTGAGTTTAGTCAAGGGTTCAAGTCTTCTTTCCAGCTCTTCACTTGCTTACAATTTTCTCAAAGTAGTATCGGAACCAAAACAGCTGCTAAAAATCCTGCCAGTAATTTAAATTTAATTATGAATGTTATCTTTGTGAAATAACCTATTTACACCTGATGTGTTTGCAGTGTTAGTGAAATTTGAAGCTTTCCATGCTGCACAAAACAAAGTAGCTCCATATCTGATCAAAAAACATAGTGTTAAGGAAATTTCTCGTCTCTGCATGAACATGACATTTGATCAATTCCACTTTCCAACCCATATTCCCCTAGAGATAGTAGAAAAATTTATATTAACTGCAATGGAATCAGATGTGGCCTTGTATGTTTGTAAGCCCTCGTTATTAGAAATTGTGATGGCATGCTGGGGAAGGACTGGTGATAGGACATCACAGGACTGCAAGATCCAAGCCAATTAAAGGATGTTATGAACAAAAGATGAATCTACTAAAACATGTATCTTCTTGTTTTATATAGGGCCATAACTGAGTCATGTCTTTCACCAATGAAGTCAGTTGAGTTTTGATACTCAACTTATTTCATACCTTTCTCACCTAAGCGCACATACTTAACATTACAGCTATAGCTCACTGTGTAGCAGAGATCCCATCAGAATTGAAATCTCAGTACCAGTCACCTGTTTCATTTATTTCTTGCTGTGAGCCTAATGAGAAAACAGCCAGAGCTATCCTCAGAAACTGAGAGAAGAAATATCACTTTTCCAGAGTTACCAGGAAATTCAAACTGTTCTGAACATGGGAGCCAGTAAGAGCAGCTCAACTATCAAGAAATGTCATTGTTAAACAAATAATCATCTCGTTCTCAGTGTGATGGGCTTAGATTGTGAGTGTCAGAGCCACAGGAAGAAAAAAGGGAATTAGGCAAAAAACTTACCCAAAACCTGATGAAGTGAATTAAAGCTTATCTAATGGCTTCAATGGAAATTGCATCACAACACTTTTATGCCCACTTTCCTTTATGAACAAAATTCTCTCAGAATGCACAAATAAAGTACACCCTCAAGGTTTTTGACTAATTCCTGAATACGCAAGAGAACTAGTATGTTAGAGATGAGCAGTGCCACAGATGATCATTTTGAGAGGAATATGTGATGTCAAATCTCATGTTAATGCAGGAAGTTGGAAGTTAAGATAATGGCAAGCTTTGGTTGAGGGAATAGAGTGAGGAAGTAGTTCTTATTCCTCAGCAGATTAAAATTTCTTTGGTCTGCAAAGCCAACGGAAACCTTTACAGGAAGAGATGGATGAAATTTTGCATTAAATTACCGAAATAGTTGGAAAATGGTTATGTTAGCTGTAACTTCTGTAGAATGCTTGAATTCGATAAAAGTTTTGACCACTGTTGATCAAATCTCAGCTTCCTTTGGTTAAACTTAACATACTAAAAGATAAACAAAACATCCTATGTTCTTCTGGCAGAGCCATTTTCTGACTGTCACAGAAAATTAGGGATAAATAGCTGTGTGAACCTGACTAGTGATTTTTGGTACTTCAGATAATCTAGGATTCTTGAGAAAGTTTTTTTTTCTGAAAAAAAAAAAACAAAGCTGCATGCTTTCTACAAATACATTATTAAGAGCTCTCAGAATGGTCATGTGTAAAAAAAAAAATAATAAAATAAATCTACTCCTACTTCAGGGAAGTACAGGAAAAAAGATTAGGCTTTTCCATCTTTTGACTCTTAAGTACTGAGATTTTGTCATTCTTATTAGCATAGCTGTGGTGTTGGTATAACTTGGAAAGCACTCAGACACAAGAGGCTAGTGGCCATGAGACTCAAAGACAGCTATTGTGGCAGAACTGATTTCATGGTTCCTGGGTGGAAAACATTTCTTATTTCCTAACTGTGCCATTGTTTGCATGTCAGCAGTACTAACAGTCGTTGAGCTTGATTAAAGGCCGCCATGCTGGATAATGTTAAAACACAAAGAAGGCTTTCAGTCCTGCAGAAGCTTTGTGATCACATTAGCACTAAGAGCTGGGATCTGTCTGATCATATAGCATGAAGTTCAGTGATGACATTTTATTTTTTTAATGAGTGTTTAAGTCAAATTACATAGTGGCTATAAAAAGTTGTTTGATTGTACTTGCCAGAAAAAATATCTTATGGCAAAAGGCATAATGACTGACTGTTCAACTGCAGAGTGCAAGGAATATATCTGAGCATGGGAATCCTTGTGAAAACAACATCCAATCTGGCACTGCTCCCAGGGAGAGCAAGCTGTGTGGTAACTGGTCAGGTGTGTAATCTAAAAATCATTATGCTCTGCTGTTACAAGCCTGGTGGGTGATCAAATAATTCTATTGCTCCTCCCCTACCTGCAACTGCATCTCAGCTAATACGAAACATTTTCTCTTTCTTGTTGTGACCTAATCTTATGACTCAGTAACAACAGGCATTGAGCCAAGTTGGCTTCTTGCAACCCAGCTTCAGGATGCTGTTTGTCTGGTTATGTTTCCACATGCATTTCTACTCAGCCTGTGGTGGGTACAGATGCAGGTACATTCTGTCCTTGCTGTATCACTGACCCTTTTCAGCAAGCCCTTAGGTTTGACACCGTAGACTCCTGAACATACGCCAAGATTCCTCTTCTTTACAGGACAAGGTTGCAATTAACATATCTTTATAGAGACCAGAGGCTGTGTTGTACAGATATGAACTTATCTGTCTGGTTTCTATGGAGAAATTATATTTTTACCCTTTGATAGTTTTGAGAATTGTGAAATTGTACAAAGGTTAGGGAAGGCAAAATGGAAAACCTGGCCTTAATTATTTTGAGTCCAGCTACCATGTCTCCTCCAGATAGCTTTTGGCCCAACAGGCTGCAGCTTCTAACACATCATCTAAGATGATGTGGTACTGAGTGGCACTTGACCAGGTTACAATGACCAAACTACAGGGAGAGATAAGGATTTTTTACACTTGTGTCACACAGGAACAAAGGAAACAACATTTTTATTTCACTTTCACACACTGTAGGATGTCAGGCTGTGCTTCATTTTAGGACTTCCAGTGAAAGAATTGAGTGGAGAGTTAATGGTACCTCAGTGGGAGATGTGCCTCAGTGAGAGATGAATAAAAACTGATTGTGGACGCTAAGGTATACGTCAGCCAGAACCCAGGTTACAGCTGTGGATATTTGGAGATGAGGGTAGGGGTGAGAAGTTTCCTTTGTTCCTAGATGCATTTTGTGCAGCCTGTCCAGGGATTCAGCTCCCACAGTTGTCATTTAAATTCTGTGTGCAAGAGCACCAAGAAAGGATGAAGAAACCACAAAGTGCTTGAAGTGGTATATATGCATATATATACCTGCATATATATATGCATATATATACCTGCAGGTATACCTGCATATATGTCCAAGCCTTAAAATATTTTGTAACACGACGTTATTTCACCCCTATTCTTAGGACCCTTAGAGGTATTCTGAGAATTTTCCCCAGCAGTTTGTTCTCTGAATCAACAACCTTTATTAGCTCTGGCAGAGTATCACAGTTATCCATTTAAGAAAAAAAAAATAAAATAAACAATAAAGTGAAAGGTTGAAGAAGACAGGAGTTAGTATACCTGTCAATGAATAAAAGGGAAGATGCAAAAAAGAAAATTGAGGTGAACAGAGGTCCTGCCTTTCCCATGGGAACATCAGAGCTCTAGGATATCCTGGGCTGTACCCACTAAAATAAGTTTCTTCCTGTGCTACTGGAGCTTGCCATGAGGATTGGTTTGTTGAATAGTCTTGATGAAACTGCTGTGTGACAGTTTTCCTTCAGTCTCCAAAGAAAATTAAGAGGTTATGGAGAAGGCCAAAGGTGTACCTGGGAGAGAAAACAAGTCCTCCACCCTAAATGGCTGAGGAAGCAGGTTATCTCCATGGGGGGTTTGCCGTGCCTTTCATTGCACTATATGCTATCAGTAATTTCTACTCTGCCTAGTTTACAGAACACTAAACATGAAAAAATGATCAGAACAGTATACCTGACCACTCACTTTCTTGACAAGCACCTCAATACTTTCTGTTTTGTTTGCTTGTTTTGCTATTGTTGTTGTTTTTCCCCACAATCACTTTGAGAGTAACCAGATTGTGAAGGTGTTAATGTAGTTTACTGGGCAAGGGCACGAAGGACGGGTGTGGAGAATGGTAACTGCTCACACATTTAGTGTTAATGACTCCTTTCAGCACACTTTAGTTCAGCTGTGTTTGGTTGTTATTAACTCACTACCAGTTTCCATTGTGGTTAACATGAAAGGCAAATTCCCACATAGATAATCTGGATGAAGTCTTTAAAGTGTGACAGTTTCTAAATGGTCCTGATGATTTTTATTTTTTTTTTTTCCTGACAGTTTCCATCCAAAGATCAGAATAAACTTTTAAATTCTTAGATATCCTAGTGCCTAGGGAAGGAAGGTTTCATGGTCCTCCCCTCCTTGCAAACAGCAGTACAGGATTTCAGCCCAAATCTATTGCTGAATACTTCTGTGCTTCTGTGATCCTGCTCAGAGGAAGCGCCGCAAGGAAAAAACTTCTCTCCACCTCTTTTTAATAGCTTTGTTTCTTCACCTTTATGCTGCGTGGTTGTGAGTCCTTTCACCACATGCTTAGCAGGGGTGCCCGTCTAAAACCAAAGCCCAGAGTTTTGAGTTCTATCCCAGGTTTCCCTAGAGGTCCTCCCAGTTGCCTGCCTTGCAAGACCACCACCTCTCTGTGCCTTTGTGCAGTGCTTAGCATGCTGGAGGTCCACTCTCTGCCCTGATGCCTCCAGAAAACATTGTGATAAACTTATACAAAAAGAGCTTGTTATTTCAAACCTCAGAGCCATCCCAAATGACGGATGTTTTTCAACTGCACTGTCATCTCATTATAGATAGGTTTTGAGGAAAAAGAATAGGTATTCAAGCATTCACAATAAAAGTAATTTCTTAAAGCAAAATGGTTCGTTTACCCTGCACAGGGTAAAGTCATATACAAAACAATAACAACCTGCCTTTTGAGGTGTCTTGTATTTTTGACAGCCTTAGCCCACAGCCTTTGATTAGATAAAGACCTTAATATTGCATTACAGCAGAATTACCTACATTATGGCAGCTGCTTGTTGCAATTGTGTTGACATGACTAGCTTCTCGTGTGAATGTATTCTGGTCTTTCTAATCTCTTTAGCATCAGCAGCAGGACATTTTATTTGCAATTGATTTTTAAATTTAGGAGTAATTGAAGTTTAAGCGCAGTTACCTTCTTGCAACAGGGACAGGTTGATACTGTTTAAATCCTAATTATGCACTGATTAAAAGTGATTGCATTGCCAAAGTGAGCAAAGGCTACAATTTGTTTCATTCTTAAAGGCTCAGCATAGAGAATTAATTGTATTTCCAGGAAAACAGATCAACGTAAAGAGGAAGCAATTAAGAATTCATTGCTGAATCATAAATTTCCTAGCAATTTTTGAAAGGTAGACAAGGTAGACCTAACTTTGACAGCCGATCTTGTTGACAACAAAGATACACCATTTACTAGTTTTGGTATTTGATGGTAGAAGCTTTGTCTACAGCCAGTTGTACTGAGTTTTGCTTAAGCACATAAGGTAGGAATGGGTTTGCTTTCATTTGGGAACATCTAGTCTTGCAGTGTTCTGGTGTTTGCTTTGTTTTCAAATTTAATAATGAAATGACAGCCTGCAAATCATTCTCATATAATAAGTAGGATAAACAAAACCAGTCACACTTTTTGTATGAGCAGGAGTCATTTCATAAACAGCATAAAAAATAAGAAAGCACAAGAGGGAAACCAGAGCAGTAAAATACACTTGTACCTTAGTGACAAGGAAAAGCCTGGGGTCTAAACAGGTTAGAGCTGGGCGTTCTGGATCTGAGTTTTGTGACTGTCACAAGCAATGTCTAAGCTAGGTCTGAATGATCCCAGATTTGGGGAAACACTTAATACAGACCTGTGTCTGCACAGTATTACTTTTATTATTTATTTATACACAGGATATGTCTGTACAGTGGGCTCTGTTGTTGCCTCTGATCTCTCAGTGGTAGAATATCAGGATTCCCCGAGACATGTGCAGGCAACACATGCCACCCTCATGTTGGAATCTGTAAATTTCTTTTAATCCCAGTTATAGGGTTTTCTTTTCTCTCTCTTTCTTTATCAATAGCAGTGGTTCCTCTATTTCCTACCAGCCTGTTAATAGGAGAAATTTCAGTCACGGCAAACAGGACTAGAAAACTAAAGTTGCCACAGTGTTTTTATGGTTGCATGAGCTACTTGGCGCAATTCACACAAAGCCATTAAAATAATCAGATGCAGAGAATCCAGTGAACAAGGGATGTTTCTGTCTCTTAGACACAGAGAGTTATGACAGAGAAAGCTGACATTATAGGGTGGCTGGAAGCAAGGAAAAACAATATTATTTCTGCAGCAGTAGAGGAGCATGAGGTGGCACATGTAACTTTTGATTGCTTTGGCTTTCTCACTGTGTTTTCCTGCATGCATTGTTCAAACAAAATGGCAGCTGAATAGCACAGCAGCCCACCCAAAGCTTTGTTATTTTCAACTCCATTAATCCTCTGTCATTTCTGAGCAGAGTAACTCCTGGTCTGTAATCCATGAAAACTAAGTGGTGCCTGGTGCCATGGTTATCAGTATTGTCATTCTGAAGATGAAATTGTGCAACATTCACCACAAGCCAACTAAAAAGTCACTGGAGGCACCTTCTGGCCCTTAATTTTCTTTCTGATGAATGAACAGAATTTTCTGGAAGAGGGGAGAATTGCCCAGGGCACCAACCTAACTCAATGTTGTTTCAGAGAAGTGCCTCACATCACTGTTAGGTTGCTAATGCTGGTCCCTGGCACACAAGGCTGTCCAATTTTTGACACACTTCTAAGAATCTCCCAGTATTTCAGTGAGAGCAGTGGCGAGAACAGTGCCACTACTGGGTTAGGTTGGAGTATGCCAACAATTAGTGGTAAAACACATAAAATTCAAAACATCAGGACAGGCATACACAGTTTACTAACACCTCTTTATAGGATATTAATAAATATATATATATATATATTTCAATCAGCGTAAAGAATTGTCACTGCAAAACCACCATGGTACAGGAACTATATGAATTCTACAAACTTTACCAGGTGATAGATATAGCCAGACCATTCAGTTCTTCCTTTTTCCATGACTGCAAAGAAAGACAAGTTAATGACAATTGTGGAGATTAAGGTTGTTTCCAGACTGGTTTCATAGGAAAGCAAGGCTCACATGACAACTCTGAATGTCACTTTAATGACTGTTGAACAATTCTGGCCAGTCTCTTCCAAATGTACCAGAGGAGCTGGGTTCCCAAAAAATGTACTTCCTACATTTATTTTTCCAGCTCAGTCAAAAGGAGCAGCCCAAATTTCATCCTCAACATCTTTCTGCTGTAAAGAGGAAAAACAGAATTTTACAATTGCATGGAGACTATATAAAATCTAAGTTATATTCACTTAGTATTCATTCACTGAGAGATGCATATGTATAAGAAAGCATGAATACATAAATCCATGTTTTCTTATCCTTGTCAACTAGTAGACAAATCAAACCCCGGGGTTCAAGTCAAAAGGAAAATCTTTGATTGTAAACAAAGGAAAGTCTCAACCTGTAGTAAGAACATGAAAAGCAGTTATCAAAAAGGTTAGATTTATTGAGGTGAGTGCAAAGCAATTCCATTGAAATAAAAATCTGCTTCAAAACCTGAACAGTTGAATAGCACTTGCTGCTTTATTTAGTCCTTCAAGGAGCTGTTGTCATTTTGGGTCACTCCCTTGGAAACAATGGGTTGTTTCCAGACTTATACTGGTGGCATTGGACTGAAACCTTCCCTAATTCTGAATTCTGGTCCTGTGATGACTTTCATCCTAGTGACTTCCTATATTGGTTGAAACATAAACCACTTCAATGACTGTACCTAATACTTATTTACTGTTTCTAGTATAATAATTTTTCCCAAATCATTCTTGAACTATAAGGATCACCTGGGGAGCTCTGAATGTTGTCCATCCTGGGCATTGGCACCAGATATTACCACAAAAAGAAAAATTGATTTTGCCATAATTATTTTTATAAGTGTTGTTTTCTCAATTACATGATTTATAGACTATTTCAGACTCAATTTCTGCATTTAAGAAAATGCAGAAAAAGAGCAGGCCTAAAGCAAGAGGAATATGTGAGGAAAATCAAAATGTTTTACATTACAAAAGCAGTAAAATATAAAAATCTCTTTCTTAAAGCAGTCTTTGCTGTAGCCATGAACACAGTATGTTTTTGACTTTTTCCTACTTTGGTTATCCAGGTTATATTCATTTTTCTCTGTCTCTGGGGCAGTACTCTGACAACCAGTATCTTCTAGATAGTACTAACAATTAACAATTAAACCAAAAGATTCATGATATCTGAGGTTCCTGAGTCCTCCTAGATGTTCAGTTGTACTGAGAGATGACCATATATAAGGGTATTTCATCTGCCAAGTTTCTTAGTTTATGAAAAGAGTTCTTTTTTTTTTTTTTTTTTTTTGATGCTACTGACCAAGAATTTTAGTGGTAAACTTCCAATAGTATGTATCTGATGAATATAACACAAAGTCTAATAATTGCTGATCATACACTGGTTCATAAAGGAAATGGAAAGTAAGCCTAAATTGGTTTAGTGAAGGGTGATCCAAATTCCACAGGGAAAAAGAAAAAGGAAAAAAAAAAAGGAAAACCACTTTTTGCATTGTCTTCAGTGGGAGTTGTATCAGGCTTAGAGGACGTTTACAGATCACAGAATATTGAATTAGAATCATGGAATTGTTAATGTACGATATATGCATAATAGAATCGCGGTTAGAAATCAACATTGATGTTCATGTCATATAAAATAATAGAAATTTGCTACTCATGCATTTTAAAGCAGGGTGAATACAAAAGAAACAGGGCAATGCTCTGAGAATTAAGGGGATTCTAACACAAATCAAAACCTTTCACACACTCTTTTTTTCCCGCATCATAAATGGATCAAAGTTTGAAAATATGACTGAGATTATTATGTTTGCATGAATATTTTACAATGTATAAACAAGACCTTTACTTTGTAGGCAGCGTCTGTATGGAAAAAAATCAATTTCCCATAAAGAATTCACAGGAAGAGCTGTATGTTCAAAATGTACTTTCTATTTATTTCACCCCAGAAGCCCATCTAACCAGCTTCCTTTTCAGGAAGGAGGATAAGTGAAAACACATGCTTGGACATTCAATATATTTTTTTAACTTCTTGAATTTTAGTAATAAGGAGATAAACTTGACTCAATCTAAACTAAGGACGGACAAAGATTTTTGATACAGCTCTGAAACTTTCCACTGCTTTTAGAACAGAAGGTACAAACAGGTCTGTTTCTGCATTTTTTTGTTGTTGTTTGTTTGTTTGTTTTTGTTTTGTTTTGTTTTTCCCTGTGTTATGCCTAGACTATTATGAAGCATCAAGTATATTAAAGAAAATGATCTGTAGTCATGGTACCTGCTAACATCACTTTTGTTTACATTCAGTTATGGACACTGGCCTAGTACTGAGCAGAGTATTCAGTGCAGTGCCCTTTTGTAGTATTCCTTCCTTATTCGGAAGCTTTTGCTTCTGTTCAGAGAACCTGTTTCTTATTAAAATGTTTGAGTAAAGTTAAGTTTCCTCAAATATTGCCATCACACAGCAAACATTTGAAGAACATCTGTGGGCTTTGCAAGACATTCTTGAATTGATGGTGGACTCCCATGATTTCCATGAAAATCCACACAACTGTAAAAAGCTGTAAAAAGAAAAAAAGAATAAAGATGCCTTGGACTTACAAGGACATTCACTAACAGTTTTGAAATGTGAGTTCCCATTGCTGCTTTGAAAATGAGCCAAAAGAGCATTTTATTTTGACTTAGTAATATTAGAGAGCTCTCTACTGAGGCTGTCTAGATCTTTTGAATTATTTGAATTTCAATAGGATGAAATAAGAAAAGCAAGCTCCTGTTCAACAGTTTTAATATTACAGAATAGTAGGTCTTCTATACAGCTGAACCTAAAGGGAGAGTTTGGCTCAGATATTTTATTGTAACATCGTCATCATCTCCTTTAGATTTTTATATCACTGTACATCCCAGCTGAGCAGGCTGTGCTAATAATTGTTCTTTTTTGGAAAAAAAAAAAAAAAGAAAAAGAAAAAAAAAAAACACTATGAATGTAACCCCTGTTTGCCTTCTTTCAATTTCATATTTTTCTTTCTTTTGGTCCAAAAAAATAATTTTTAAACTAGTCAAAACGGTGCTGAAGAATTGTTTTCTCTTACACAAACTGTAAGAGAAACTGTTTCTGCTACAGGTGAATTTCCTCCCGCCCAGCCCCTCCCCCCCACCAAAATTCTGCAGGTGAATTCAATCCCAAATCAAACTCTTGCTCCATGACACCAGCTGCACAGAATGCAAACCAATATAAAAGGCCTCATGCAGAGTTGATCTTGTTTGGGTGGTTCAACAGTGGTATTTAGCTGCTACATGCTGGTTCATAGAGAATTTCTTACTAATGAGCAGCTTGAATTATAATATTCACATCTGGTTCAGCAAGAGAAGGTAAGTGCTGTAGAGTTCATGTAGCAGCCTGTAAACTGTATTGTTTAATAGAAACTTCTTTCAGAATTTTCAATGACAGACTTGATGTTCTTGAAAAGATCTGAGCCTGTGTCTTTGCAGTGACAGTGAAATAACAGTTTAAAAAAGCATATGGATTATTTTTATTTTTCTGTGGTTAAATGGGTTGTATGTACTTTAAACATCAGTAATGAATGATTGAATTATACATTGCCTGATAATGAAACTATGCATTCAAAGACTATAACAGACAGTATATATTGTTTAGTGCATACTAGAGCCTTAATTGAAATCTCAGAGATAATCTTCATTTCAGTATTTCCTAACAAATGTTTAGATTTGGAAATATAATTAGTTATTTATGCTGGGATTTGTGTCTATTTAGGTACTTTTTTTTCAGAAATAAGCACAAATTCTCCCATAGTTTTTGACTACTGGCATCAATTCAGAAAGAAGAAACCACAGGGCAGTGTTTTCCATCTGTATATTACATAGCGGAACAGGGCTTGGGAAAGGAAGCATAGATAGCCACTCACTAAATCTAGCAGAAGAATGAAGAATTCCAGTGCTAAAACTTTGTAATTAAAACCTTGGCAAGATGTTAGAGACTTTTTTATTTTCCCATCATTTTAAGCAGTACAAGAAGCAAAATATTTTACTGATAAAAATGGTTTAATAATTTAAATCTCATAGGAGATATTATTTTTAGACCAATCTTGTTACTAAATCCATAAAAAAGAAAGTCAAATATTTTGGTATATCACCCTTTAAACTGATACAGGAATATAAACACAACTTTATTTCAAACCATTTATGAAGAACTGGTAAGTTTAGGAATAACAGTGGTGCTGGGCCTTAGCCTCGACTTCTGGCACCACCATTTGGAAGGAAAGTTTATTTGAAATAAACAGGCAAAAATTCCTTTAATGTTTATGCCCATGTGTGACACAGGAGAAGTCAGAGCAGTGAGTATATGAAATGTGATTACTGTTTAGATAAGATCCACAGAATAAAAGTGGACCCTCTATTACTGTCTTTGTCTATTCGTGAAATGTCAGACTTCTCTTGGATTGTTTTGATCACAGAGTGGCCTGCTTATGTATAACCTGAGAAACTGAAGATAAGTTATTCTTCAGTAATTAAGTCACTTTACTGATTAGGCTTGAATTTTCCTGCCCAGTCTCATTTCAAAAGATGATGACAAAGACCCTTAATCTTTTGAGAATTATGAGAAAAATAAACCCTGCAGTAAAATAATAAGAAGTACAACTGGATCATTGGTTTCTAGATCAAGGCGGTGTACATCTTCAAGTTCTGCGTTTTGTGATGTGCATGAAGCAAAATGAGAATGAATTCCAGGGATTGCATAAGGGAAACGTGTAAGTAAAACACATGAACATATGAACGTATAATTTATGTTTAAATAAGCCTTTCCAGCCAAACGAATGTTTTCATAGCAGGGTCAGATAAAGACAAAGTGGTTCCTCTCCTGAAAGAAACAGGAGTTATGTCTTTATTTTTGATGCTTTTGAAGTTGTCACCTGAACTGCTTGAAATTCATAGGAAGGCCAGAATATTGCATTATCTGTACTCATGGTTTCACATTTTTGTCTTAGTTGTGGAGTGCTGAAAGTCACTGTGGTTCATCTGGTGAAGACCATGGGACCTCCCATGCTAAGCAATGTATCTAGGCCTGAGCAAATCCACATGTTCAATTAGAACAGAGAAGATAACTCTAGGATGGTGGCTTTTGTCTTCAAACATCTGCCCTTAGACATAGTTTACAATGTTTTTTGTTGTTGTTGTTTGTTTTGTTTTGTTTTTTTCTGGCCAATACAGTTGTCTGTCTGGAATATCCCATTTTGGGAGCTAGGAATGGGTAAGGTAGTGTTTTCTGCTGTTTAATGTAAGAGTAGTGGAGTGCTTGTTTGATTCTAAGAATAATTTTGAAGAAAGTGTTAAATAATCAGGCTGGGAGAAAAAGTGGGGAGCAATGATGATGAATTACTTTTTTCTAAAAAGTTTCCCTGGAACTTTTAAGACCCAAATTGCAAGCTGTTCCTGGCATTTTTTCCTGGTACAAATATGTGATGATTGATAATTTGATCTTGCACCGAGGTACGCAATCCTGCATTTTGTATTAGATGCTGCATTAAGGATGCATTAATGTGGATTTGAAGAACTTTAGGTCTGTTTGTATTTTATTCCTAATCATTAAGAGAACTGGTGAAAGCAGTAGCTATGCTGTAAATTCATTGTTACATCCCATAGAAGGCTTTTAAGTTATGCAAATAGTCTTTTCACAAATCTAATAATTTGTGTTATGTGAAAAGTGATTAACTGTGAATTCTTGTCTACTTGGTGATAAGACCATATTTGTTCTACTGCTGTGGTGAGCATCAATTGCTACCTTTTGTTACTATACATGAAATGAGCTAACTCTAGAGACCAACAGAAAAATGTCCTTCCCACCAAAAATACAACTAGTGCTTTTGCTGGCAATAGTCATAGAGGGACTGGTGATTAATTTTGCAGGCATGCCTTTGTACTATTTTAAGTTTCCCCTTCCCATGGGGAGCTCTGAGCTGGTTGACCTAGTTGAATCCTAAAGACCTCTTATACAGCTGAAGAGTCAAAATGGAGCCAGTCAATTGACACAAAAGGTCAGAGATGCCATTAGGGATGAAATTGGTTAGGGATGTCTTTTACCAACCTGACCCAAGATGAAATTTCTCACTGACACAGGAGAGGTGTTACAGAAATACTTGGGATTAGAGTATTTGTTTAAGAAATTGAATTACAAGCCCATGATTCAGATCAAGAATATGAGCTTGGGATTTGTAAATCCTGGAAAAATATTGTCCTTACTGCGAAGTTATCAACAATAAATTTTCTGTCATTTCTCATTGCAATGTTTGATTTGTAAATCACACAACAAATCCAAAGTATCTTCTCGTGTTATAATTTTAATAGTCAGCCAATACATTGCTGCATTGCTGACCTATTCTCTCTGTATTTTTACAAGTGGTTATGAATAGTCTCAATTTCATCCTGTTGTAGACTTGGATAGTTTTTGCTATGTTTTATTTTTCCCTCCATTCATACCCTGTTACCTGGAAGAGTTCGGTGCTATAACCTCTGGTTTTTCAAAACATTTTAAAAGAGAACTGTGGTGTGCAGAAATGAAACATGAATGTAGTCACACAACCTGTTGCTTTTACTCTGATTTATTGGAGGAAATGTTATTGATTTCAGGCATAATTGACAAAATTTGTTGAGAAGAAATCACCTAAAAGGTATGGCAGAATTAATAGGTATGTCAGGAACAGAAATTAACTTGAGATTTAACTTGGTTCTTGTGTTTAGAAAGCAGGTTGTAACCGGTTATTTTGTCTCTGTCAGAAGGCTGGATGAAAATAGGTGGGCACCTGCAAATGATCATTTTAAACTTTTGCTAGTTTGATATAAAATGTAACATTGTCTTGAAATGTCCATTTCTCTCCATTGACTGCAGCAGTCTGCTTTTCATAGAACTTTTTATATTGTCATTAAATGTGGCTGGAGTGTTTAAAGATATGGCTTTATAATTCACTATGTATCCTGAAGAACACTGAATTAATTTTTCAGTTGAAACAGTTGATTTACCAGAAAATATCTACAAATTCTACTGCTGCTACAGTTGCTGGTGAGGAAAACTATAAATCACCCAGCTATGTTATTTCTCTGAAAGCTACTAATCAGACTATTTGCCCATGCACCTTGTATCTTGAGGTTATTTTGTCCTGTCCAGCTCATCTGGAAGATTTGTGGTATAAAATGGGTCAAATAACATATCCATTACCTTTTCAGTAATTAAAGGCAAGTTTTCTTGACTTGAATCAATTATTTTCAGGGCTAGCTTCTTTAACTTACAGAAGCTGTTTATCTGTACAGCTACATTCTGCTGGAAGTAACTTTGGAATATTTCTTCCTTTGCCTTCAGGTAGTTAAAACAGCTAATGCTCTTCATGCTTTTCATAGCATAGCCTTGGTAAGTCCTTTTTATGAGGAGATAACTTCGGGTCTTTACAAGATCTAGGGAGTCTTCTCTCTAGCTCTGTGTTCAATGGGCAGTGTTCAAATAGAATGGAAACATCTCCTTGGCTCTGAAAGGCTGTGGAAGCAGCAATACAAGTGTTTTTCTGTTGCAGAGCTTTTTAATTTCTTGATTCAAAACACTGCTTCTGTAGTGAAAGCTTAGTTCTCTATACAGGATATTTTTGAGTGATGGGGAGATGTAAAGGGAAGCAGAGGTTTAGGATCAAACATAGCAACACTGTGGAGCTGACTTGGATGGCTTCATAGTAGCTCTTCTCTATAGCAACTTCAAGCTTTAGAGTAAGTTGAATTTGCATACCATGTACTGGAGGGGAAAAAAAAACAAAAAAAACCACAGCACTCTTGCTGTGTTTATTACTGTCAAATGTTGTGCTTCTTTTTAAAGTCCCAACCATAGAAGCTTCATGTGATTATACAATCTTTCTTGTAGGGAAAACAAATTCCTAGTCTTTGTGTTTGCAGTGAAAAGATGAAAGACGCCTTAAAGGTTCAAAAGCCAGGAATTCTGAATTTCCTACTGTTCAAGTTAACTACAGTGAAGGAAAGAATGCCGATGTATTGTACATTTGTCAGAATAAAAGAAAAATCATTGATTCTGTTTTCCAGATAGGAAAAATAAGACATTAACATAAGTTCTTTGCTGGAATTCTTAAAAATCCTATGCCAGTACAGTGAGCAAAGACTTCTTCCTTAAAGCTAGAAAAGAATCTGAATTGCCTTTAACAGGAGAATTATAATGGGGTTTGTTTGGCAATAATGAGCTGCCTAAGCATTCTTAAATAGATAATTCTGAGAAGTCATTGAAATCTTTGTTTTTATTCAATACAGATTTTCACATTATGGTTTGGTTGTCTGAGCAATACTTTCTCTACTTCTGTCTGCATCCCTCTCTTGCTCCACCTCCTGCCCATCTTTTTGCACAATTTACTTATCTACTTCTGTGTTCCTTTGCTTTCTTCCATGCTACAAAATAAATGAACCTTTGTTTTTCTTAAACCACTGTAGTCTGGAATAAAAGCCATTTTTTATTGATATTTTGTGAAACATTAAAATTTCTTACCTGCTGCATTTACTAGCAGCTATGAGTGGGAAGAACATTCAGCTAGCTTTTATAAGAGATGAGAATTTGGCTATGATAAAATCGAGAAATCTTTTTTCCTTAAGTGTTTGCTGATTATTTTTTTTTTTTTTCTGGAGCAAAGGTCAGAAGTCTGTATTTCAGCACAAAAGGAATTTCAATGAAACCTGCTCCAAGCAATTTTGTTTTGGTGTTATTGCTTTTTAATACTTACCCTTTAGCATGCTTCCTTCTTTACTTTGACATTTAGCTTTAATCTGTGTGTAGCCATAAACATCACTTCTGTGTTCAGATTGAGTCTGCCCTAGTGCCCTTGAGACAACTTGTAGAGGTGAAACGCATAAGAGGAACATGGCAACCATGTCATTGTGTCATTTAAGAACAGATCCCTTAAAAAAAAGAAAGAACAAAGTCACAAGTATTTTGTTTTTGCTATCTAAAATATTAAGATCAACCCAAAATTCCCTGCTTATGAACACAAGATGTAAACTAGAAAGAAATTCAATTCATACGAATAACTTTTCACTATAATTACACAGGAAGAGATCTGTGTAGCAAGCTGCAAATGTCAAGAGTCCATTTGGCTTTTTGTTCCCAGGAGGGACCTATTGAACACAAGTTATTTGAATTTCATTCTGAGGTAACTTACATTCTGATCCTATCAACCAGACAATCAGAAAAGTAGGACAAGAATTGATCTCAAGAGCTCATCTAGCATAGTTTTTGTCAAACAGGATCAGATTTTTCTGTAGCACTGCTGTTTGATGCTCACCTAGCTTGCTAAGATTCCAGGACTGGAAGCTTCAGCAAGGGTTTTGAAGAGGGATTACTCCTTTCTTCTTTGCTACAGTGTATTGAGTATATGGAGATCTGTATTGTGTTCATTAAGCTTCTTGATGATCATCCTTTTCATCTGTCTACTCTGCATGAGTAGATACTTGGAATATGGGTGGCTTTAGATATCTAAATTCTCTTCTGTAGGCCTGATGGAGAATTTTACCTTAAAACAGTCTTGTGGGAGAAAGGTGCAAACTGCACACTTCAGAGCAGTCTCAATTTTTTTCAGCTGAAAAGATGAGCTCTTTAGACCCATGTTTATTTAATGCTAGAGCACTTATCTTTAGTCCATTTTTTTCTTAGATGCATTTACTGTAAGGCCAAGACAGTGGTGACTATTTAGTACAATTGTGTTTTTTTCAGAATTTCTGATAGCAAGCCTTTCAAGAGGAAAAATATTTTGCTGGCGTAAAGCAACACATCCTAAAGATCCTGCCAGGGTGTCTATTTTCAACATGATTAGGGAATAAGCCATATTGGACCAAATGTCTAATAAGGTATAACCAACTTAAGTTTTTAACATGGAATAGGCAATATGAAACACTGTTTTGTCTCATCCTTTATAGACTTCTGTCTATGTTCAAGTAGGAAACACTTAGAAAAACTTCTCATTCTATTTTTAGCTCAGACTACAGAAGGAAAATAAGTGAAGAGAGCAGCAATGCTGAAAATCAGAAAAATAATTAGCTATTCACTTTTGAAGTTCTATAAAGACTACTGGGGTTTTAAGCTGGGGAGTCTATAGAGAAACTTTGCATGGAAGTATAGATTTGCCAAAAAATGTTCGATGGGAACATGCCAATTTCAGTAGGCTTCCTTCAGTACAGAAAAGGAATAATAAAAATTGTCAACACTTACTGTTACTTGAACAAAAAAAAAAAGAAAAAATATTTTCAAATTAGAACGTTGATATTAAGATAATTTAACTAATGTACACAGACCTAATTTCCATAAGTGTTCTTGAAATTATAACTCATAAAAACATATTTAGAAATGTAAAACTTATGAAAATGTTACCTTTGATTAAAAAAAAAAAAAAAAGGTAATCACTCCAGTATTTTATCTGGGTAAATTCCCATGTTATAAACACTTCCAGTGCATGAAAGCTTTTAGTTTTGTCTAGCTACTATGAAACTTGGTTTGGCCAGTCTGTACCTGAAGGAAGTCTTCATGAAGAAGTGTGGTACTATTTGATTGTTATAACAATAACAATCCCCATTGTTTGAAATGCATCTCTAGTAATATGCTTCTATGAAAGGGAGTTGGTTTCTAAGAACCATGAGAAAGCAAACATTGATAGAACGTGTTTGTACCATTATGAAAGCCTGTAATATTCTCCATGCCAGTATTTTAAAAATAACATTATACTTAGCAAAATGGCAGTGAAAAGAAGGATGTTCTCTGGTAGGAGACATGGTGACCCATAAATATCTTTTTATACAGTTAATTCTGGTCCACTGGTTTGATCACACGTTGCTTGTAAACTACTATAAACCAAACACTGAATCCAGTAGTTAGTTTAAATACAATAGAGGCCAAGAGGAAAGATGAAGTTCCACTATAATTCAGCTTTGGAAGTGTGGGCAGGGGAGAGCATTTAGTTATACCCCTGAAGGTTTATACATGGTCACACAGTGAAGCATCCTGAAAAAAAAAAAGTGGGGGGAGCAGAGGGGGCTTTTTCTGAGTCTTCTACAAGCAGAATCAGAATGAGTGATCTCTGCTCAGACCATAAATGTGACTTCTTTGAGGACCACCTCAGATTCTCCTTAAAGGAAGAGTTAAAAATGAGCACGTCCTACAGTTCCTCTATGGGTCTCAGATGATCTAAAGTCAGATTGAGATGATGCCTAGGCTCTCTGGAGTCATTGTGATCTGGAGAGCTTCTTTAACATCTGCGGCTGCTCACATTTGCTGTTAATTTGCTACTAATTCGGGCCTTCTAAAGCAACCAAACTTCAATCAAAAAAATCCAGGCTGTAATACAGTAATTTCTAAGTGCTAACATGATCTGTCATGAAAACCAATTAGGCTGTTTGATTACACTGGTCACTTTTGCTCTGGCTCATGACTCAGCCTCTCAGTGCAGATGTACAAGGAGACAGCTTAAGGCAGAGATGCTTTAGTTTTCTTTTCCTGGAACTCTGTAGTGAAACTTCCATAGCTTACAAAGTTTCATGTTACCTGCAAAGTTTTTCCCTCTATGTTAAATCCCTTTAGGGCCTCATTCAGGAAAGCATTTATGTGCACACTCAGCTGGAGATACGCAAGGGGTTCTACCATCTGCTGTAAGATTTCTTAAATACTGATATTTAAGTGGATTTCAAGGAGCTGAACACTTCTCAGTTACGTTGTGTGCCAGGAGACTTTATCTTCACTATAACTGATTTATGGTCCTCTGTCCTGAAAATTAGTCCATAATCCTCACTGGAAGCCTTCACTATGAAAACTTAGGGATTTTGTGGAATCTGAGTCTTTGTTTGGAGCTAATCTTTGCATGCCTAGGACTCTTTGTTTTGATTTAGCTGTTCCTACTTTCTTATTTGCGTCTTTTAAGTGGGGAGGGGGAGGGGGGATGCTGAAATCAAGGGAACACTTGGAGAGGAAAAGATTTCTTAAAGAGTGGCCAAAGCAGCGTCAGAACACTTTACTGCAACCTCATACTTTGTCCTAGGGAATGGGATGTTATTGTAGGAGGATGACCTTTGTGATGCTCCATATTTATACTTAATTTAGGGGACCAATGCGTTAACTGTTTTAAATTAAGGAAGCCAAGAATTTCAGGATAGATGAACTGTTGTACACACCACAGTCTAAGCTTAGACAGCAGGCAAGCCCTCTTCTACAGTTGTACCATTCTTTATGATAATCAACAAGTGGCTTGGAAACACTGCTACACAGCTAATTTTCTGGAGGGCTCCCTCCTGCAGTGATCAACTATGTACTGCCCAAGGAAAGACAAAATGATGTACTGTTGGACTGATAAATGCTTTTGTCATATTTAATTGGGATTATTCATTTAGCCCTTTCCATTTTCCCCGCAGAGGTTAATCACTAATGCACGCACAGCCTAAAATGTGATCTGAGTGGAAAATACAAAATCTTTGAATTACAGCAGTTAAGGAGCCCTCTGATTTATCATTTACATTTTCTCTACAGTGCTTGAAGGACTTTGCTTTAAAATTACATTAAAACAAAAACATCCACAGACCAGTCTTATTCAAAACATATAATTAAGACTCTATTCAGGATTTGTTTTAGTTTTTGTTGTTGCTTTTTTCCTCTTCATTCCTTGTTCTTTCAAATTCCATTTCTTTGTAGGAGAATATTTCCTGTGCTTCACCACACTGCACACCATTAAGAAAATACTTTCTCTCCTGCAAATGGCAAGAATTTGAGGATTTCAAGGTTGAAGTTACCTTTTGTATTTTCAATGTATTTTAAAGATATACAGTATTCCTATTTGAATTTATTATCTGATAGGTCACTTCTACCCTGAGTAGTAATGTTTAGTTCAGCTCTCCATGATGGTATCCAGACCCCTTTTAAGTCCTTTGCTAGTTTTCAAGCCAACAAGTATAGATATCTAACGGTATTCCTTCAGCGTGTGATTGAGTCACAGTAATCATCTGTAACCATGTGGTCTTCCCCCCAGGCTTGATCAAATCCAGACTAAATATTCCTGCATAACTATTTTTATTCTAACCATATCTAAAAATAGTGCTGCAAAAGTTGTAGCACATGTCTTGACCTGTGTTAAAGAAGAGTTGCAGACCAAACAATTTTTGCAGCACTATGTGTTGAGAAATGAACATCCACCTCTATCTCAAGAGATGCAGATCTAAGCCAATTGTCCCCTATTGTAGCCGTCTATCCAATATGTTATGGCCACACTTTTATGTCAAAGGTCAGCATGTCTTCACATACAGCTATCTGGTCAGATGTGAATGTTTGAATGTCTATATCAGTTAGTATACTGATATGCCGTGTCTAATATCACTGAAGCCTCTGGTTTTAAGTTTGATGTTGTAGCTTAGGCTCAAAGTGCTGGAAGAGTTGTGGACTGCAGTTCAGGGTGTGCAGGTCTGGAGCAGCAGGTTTGCCAGTAAAGTTCCTTTTCCTACTGCCTCAAGAAGGCATCAGAACATGGTGTTGTTTCCACCACCTCTTCTCCAATTCTTTCAGCGCTTTCTCAAAGTGTACTTGTGACTACAACTCCCCATTACTCACTCAAGTTGATAAGCAGAGACATGCACTTCATCTGCTTTTGTGTTGTTCCAGAGCCTGTCCTGAGAAGGTGGCTTCTGGAAATATGTCTTTCCTCAGCACAGATGTCATCTTTCATCAGATCAACTGTTATTCTGGCTGCTGCTGTGATTTACATCAACTCTGTAGCAGTCAGGTGCTGTTTATTTGTTGATTTAGCAAAAAATTTCATACATATAAACCAGTCTTTTCAAGGTAGCATGGAAAATATCTAACATCACTGATATGAAGTAAATTTATTATAATTTTCTCTCAGTAAATTAATTAAAAGGTCACCCCATGTCCCACTGTTAAGCACCAGTGACCTCATTTCTGCTCTGTACATGGAACTTGATGTTCTGGTCTCCAGCCGCTTCTGGGCTGTGCTGCATTGATCACCTCCATAATTCATTTTTCTGTGAATGAGATATCACTGCTTTGCTGCCAAAGGAATTGAGTGATATTCCTGGTGCTGATGCTTAAGAAATATCTTTAAGATCTGAACTCTTCCTAACTAATGGATAATTTATTTCCTTTGCTGGCTTCCAAGAAACTCTCTGACAATAAAATACTGTTTCTGCCTTCTGATATTAAACATATCTTCAACAGTTTCATTGCTTTATCAGCTTCATTATCTTACTCAGTGAGTTGGTAGCATATTGGAAATACAAGGGTGATCTGTATATATAACAAATTCTAAACATCCTCTTGAAGTTCAAGATGAAGAAAATTGGTTAAAGGAAGTTACCAAGTACGCATGGTTCAGTTTTTGATAATGCACAATATGCAGTCAAGAATACAATGAGTCTCTTCTGTTTTTTTCTGTCACTTTTTTCCAGGCAGAGTTGTTTGTCTTGTACATAACATTCAGAAAGTTTTCTGCTATCTACTTATTTCAGTGAAAATGAACCATAAATTTTAATATAAGTGCTGATGAATTCAGCCTCAAAAATGCAGATACTTTTTAGTTTGCTAAGTAATTGATCTTGCTCCATCTGCTCCACAGTTCAATAATGCTCCAGGATTTTTCAGAAGGTTAGGTGGTCCATGGCATTGTGGCTTGGAGGCTGGTGCTCTCTGCAGACCCATATGTGTCAGGATCTGATCTAATACACAGCTACAATGAATGCAGAGGACTCCATAACTGACAAAATCCCTCTGCTCTCTGAATTCTACATACCACCTGAATCAACCACTTTAAAATTAATCTTTGGTTTATTATTTGTGTGTGTATGACACCTGACCTAGACAACCTTCAAACAGGAAAACAAAGGATGAGTGTCTTCTCAGTTCTTTAGTGAGATGCTTCCGTCCTTCAGTTTCCCTATTCCTTTCTTCCTGGGGTGACTTTGTCAATTCTTTAACATCTAAAGACACAAAATTCTGAGGTTTCCTAAACAAGTGGAAATTCTGTACTAACTTGCAAAGCTGCAGATTTAATACTATTATCCAGAATCCAAGCTCTGGGGTATTTACCATTGTTCTTGAAGTCATAAGCTTCTTTTCTCCAGGGGCAGAAAAGAACAACATTTCCTTCTGAATCATTACATTTAATAATTGAAGATCTAACATGCTAAGTAGAGTTTCTGGAAGCAAAAGCAATTCCTGCAGCCAATATATAAGGCTAAATAGCAAAGTGTCTTATTCCACTTACTCTAACGCTTCCCTGACTGAATTTTCTCAGATTTTAACATTCTGAGTGGATTATGAATGTGGTTAAAGTTATGGAAGGAAGCCGTCAAACAAAACCAGCAAGACAATTTAATTTCTCAAGTGTGTTTTTTTATTTCATACAAAATCTTTAAAAATCAAGTTACACAGAACTCTGAATACCAAGTAAAAAAAAAAAAAAAAAGAGGAGGTCTTCTGGGTTGTTCTGGTATTGTCCTTGTTGTCACTAGCTATAAGTAGTTTATATAAAGAAGGAAGGAAAGGGTCTTTTAGCTTTAACTTGGGTTATTCATGGACCACATCAGAATGCAAAATTATCCTACATATCCCATGTAACAGTAAGCCTGATTTTTTTGGACTTGGTTTAAAAAAGTTTAGAAAAAGCCTTGTAAGAGTTGCTATAAAGAATTTTATTGAAAACTGCATCCTCCAAGAATATAGCAACAGGAGGAAGAATAACACCTTTGCCTTGATAATGTGCACATTGATAATGTGCACATTGATAATGTGCACATTGATAATGTGCACATTGATAATGTGCACATTGATAATGTGCACATTGATAATGTGCACATTGATAATGTGCACATTGATAATGTGCACATTGATAATGTGCACATTGATAATGTGCACATTGATAATATTTACACATTATTCTGCACTAGCGTCTCAGTCCAAAGACACTTGGAGGGTAAGAAACTTCCTGTCCATTAGGCCAAAAGCATAGACTCTAATCTAAATATTGCCAGAGACTAAGAAGGCTTAAAGGTCTAACTTTCCATTTGGTAATAGTAGTTCTAAAAGGAAAGCTATTGAGCTAGAGCCAATGGGCCATGGGAAGAACCAGAAAACCTTCACTGTCACCAACCTGATACAGTGTGGATGTCTGTTTTTGGAAGAGTATGGGAACAGCGTCCCTAGAAGCAAAGATCTTCTTGCTTGAGAGAAAAAAAAAAAAAAGATGACATAAGTACCCAGACCATAAAGCTCCTGATAATACTCTTGTGTAGGAATTGTTATACCTTTTTAGTTTTATGCCTATCATAAGAATAAGCAGCCATGTACATCTGAGTCCTCTGGTATTTATGAAGTTTTAACTGTGTGGAGATGTTTTTTTTTTTGTTTTTTTTTTTTTTTTGTCTTTGCTTTAGAAACTGCATTTCCAGCTTGGCCTGTATGTTTTTTTCCAAGTGAAAGATAGGTTCAGAGCACATATACTCTTGGTCTTGTTTAGCATAGCAAATCAGCGTTGAGACACTTGAACAGACATTTGACCTCAGGAGAGAGCTAGAACAGGAATAGGCTGCTTTTCTGGAAATGTTTCTTCTGTTTCCAACACATAGTTATGCCCAAGCACATGACAGAGAAAAGATTGCTCTAGAACCGTCTGACTCACATTCACAGGACCTGATTTTAATTTAAATATCTGAAATGTCTAAGGTGAGACTTTCCCTGACGCTGAATGACAATGTTTAGGACTGTTTCCTGCCCCAAACATCCTGTGTCTACAATTACATCTGAGACATGCAATTGCCCACATACTTGTACCTCCATATATAAGAGGTGGAGATGGAGCTGCTGCTTCTCAAATGAGCCTGGGGCTGCTGAGCATGAAATATATTATCCACAGGTTATTGGTTGGTCACTAACCCTTATCAATTCATTAGCTTAGGCCAGCTGTGGGTGTAGACTGTCAGAGCTGAACACAACTGGTTACACTGGGGCTGTGTGAAGGCTCTCCTGGTGCCCTCAACAGAGGAATAAAGGGAATGGATCCCTTGCCAGCATGATCTGGTACAGTTAACATGGGGCAGCTAACAAGGTTAGTGCTGATCCAGGACAACAGAGGTTTCCTACCATTCCGCCATCTCCTTCCTAAAGCAGAAGAGAATGAACTCTGCAGCTTGCTGAGCCAGCATCCCTTTTCTGTGCTGTGAATCATCACAGCAAGTGTTTCCATCTGCAGGGAGCAAGAATCCTGGCACAAGCTGGCACCTTGCAGTAGTAGGTCAGCGTGCAGGGACACGGAATGGAGAAGGGACAAAACAACACAGGAGACTCAGTGGCTCTTTACCTGGGGGGGGGGGGAAGGAAATCAGTCTCCACTCTAGATGCAATAATGTATCACTGGAAGAACACCCAAGAGCATTCCCAGCCTGTACCCTGCCGAAAATGTTCACCTCTTTATCCACTTCATTATAGTCCCATAGATAAGCCATGAACAGCTAATGGTTAGAAGTAGCCTAATCTCTACTTTTGCTTGTGATCCACTTCTTTTTCTTGCCTATGTCCTGTGAAAAAAGTCTGCAACTAAGCAGCCAAATATTTTTTACTGCTGTGGGTTTGTGGTCAGCATTTACTAGAGTTGATAGAAAATCTCTGCTTCTGTGGATGTTAGATCAGTCTTTGAAAAAGTG
Organism: Anas platyrhynchos; assembly: GCF_047663525.1. Taxonomy (NCBI): domain Eukaryota; kingdom Metazoa; phylum Chordata; class Aves; order Anseriformes; family Anatidae; genus Anas; species Anas platyrhynchos. The sequence goes on along the minus strand of NC_092592.1, from coordinate 31,478,114 downwards.
GCATTTAAAAGGAGGAAAAAAAAAAAAAAAAAAACACAACAGAAATTAAGAGTGTCTGAGCTAATTAGATGTGCTGGCATGTGTGCTGTTCCATCCATCTGCCATGCTTCAGACAGCTATATGACTAGGAACAATAATTCTTCAGAGTCTCATGGCAGATACCATATGGCTTCAGAAAAATCCTCTGGCCCTGACTCCTAATGGTATTGGACTACAAGTTTGTGTGCTCTAACACTTTTACATCTGATTTCACGTTAACCAGGTCAAGTTTAACCTGTGATTTTTCTGACTTCAACAGTGGATTGATTTTAATCAGCTTTTGGGTTTCAAAGTAGTTGGCCAAAATATTTTAAATCTAACATCTGAACAAATTGCCTGGCAAAAGAAATATAGGAGATATCATTATATAAATAACTTCACTAGAAAAAAGGCCCAAACTTCTTCAGGAAACATTTTCCACTTCCTTTCCTCTTTAGATGGTCCAGTTATGAAACACTGACTTTTTATTTACTTGGTTTAAGTTTGCACAATCATTCTCTGTGCCTCAAATGATAATGCATAGGATTTGTCAGAATATGCACATTCAGAAGATAATAACAAAATCTGAAAGTGGGTATTCATACAAAATTTGTGCAGAGGTTTTGCATTTAAGATCCCTTTTCAACCTTTCACTTTCAGCAAGGTTGTAGCGGGCACAGAGGCTGTAGACAACAATCTGCAAAAGTTACAGTATCAAAGATTGTTTAAAATCAAGCAGTAATCAGGTTATTTCAACACTGCTAAGGAAATGAACCCAGAAACTGGTCAGATTAAATGGTATTCTTACAGTGAATAAAAGCTTTTTTTAAATCCCTTTTTGTCTCTGATATCAGACAAAGTTAAATAGCTTCTTGGAGGAATTCTGCCTTAAGTGCAAGTTGACTCATGGGCAGCCTTTCTTTCTCGTGCCTCTGCATAAGCCACCTGAAAATAAGACAAACTGTCTTATTTGTTCCAAGCTACCACTGTCATTTTGTGTCTCTGTCAAGTGACTTTATCTTTCAAGCCTCAGTTTCCTCAACAAGCTTCGAATACTTGAAGGTTAATGACAGAAGGACAACTGGGAGGACTTCTGTTTAGAAATGGATTGTTTACCTTTACTGTGAGTAAAGTGGTCAGATTCAGGCCTTTCTAAAAAGACCTTGATAGCCAAAGCTCTGTTGTTTTCCTGCACATTTTGGGCAGCCGTGCTAGCATCTCACTGATTTTTTTTTCTGTCATTTATCAACCAGGATGCAGATCCATACAATCATTTTCCTTTTGGTGGGCAATTTCAGGCAGCAATAAAGGAAGAAGACAAGACTATACCTACCCCTACAGGGACCTGCAGTTTCTTAGAAATTGGACCCAACTTCCAGCATCTGGTATTTAGTCAGGAAAAGAGCTTCATTAGTGTTTTGATTGAGAAACAGATGGGATGGTTGTTTCTCTGAGGAGCTGGGGGATTGACAGAGACATAAATGCTTGCTCAAGGCAGGCAGGATGCTTGGGGTGGAGACAAGGGGCTCTCAGGTGGGATTCCTGTGCAAAGGGTTTTAGAGTAATGAATAGGGAGAGGATCTGTGTGCCTCATGAGAAGGTATGATGGGAGAAGAGGGGCCTAGGCAGTCACCCCAAGGGGAAGAGGAGATGCTTTGGTTCAGTGCCACCAAGCTGGGGACTCCAGGGAAGTGTGGAGCTTCTTCCCTTGTCATTGCTTTGCTCATGCCTGAGGGACAGGGGTTCTTGCAAGGGGGGAAAAGGCTTTAGGCATCTCAGTGGCAATGGCAGTAATAGCAGCAATGTCAACCTGACAAAGTAACTCCCTATCCCACCATGAGGGTAGTGGTGGGAGGCAGCAACCATGGTTGTGGCCACTGTAGCCTTCCCAGGCTCAGCTGAATCACTAGGAGTAAGTGCTAGGAGCTCAGAAGGAGAGCAGTTTTTGCATGTGTCACTGAGATCCCAGGGAAGAAAGCTCTCCGGGGTGGGGAGCTGATATGTCTGAATAGCATTTCAGCATTTCTTGCTGTTCGTGGAAGGGGAGTTTTTTTTCATTGAAGCCTGTTGGTGTCTCATGATGGACTACAAGTAGCTGGTGTCAATTAAGAGTCCCAAATAGTTCCTTTCCTCTTTGGAGGAGGTATAGCAGGTACTGGCCAATGCAGCTGTGGAGGATCACTTTGCAGAGAGGAGTAAAAGGCAGCCGTTTGTTTGCAAAGGGAACTGAATGCTTTGCCAGCAAGCATGCATCTTGATCTAGTCCATGCTGCCGTTTGATCCAGTCAGGGATTTTAATTGATTGGTTTTAATTTTAATGGTTTGTTTGCTTCAGGGATTTAGCAAAAGTCAGAGATGAAGCAGGCACACCGGTTCTCTGATCTCTTCACCAGCTTTCAGAGCATTCCTGCAATGCCTCCTTTCTGATAAAAGACATTCATAAATTAAATAGTAATGTCAGGGATGTTACAGGTGTCTTACTCCACCAAAATCAGAAGAGAAATTACAATTATATAATACCTCTGATTATGCTCTGGTTGTGCTTTTCTTGACACACGTGCTACTTGGACCAAAGGATGCAATACTTTGACCACCTCTGCTTCAGCTCTGAAGCTCTTCTTCTTTGTCTTGATTTATATATTTTTTCCTTTTCATGAACAAGGTTTTCTAGACACTGATTTATTTGGGCTGTTGTCTCTCAAGTAGATGCAAACATAGGGGAAAATTATCCTCAGGACAGTTTAGCAGAGGTTTTTCTCTGAGTAAGAGGACTTTAGAAGACCTTTCCCACTGAGTTTATTGGTTTTCAAATGGAATCCAGGGGCCATTTATGAAGAGACTCGTCTAGAGATTGCACACTGAGAAGGGACTGTCATGTAGAGAGTGTGATTCATTTCTGTCAGTTTGCTGGCTGGAGTTTGCTGCATGGAATACTTTTAACCTAGTTGTATCATTCACAAATATCAGAAAAACAAGGTAAAACTAAATACATCCTCCTGAGCCCCGGATGCTATCAGGAATTGGTAATAGATAGTGTTTTTTCCCTTTGAAACTATGCATTTCTTATTATCAGTGATTAAAATCTTTAGATTTTATTTTCTGTCAGTACATTAAGTTTTCTAAAATTCTTATTTTGAACACTTAAAAGCTAAATGTATTATGTAATATTTATTTCCTGTGTCTGGTGCTTCACATCTTGGAGGTGAGATAATGAATCACATCAAACTCTTTAAAAAAAAAAAAAGGGCTTTCTTTGCTTTTTTTTTTTTTTTTTTAAGTAGAAGTCTAAAAGAACAGAATGTATTTCACTGTTGTAGAGGTAGACAAACAAAGCAAAACAATAATTGATGGGATTTACTTGGAAGTGATACAATATAGAACAACAAGGCATAACTAGAAAGAGAGTCCAGAGAGTCCAAGAGGTTACTGGCCTGTGTAGTGATAAAGTTGTATCTCCTTGTGAGGCTCTTCTTGCTTTTTAGATTTACGTGCTACTCAGTAGTACCCAGTGATATTGTCATTTATTGGCTTAGCTCCCAATAATGGGAGAGTGGGAGGTATTTGCTGCAGAAGGATAGTGAGAAGTGTAACTGCGGGACTGAGAGAAAGGGTCTCTTAAGTCCTGCTTAGGGTCTCTGTAAGTTCTGCTTGCAAAGGATCTGTGTACGTTATTGCAGAAATGAAGCAATAGACTGGAACTAGGTTGTAGCATGAAATAGCTAATAATACACTTGCAGCTTGTAACTACTTTCTTTATAAAGAAGAAACTCTTCTCCAGTGCTGCACCTGAACCACATGTAATTTATTAGATCATAGGTCAAGAAGAATCAGCAGGACATATGGTTTCAAAAACTAGAAAACAAGGACCATCATATTTTGTCCTGTTTCTCCTGTTGAGACTCGTAGACTCAATTTGACAGAAGCTTATCTTTTCAGAAGGCCTGTGGTGTTCAGAGGAGGATTTCAGAAACAAATAGTCTAGCCTTTGTAGTTTTTACTCTACCTGAAGTTTTATTATCTTTTTAAAAACATGTTCTAAATTTAATATTAAATAGGTTTCAAATTCAAATATTTCAGATTTCATCTTCTGTATTTGAACTTCCACATTTGAACTTTCCACATTCAAAATACTATTATTTCAGTGAGTAAATATATTTTTTTCAGGTAGCATCTATATATGGCTAAAGACATCTGAACATCTTTTGTTTGGCAGTCAATCTTGAAATTGTCTGCCATTTAATCTTGCAGGAAGAGATCCTGAGGTTTTTGACTCTCCCAGATGGGGTTTTCATTCATGCTTATGTCCTGAATCTAAAAATTAGCCAATCTCTGAAGTTCTCATGTTCTTGTCAATTCGTCTTCAAAATTGCCACAGGTTATACTATTTTTTTTCCCTTTGGTAAGTTCCCTTATGCCTTACTGGAGAAAGATGAATTTTGTATATCTACCCACCTAAATGCATTGTTTTCATCATTCCCTTTGTTGATTGTTATCAGAAAAAATCACAACGTTTTCCAGGAGTAGATATTTGATTTGTATTTCAGCAATAGAAATAACAAATAGAAAAACAAAACAAGTCAGATGTAAATAGTCCTGATTGGAAACTACATACATCAGGGGAACCATAAAAGCACAGAGTGCATATATCTCTTAATCATGGTTTTATATTCAATTCAGGTCTGGAAGTCTTTGCTGTATGGTAACTCTTTGGACATTTTTTTTTTTTAAATGGTGCTGATCTCAAGTGTCTCATGGTGTGCATTGGTCAACAGTACACATCACCCCTAATTGACACACATCAGATTACAAAGTTAATCTTCAGGTGGCAATGTAGAGAATATTTTCTGTCACTATCTTGGCTGTATTTGTTCTACTTGAGACAAATGTTTCATATAAAGGCAGTAAAGCTAATATCACAATCCTTCAGGAGGGCATCTCAAACTTGACCTATAAAATGAAAGAAAAAAATACTTGTGCAGATGCAAGAAGTCAAACAATATGTTTAACCAGTTACATATTCTGAGGGAAGGCTTGTCAGGGTACACAAGGGTCAGGTTCATAGCCTTTTCTATCTCTGTTTTTTTCCTGGGAATTTATCAGTATTTATACCATTCAGTGATAGCTGTAACAACGGCGGAGATGTTCAGTAGAAACAACCTTGAAAGCCTGATATACAAATTTTAATGAATTTTGCCTCCTCTTGTGAAAACTGATGCTAGCTTTCAATCAGATATTCAGACCATTTTCTTCATCAATCTTCTATTTCTAGGGTTGTTAAAGAAATTTGATAATTTCTATTGATTGCCCTTTCATGGAGGGAAATAAAAGATGGGTGCCTCTATCTTCCATCCCAGACTGAGTCTGAAGCCCTTGCTCCGGATGATCAGCCTGCCATGAACTGGTGGACTTGGTCAGTCATTAATTTTTTTGTCTCTTTGGTACTGCTAATATATCTCTTTTTTTTTCCATATTATCTCTTTCCTATTTTATTTTTACAAGAAAGTACTTTTGTGTCCCCCAGTGCTATTCAATAACACCTCTGTTCTTAATACGTTCTGAAAAAGCAAATTGTTGGGAACAGTTCAGTGATAATTAAGTGGAGCCAAATCTAAATCAGTCTTTTAGAAGGACAAGCTTATTCTACCTGTCATTTCAGCTCTATTTCCCTGACCCAATTATATAGGAGAATAGATAAATAAAGTGAGAAGCTACAACTGAATTCAGGAAATGAAAGAACCAGGAATTGCCTTCAAGCCAGATATAATTTCCATGTACATATATATTTATATATATATATATATATATAAATCATGTTTTTCCCTACAATTAGGCAGACTTTCTGAGAGGGCAGAAGCTGAGCGTGTCAGCACACATTCAAGGATTTTGGCCAAGTGCAGAGGGCAGCTAGAGTTGAGAAGCAAGTTAGAAGAGCTCCATGAGCATACAACTGTCAAATGGTGATAAAACATTAGTGCTGAGTCGTACAGCTTAGCAGGAAACTGTGAGGTGTCATCATCTGGGCTGCAAGAAATGAATGGCTCTTTTTTTTTTTTTTTTTTTAAGCCTGAAACAGAGTTTATAATGTGTCAAGGGAAAGTGAGGAAAGGATTGTGTGTGTGTGTGTGTGTATGCACCTCTACCTGTGTTATTCTACATGTGGGTGTGTGTCACTTCAGACTTATGCTGATTTGACAGCCTCAGTGCCAGACCAGAACACACCAAGTAGCTGCTGGACATGCCCAGTCCTGACAGCAACAGGGAAAGTTTTTGAAATGCCTGGAAGGACAGCTCTCCAGCTCAGCTCTTCTGCCCAACTGGATTCAGGTTTTCAAGGGCTCTTTGCTTCCTTTAAGGCACACAACTCGACAATTGGCGTCTAATGAACAAAAAGCTTCTGAAAATCTCACCACTGACTTTGCTAAGCTGAACTCTATCTGAGGTCTGTGAGTCCCACTACTAATATCCTTACTGAAGCAGACCATTTTTGCCAGTCTTGGAGGTTGTTTGACTGATGTGAGCACTTAGCAACCAGGAGTAAAACTGAGAAGTGCAGCCAAAACAGACTTTTGAGTATGGCTTCATTAATACAAAGGTGACTAAAATAGTGATCACAACTCTTCTCAAAACAAACAAACAAAACCCTCAATTTCCTATGTTGCCCAATTTCAACTGCAGGGTGCAAAGCTAGTGCTATTTCACATATACTGTGCATGATATCCATTTTCATGAAGTGTATTAGATCCAGTATCTACTCCTTACAGCCCCAAATTGTTTCTATGCCCTACTTCTATGCTGTTAGCAGAGAAGGATTAAAACACTCAAAAAAAAAAAAAAACAAACAAAAAACCTCACATTGTATAAAACCTTTCTGGAACACTATTCCTACTTGTAGATTGTGTCACTGAGTGGTAGAATACTTACAGTGGTTGTATGTAAGCAAAAACATTTAAGATTTCTATAGAGGAAGTATTAAGGAGGAAAAATATGATAAATTCATAGGTGTTTTTTTTTCCTTACTGGGTGCAAAAGCAAAGCTTACTGAAGTTATGGTATATTTCTTATTTGAAACCAGTGGAATCTTGGTTCTTTCATGAAACCACTTTTTTTTTTTTTTTTTACAAGCCCTAATCAGAGGTGGAAAGACTGTGGCTGAAGAAAAGAGCACTAAGGTATTTTTTTAAAACAAAAGTAATTGAGAGTATGACCCTGAAGGAAGACACTCCCAAAGCCACACTGAAAAGACTGCAAGAGGGCTAACACTAAACCTGAAGATTCCAACCTCTTGCACTGTCTCTAGGCATTTAACAGGACTGCTATCATCAGTATACCTGGTTTTAAAAGATTTATTTCTACTTACTAAGTATTATACTACCTTCCTGCCATTCATTCATTATGGGACAGACAGCATCTCGTCATCTTGTTAATACAGTCATTGCCATGGTTGTGGCATTATGGCGAACAATGAACATGAAATATATGAAGAGGGGTTAGATTTGATACAAACACAGACAGATCACAATCTAATCCATTTTGCAGAATGGGATCTCATGTGGAATTCAAAATTAAGAAGATACTAAAGCATAAAGCACTCAGCCTGTGCATTGTAAATAAGTCTTCCCTTAAGAAAATAAGTTAATTGTATCATTCAAGATGTTTGTTTTTCCATGGAATGTATATTAAAAAGAGTGAATATATTATTTTGTATATGTTTTTATATATTACATTATATTTATATATATATATTACAAGTAAAAGGAAATATAAAATTAGCTAGCCTAAATTCCTCTCCCCAGTGGATAATACCAATTTCCTATTGATTTCAGTGGGGTCTCAGTTCTCCACTATATAAATTACTGAATTCTGTGGTCACAACCAGTGTTGAAACCTCTCTTGTGGCTATTCCAATGTCTGTTGGTGTGAGAAGTATGATACATCCTAGTGAAGTATGTGACGTCCCTTTTTGAATGCTCTTAGGTAGCTGCATGTTAATATTGGGAGAGGGCAAAACAGAGCTCTCTGGAAATGGGGACAGCACTTAACAAGGATTTACTGAGGCAGCATGGGCTGCCTGGACTGGTTCAGAGTCTTATATTAAGATCTGGTAATTTTTTTTTTATTTTTTTTTTTTAAAAAGTGAGTCCTTCAAAAAAGCAGCTCTTCTCCCTTCTTTCACCAAGCCTAGAAAGCTGACAATTGCTACGTGTTAATTCCTACATCTGGGACTGGTCTTTCCCTTAGACAGCATGGTCTGAATTATTCCTAGCAAAAGAACAGCTTTAAAAAGCAACCAGCCAAGAACTGCTTTATATTCATGACAAATTTAAATCTGGGGAAGAGTATGTACTGTACACTCAATATCACAGCAGACGGTACCTATAAAGCATATACACCAGGTGTTGATGTCAGAGACGTGCAGAAATATACAACATGAGAGAGTTTCCTGGGGCAGTGGGAAGAATTACACTCCTGACAAAAGTCTCTTGTTGCATGGAGGTTGGACAAGAAAGTCACAACAGAGTTTGTTTTGGTGCAGAAATAAGTAAAGCCAAACTTTTGCAGAGCTTAGAGATGGATTTTGCTGGCTATGTGGTTTGGTATTCTGGATAATGGCATCCTTTCCAAGTAAGAATGTGACTTCAGTGCTTAGGTCAGAGATTTATTGGTTACCTCTTTCCTATTTGGAGAGAAGTGACTGTTTGAAGTTGGCAGCTATTTCAGGACACTTTTTTTTCTGAGCTGGAAATATTTCAAAGTTATTTGCATTTATCTTTTATAATTAAATGTCACTAGTTTAAACAAGAGAAAAAATGTTATTTTTTGGGTGGCCTAAGTGACTCAATATCTTCCAAACAACTCATGGGGAACTACAGTGTGTTTGGGGGCAAGGGAAGCCCTTTCTCCTGCAGTGACTCTAGCTGTTTCACCCTCACTGCCCATGCTTTGCTGTCTGCCCAGGTTTCCTCTGGCACTCAGAATTAAGCATGGGACTTCCACAGGAAAGTTGTTCCTGTGGACAGTATATTTGTCAAAGATTAGGTGAAGCTGTTTTCTCCAGACTTTTCCATGGGGGGCATTAAGGTGACAAAGAACATTAGTTTTTCAGCTTTAAAACAAGACTAATAATACCTTCTAATCTTACAGGAGTTTTATGCAGATAATTGCATTAGGACAGCCAGATATACTGTAGAAAGGCAACTTGGTATCTTAAAGTTCAGCCCAAATTAATGGTTGCAATATCAATGCTCTGTTGATCTTATAGCTCATGGTAGGTCGTCTTGCCATGTCTCCCGTAGTATTAGCAAGCTAAAGTCAGTTCAGATTTGCTTCCCCAGGCTGCAGACATTCCAATGTAAGTTCAGCTTTTTCCGCTTACCATTATTTCTGAGATTCAGGGCAATGCAAGGAACCTAAAAGAGATTGTATAGAAACCTATGTTTCTCATTTTCTATCTTATTCTGGGCAAGTTCTTCCTTTGAAACAAATGGGAGAGACACAGAGTATGTTAATACAGCTTACAAATATCTTTTTTTTTTTTTTTTTTTGAGTCAATGAGGAAGCAGGTTCAGAGATTCCCATAAAGTTACAACTGTGACTGCAAAACTTCTGAGCAACAGAATTGAGATCATCTGAGACTTCTGATACTGGAATGATTCAAACAGTTCAGGTTGACCTGAATTTTTAGAAACGAAGATAAAATCAGATCACAATGACAGATGCTTTAGGAAGGATTTTGGCTAGGATTTTCAGTGTTTTCATATTTTATTTTTTTTAAAAAAAAAAAAAGCTTTCAGTATTTTATAGCTGCACCACTAACCCTTTTTTTCATGTCCAAGTCTTGATAATGAGCAAATAAAAAAGCTTGTGGAGAGAAGAGAAGCAGCCAATATCAGAGCAACTCTCAGCAGAACTCTTCATAAATAACATGTTTCTTAAACTGACTCATCAGCGTCTCTGAAAAAAAATCTCACTTTTTTATCAATACAAGGTTCAAAGACATTGAACTAGAGAGAAACTTTACAAATATATTAGCACATTGTCTGAAATGGCAGCCCTGCTCAGAGTGTTAAGAACAGTGTGGTGTGTGAGGACAGGCAGGGATATGGCTTTTCACCACTAATTAAGAAAGCTTTGGGGAGATGAGGACTTGTTGGCTTTTAGTATCCCACACAGCACTTGCTGACACAGAGAAAGGGTGCTATTTTTCACACTCTATGCTGGACTTACCAATAAGAGAAGATATTTTAAAGTCTTAATGAGAGACCATCATTTGTATTCCTCATTGGTATCTTTCTAAGGCAGAACAGAACAAGATTTGAGTAACTAATCTTTGTTTGTTCTTGTTTTAAAAGAATTGTCACTTGGAAAATCTGTTCTGACACCAGACAACCTGCAGGGCAACATGAGATAAGCAAAATCTCTCCATGTCTTCCTGGAATGACCACAACCTCTTGAGGCTCTTCATATACTATGATTACATCTTGTGGTCTATAACAGCTGAAATCCAGGAAGATTTACCAGTAGCCTAGCCGTGACCTTATAGAAAAAGTTATGCTCTGATCACAAAAGTTTACTACAGCCACAAACAAGAAATTCCCTTACCTTTCTTCTCTTCTGAGACACAAAGCTGACTGAGGAGCCTGATGAACATTACAGTTGTTTTTCAAGAACCCCTAAATATGTTAGATCTCTAGTCTGTGTTATATGAGAACAAATGTCCACATAGCACATCTTCAACAGTGCCCAAACATGACTGCTTAGGGGGAATAGAAAGGATGGCAGAAAAATATCACTTAGAAAATACACAGAATTGCCCCCCTAATATTCTTCCATCCTCTAGAAAATTTCCATCTCTGAGCCTCCCTCAGTCAGGCATTATTTTTGTATTTGTAGTTTTTCTTGATTTTTTTTTTTTCTTTTGTGAACTTTCTGTTGTAAATGTTGGATTCAAGAACATCTTATTATTGTGGAATAAATCACAACCAAGTGGTGGGAGCTCCCTGGGGTCTCCTGCCCTGTGTGTTTTACCTGAGGACTGAACCTACCTAGAGAAAAGTACACACATGCAAAAGGAGTTTAATCTGACTGATGGAAGGCAGAGAGCTCTCCTGATTCCCATTTGATTTAATGAATGTAAGCACTGATGAAATTTGAGTCAAATGAGGTAACCTCTGATATGTTTGAGGGGAGCAAATTGTGAACACACAAACTCTTGCACACCAACAATGAAGTTAGGCTATCAATATATTTACTATACTGCATGACACCTGTCTAGTAATTAGTAGTCATATGCTCTGTGCCTTCACCTGTCATCTGTAAAATAAGGTAGAAGTTCTCACTTGACAAGACATTATAATGATAAATAAACAATGAACACATTAATATGTGCAACTACAGAGCTGATCTACAGATAGAAAACATTGACTTTTTTCCAAAACAAAAACAGTGGGCAAAGAGTTGTCACATGAAAATCTGTATCTGACCACTATCTACCATGGAGACCAAGGAGTATAGTTACAGAAATAGTATTTGTGTTACCTGTTATTTAAATATTAGTCAACATCCTATGACATAACTCATAATTAAGTAACAAAATATTCCTAAAAAAAAAAAAAAAATCTGTAAAACTTTGGCCTGAAAATGCCATGTTACTGTAATTTACAATGTTTTTATGGGTTCATCATATATATTAGTAACACAGCAGGTTCTTACAACCCTGTAAAGTTCCGTTGACTTCACTGTGGTATGAATTACCACCTAGAAATGGTGCAGATACTGCACAGATATTATTACTGCTCCACAGAAGTATTGTCTATTTTTACATCCCTGCTCTTTCATGCTTTCATGTTACGTTACTCTAATTGTTTTTGGTATGAATTCCCTATCGGAGCACTAGATGAAGAAAGGCTGATTAGGTTCTTATTCATTTAATGACAGTATTCAGCATTCAGAAATGATTTTAAAGTAACAATCTTAAGGACACCTTCCCAATCAAGTGACTTTTTATTTTATTTTATTTTATTTTTTACAGAATTCTGTCCTCTCAGAGATAAGCAGTGGCTTGACACTGCTGTGAAAGTGATGCATTCCCAACCCACAAAAGCAGCATGTACTTAGAAATTATCATCCTTTCACACAGGGAATTTGTGTGTGCCTCTCTTAACACTTCAGTCTTGCAGATGGCATCCAAAGGATATCAAATGTACAGTATCAGCCTTTTCATGCGTTTTATGATGATTTCCAAGAGTAATTGTTGCTCATTACCATTCAGCTTCTATAAAAGTGTACTTAGAGTACATGATGAACTGGTAGGAGGGTTTGCTGCTTTTTGTCTGTTTTTATTATTATTCTTTTATGGGTACTACATGGCACAAAAAATAGTGGAAGAGAAAATAATATAAGGGTGAAGAGACCTTGGAGTTGTTTAATTTCACAGGCTTGCACAACGCTTCCAAGGAGGACCTATAAATGGCAGCAGTATGGAATTGGAAAGAAAAAGAGAAAGAGAAAAAAATTTTGACTCCATGCACTGTTTCAGGCAAGAAGCCATAAATCAGCAGCAAGGTCATAGCAACAGGTCACACTACAGGTCAGTCTAACACAGGAAAAATTTACTCTGGCATGGACGTAGGCAGCTTTTGATACTGCTGTTTTAGCTTAGTATGGAGTGAAGTACTCAAGGTAACAATGGCACTGAGTAGCATGCACAAAACTGGGAACCATATGGACCTTGAAGATAAAGTCTCTTCCTCCTTCCCTCCTTGTGCCCATTCTTCCAGCTGGTTCATGATCATACATCACTGGCGTGAGGAAGGAAGGCAGGCAGGCATAGGGCTGCCCAGGTTGAATTATACCACTTTCCTCTTTTCTTTCCTTCTCTTCCCTTTTTCCTTCTTTTGCCTTCCTTCTCTGTTCCTTTCTCCCTTTCTCTCCTCCTTGTTTTTCCAAACTATCCAAACCCATACATTGCAAAACACTGTTTAGCCCAACTGAACCTAACATCCATGTAGCACCCCACCATTGCTCACCACAGCTTCACCCGAGTCCACCAGTCTGGATATGTGGGATCACTTGGTATTCTGACCTAAAATACTTGAGGTCTCCTCATACCCTCTGATGTATGTAGTCTCCTAATTCTCACCAGAGGAAAAAATTTTACTCCCTCCTTTGCCTTCTGCTGTAAGTTAATGTGACCTGTGCTATTCTACTTTCTAATGCACTTTTTATGGGGTATTATTATTACTTGCTTTCATAATGTTAATTAACGTCATGTATTTTTACAAGTGGTCCAAGTCTACTTAACCTGTCTAGCTTGTTGTATGCAACTTATTATTGATTCAAGCCCTTTGCTAGACCTTGAGAAAATATTAAACAATTAGTTAGTGGAATGTGGCCTTTCTAAAAGCCAGTTTCTTCAAAGGTCTTCTAGGAGTACGACCTTATTCTCTTTTCTGCATGGGCCTATCTTTCTCAATCTATTGCTACCAAAAAAAAAAAAAACTATAAAAAATGTATTTTCCCATTTTTATCACTGAAATGAAATTTGACATTGTCATAAAGAAGAGAAAGAAGTAGAGCATAGGCTGCTAGGCAACAGTCTATGGGAGAAGCATTAGTGGGACTCATCCGAGCTTGATCTACTGTGTAAAATCCAGCTATTCCCAAGCATCGCTTCCTCAGACTCCTCAGGGTATGTCATCCAGAGTTAACAAAGGAGAATTTTCCTAGATTCTTGACTCCTCCTTGGTTCCCCACCATTTGGAAGCCTCATACTCATACTAATGTCCTTAGGCTTGGCTGGTATGTCTAGGACTTTGTCTATGTCTTAAGGACACTCCACAGTGTGTACTTACCGAAATTACTTCCTCAGTTTCCCTGGTGTGGGAGCAGTCCTTCCCTAAGTACTATGAAACCTACTGCATCTGGGTTCGTGTCTGTGAAGGAGACAAAGTACATCTACATTGTGATGATACTACCTTCTTGTGCATACTCCATCACCTAACTTGTGGTCACATCTGAACTTGTTTCATACTGGCTAAAATGGGATAACAGCAGCTGGAAGATCAGTCAAGTTTTTATATGTTGCACAGCCAGGGTTTCATATTATCTTTTCATAATATCCAATGTCCATTGGCATCTCTGAGCAGAATGTGCTGTAATTTCAGGACAAAACAAAGTTGATTTAAACCCTGGTGAGATTAGTTTATTTTAACTTATTTGACTGCTCTCCAAGGCATTTTAGAAATGTTCAGCTAGTCAATAACATCTAAAGGTGCCTTAAAATAATAATAAAAAAAAATGAATAAATAAAAACCCACCCCACCATCTGCTATTGTCATTGCAGATGAAAGATAGGTTAGTTGAGTCTTGGATCTCTTCTGCTTTGACTTGGATATTCAGCATATCCTCAAGCACCTTCAGCATTAAGCTAAGTTACACTTTCTGACTTTGTCATGAAAGTACTTGTTCAGTTGACAGATAGATGTCAATAGATGAGAAACTGTTTAAGTTGTCCCATAGGGACAGCAAGAGGTTAGGGACTGACTTCTGGTTCAGAGCCCAAGAATGACTGTTCAGTGTCCAAGAAGGTGCTACTGTAAGTTGTTTCAACCCACTCATTTGACTTCATGGCAGAGGGGTTTGATTACAGCTGGAAGGTGGGTTAGGAAGGCATTTCATCACTGCTGCAAGGATGAATCTGGTTCAAAAACATACACAGGCTTAGGACATGCTGATTTCTTAAACAGGAATGTGAATTTGATGTAATTGCAGGTGTGGTGTAAGAATATAATCTAAATCACCCAGTCATACCTGGTGTCTTAGCAGCTATCCTGGCTGGGTGGTGTCCTGGTTTCAGTTAGAATTAATTTTCTTCCTAGAAGCTGGTGGAATGCTGTGTTTTGGCTTAGGACGAGAAGAGTGCTGATAACACCCCGATGCTTTAATTGTTGCAGAGCAGTGCTTATACTAAGCCAAGGACATCTCAGCCTTTTGCTCTGTCCTGCCAACGGGCAGGCTGGGGGTGCAGTAAGAGCTGGGAGGGGACAGACCCAGGACAGGTGACCCAAACTAGCCAAAGGGGTATTCCATACCATCTGACGTCATGCTAAACAATATATAGGGGTGGCTAGCTGGGGGGAGGGGGCCGGACTGCTCGGGGTTAGGCTGGGCATCATCGGTCAGCGGGTGGTGAGCAATTGCATTGTGCATCACTTGTTTGTACATACTATTATTATTTTCTTATTATCACCATTGTATCATTATTATTATTATTGTTATTATTATTTTTATTATTATTATTTTCCTGTCTTATTAAACTGTCTTTATCTCAACTCACGGGCTTCACTTTCCATTTCTCTCCCCCGTCCCAGAGAGGGAGGGGGGAGGGTGAGCGAACGGCTGCGTGGTGTTTAGCTGCCGGCCGGGTTAAACCATGACAGGAGGAAATGCTCCCTGCTGCTGGACAGGAGGGGAATGGAGTGTAACAAAGATTGAACTGTACTATGGGGTGTTGCTTCCTGGGTGAGGAGGCACAGATACTACAGATCTAAGGGGAAAAATGAGTGAATATACATAAGAGACAACAACCTGAGAGAAAAATGAGATGTCACAATAAATTGTTCAAATCTCTGTTTTTGTGAAGAATGAAATAGTTTACAATGGTGACATCACATTATTATCCCTGCATATCTGAGTTAACATCTCATTGAAACAAATGGGGCAGTTCACTCGAGTTATTGTACAGCTGTCTACAAATACAGGAAGAACATTACATCTTTTGTCTTTGGTTCCTACTTAGGGGCTTGATTTCACTATAGTTACCCCCAGAACACTTATTTTTAAGGAAAGCTAATGAGAAAAAAAAAAAAAAAAGAATTTCAAATATTCAGAGTTGTATCAGCGCTGCCCACCATTCTATGTTCCAGACCAGCCCATACCTGGCTTACAGGTAGCAGTGGACAGAAAATAGTAGATATTTTTTTCCTAATAAGTGGGAAATCAAGTAAATTTCAAGTAAATGCTCACAGTAGATGACAGAGTCCAATCTTTCATGACAGCCTGGAACTCTAATAAAAATCTTCATCACACTAATTCCCAGAGGTACAGAATGATTGATATTCATCCATGTGCAATATTCAGACTCTGTGCCAGCCTCCCAAGGAAGTTAGATTAAATAACCACATTTCAAGTGCAGTCAGCTTGGTGGGGTTTTGTTTTCTTTTTGTTGTTTCTTTGTTTGCTTGGTTGCTTGTTTTCTTTAAGTAGGTAAGGCAGCCTGTGGAAGGCAGTGAATGTCAGGTGTATACCTGGAGCTGTATATGTTTCAGAAATTTATCTTAACAATCATCAATATAATAAATAGCTCTCCTTTAGAAACAGAGCATTTGTTCATCATGCATTTGTGCATGGATACATAAAATGACTCCATCAATATTCCCCACACTTCCCTGTGTTATTGAGATGAGCTGGCTATGCCAAAAAGAGAAAAACTGGTAGGAGCTAAAAGACAAGATGGCTAGAGATGGTATCAATCGGTGCACAAAATTGTGTTTTCTGTGACAGAAGCTTCCCTGCAGAGGCTGAATGGAGGATATCATGATTAGATAGCTTCCCAAAAAGTAGTTTTGAGAAGAGAAGACTTCTTTCATCACCTCTGCCTTGTTCGGATGATGTTAAAACTTCAAATATGATGCAACATGCAACCCAGCCAGCTGGTTTCAGAAAGATGCACTCAGGGTAAAACAGGCTCAGATAGCTGTTTCTGGAAGTAAGAGGAAAACAGATTCTATCTCAAAAAACTATAAAAGTTTGTCTTATTTAGCTGAGCCAAAGTGGAGGCTGAGGAGAGTTAGATGGGTACTGCCAGATAAGTGCTTTAGAGATTAAAATGAATACGAAGGAAAAGAAATAGTAGGGCTAAGAGAAAAATCTTAACATGGGATGAGTATGTGGGAAGTGATGAGTGGAAAAAAGCTGGACACAAATGCGTGTTGGAAGTTAGAAAAATATTTTCCATTTACCAGAGATGTGTTTTTAAGGAGAAACCTCCCAACTAGGTCAGACAACTACACGTTGTTGATGAATTTTGGATCAAGGTCTTATGTAATGATTTCTTGGAGTGGTGGTAGAAGACTGGAATCTTAACTCTCCTCAGGAGGTGAGAAAACCAAAGCCATAGGTTATAATCAGTTTGGTGATCAACTCCTTTTATGAACCAGGCATTTTCGTGCAAGTGTTTCATAATTTGTAATTCAAAGCCACCAAATTCTAATCTTATTATAAAGGTCATAAAGATTATAAAGGTGCTATAGAAGATGAATGCACATTCTTGACACATTGGTTTGTTCAAGTGATACTGGTTGCAAATTACACAAGTATGAAGAAAAACAGTGGTACATGCAGCTTGTTAGCTAGACTTCTAGATGTGGTGGAAATATCGATTATATTCAGTGGTGTTTTGATGCTGGATGATAAGGTGATTTGCAAAATTGGTTGAGCAATATTTTTTTCTTCTTTAAAATATACTGTAAACATAATTTCTGTGGTTGCTTTGAATATTTTTCTCTCATTTTTGTCTAGACTTTCATAAAAGCAAGAACGGACCAGGTAACATTTAAAATTTAAAAAAAAAAAATCAAAAAAAAAAACAAAACACTCTCCACCGTGCAGAGATTTAATTGATTTTTAATGAAAATGGCTATGATATTTAAAGTCAAGTTTCAACCAAAGCACAGTTTCAAAGAACTTCTATTTTTTATCATTTTCAATCAAGCTGTCTTTGAGAGAGAGTTTTGAGAGAGACGTTTGCTGCCTGTCATCTGTGAGTTATCAAAATTTAATATATAATGTTCAGGGGAGCCCTGACCAATTCAAAATACAGAGATGTGCTGTGCCTGTGCTAAAAAGGTATAAAAAGTGAATGTGTACTACAGTCACACAGACAACATCTGCTGTATTCATTCATCATTGCACACAGAGTTATAAACTACAATGCAATTCTTTTTTTGACACCTGGGCTTGCCTTAAAACAAAAGCTGCACTTATTCCTTCCTTTGTATCAATCAAATACTAAAACTTTTTTTTTGTCTTCATTTTTTCCTGTTCTCTTTGTCCTATCCAAATAATTTCTGCTTGAAATTAACAAGTTTTTGTGCTTCTTGCCTCCTAAGAGTGAGAGATGAAGCATGATGGACTGCTGTGGGGGTATCAAATACAGAGAAGTGAATTTTGGCAGCACCCTTTATTGGCAAAGTGCAAACACTATTAGGATTATTTGATACAGTGCAGTGTTAAGAATAATTTAAGATTTAGGCAATAATTGAAGAACATGCCATTCTGTATTCCCTGACTACATGAAAGGATGGGGTTCAGGGAAATCTGAGATTCTACAGGGAAATGAAGATGAATAACTGGGAGAACAGGGGTATTATCTTTCTCGTTCATTGCCATACAAAGCCAATCTATTTAAACTCTTTTCAAATAGTGAAACCATAGGGTCGCTTGACTCATGTTTTATAAGGATGATTTATAAAGGGCAATGTGGTATATGGTTCTTTTATGTGAATCATTGCAGCCTTTTTAAGATATAGATTATACCGATAAAGAAATAGCTCACACACACACAAAATAAATAAATAAACTGGTTTCTTTCTTCTTTCCTTAGAAGCAGGAAGGGCCCTCAGATAGCCTGAAGTTTCTGCTCCTGTAGTTCACGTGGAAAACATGTCATCTACAGAGGGGGTGTTTTAATTAATTACTATCATTGCTTCAGCTTTCTCTGAGGATTTAATAGATAGCTGGCAGCAATTTTTCAGCAGCTTTTCAGGAGTGAACTTCTATACATTTAATAATATTTTTTCTCCCTAGACTCTAAGACATTGGTGCAATTCCTACTTACACAATGTAAAATTTTAGCCTATATAAAAAGTTATATAAAAGCTTACATCTAGGAATAATTTATTCCGATGTACTCAGTGATGTTTTTGGAAACAGGTCAGAGGTCAAATGATGTGCTGTGAGAGTAGTCAGGCTGTGCAATTCTCATGTATTAGAAATGCACAACTGTGCTCTTTGAAAAGGAGAAAAAAAAAAAGAGCCCAAGACAGGTGATTTAATCATACCTTTCATTTTTGATGAATGTCCTACACTGCCTGGTTCTAAAGCACAAATTCTTTATCACTGAATCCCTCAGGATGATCAGGTTTTCTGTGGTGAAGTTAAATTAATAGTTTCACAAGTAATTAAGTTCTGGCTTAGCTTTCCAATTTGCTCCCCAAATCATGCAATAGAAGCTTGACAAAGAAAATGAAAGTCTTGTAGTATATTTGTTATTGAGTTGATTTAAAAGAGTGAGTCCCTTTGCAGATTTAATCTGTCACCTGTTTATTAATTACTATGAAATCAGAACATTCCTATGTATGAAAAATGGGGAGATATGTGTAATAAGTAAACCACAACTGAGCTTGATATGTAATGATGAAGTTGTTCTAGTTCAAACAGAAATTAATTCAGATCTTTTACACTTTGCTGTACAGGGGATAGACTGGATGATAACACCACACACTCTGGTTTCTTAACATATGAATCTGCTAATTAACTCTACCTTGTGTATTATGAATATATCAAATGTTTCAAATCCATGTTGCAGTTTGTTAGTACAGTAGCAGTAGAGAGTATCCTAATCTATTTTATTCCTTTTAATTTTTTCAGTCAGATAAATAGATGTTTGTTACAGGTAATGTTTAAGGGGAACAGTGTGCATACAAAGCCCCAGCTGTTAATACGGGCAATTCTTATCAGTGGTGTGAAATTTCCCCCACCCACACACAAAACACATCTTTTTCAATCCTGCTGCCTGGACCTGATAATCATATTTAAGAGGTGGTGTTATGTTCCCATCCTTCACCTCTTTATTGATATAACATGGAGGAAGAGGAAAAACAGCTGTTTTCTGAGGGCGTTTTGGCATATTCTCACTGTGTGCAAACTGAGATATTCAAAATCAAGGCAATGTTACATTAACTTGGGCATGTGAGTGGTAGTGGTTTGTTGGTGTTGTTTTTTGTTTTTTTTTTTTGACTCTGTGATAACGACTATGACAGGAACTGGAGAAACAACTGGGGAAAGAAGAGGAGATAAAGATTTTCACACGTATCAAAGTGAGGATTAGTTTTGAAAGCCTGTGTTTAAGACACTTGTCACTGTTGCTCCAGTTATTTCTGAGAACCTCTCTGTATTTCCAGGAGTTTGCTTGAGTCAGAACAGCTGAAAAACAGTGTTGGCAGCATGTAGGTTTTCATATACTGCTCTCAGTAGTGAGCTTCACTTCTCCCCATGAAATGCTGAAGGAAGGTACTCTTACTCACGGTGAATAGTAAACAAGTGGAATAAGACAGTGACGTTGGCTGTCCTCCAATGACTTTCTGTTTATGAAATACTTACTAAATAAATAACCAAAGCCTTTTTTTTTTTGTCTTCTGTTGTCTTCTGAACATTTAATGTGGAGGTTTTCAAGCTGATTGCTGTCTTTCATAGAAAGATTGATATTCAGTAGTACGAAAAGAGTGCAAGAAATTATACCAAGCTGTATTTTTTTTTTTTTTTTGCTTCCATTGACCCTGATTGCCTTTACAGATATGGCACTAGCATTTTAGCTGGTAAAGGAGAGGAAACAGATTCTTTAAAATGAAATTAATGCACTTTTATTCTCCTCTATGGAGACTCTTTTGTTTGTTTGGATGTAGGGAGGAATAAGGGTAATAGGAATGTTCTTTTACTTCCAAGATGAAAGCTAATAGTCAGTGCCACTGCAGCAGAGACATGTAAGGAAACAAATCACACCATTATTTAACAAAATATTCTCTGATTAAAACAACTGGTTTCAAACACTGGACTTGCCAAATGTCAGCAAAACCCAGCCAGGTGACTTGAAACAGTCACTTGAAACATCTTAATGAGCCCTTTACAAAGAGCTCTGCCAATTTGTGTCAGGTATACATTTACTAGTTTATGCTGGCAGATGCAGATTTCCAGGCTTTTAGACTATCAAAGACAATATTTTTCTTTGTGTGTATGTGTGATTTTGAGGCAATAACAGCATTAAAAATCAAAAAGTGAATTTTCACAGAACAGAGCTGGTGAAAAGAAATGCTTTTGGTTTTAACCTCTGACTTTCTACTTACTAAAAACCTGCTGACACTCTCCCATCACAGCACACAAGTTTGGCAGCTGATTTTCACAACCAGTAGAAGCACATCTCATACAAAATTTAACACCTTGCTAAACTAGTCAAGTACAAAATCATGTTGATTAAATGACTTTGTGTCATTTGTTAGCTTCTGATAGTTCACTGCAATATATCAGTTTAGTCATAATCTGTACAAATTGCACGTGCAAGAAAAGCATGCTGGAGATCCCTTTCCAAAAATGATGAGCTACCAGATTGAACTCAAGACAGCAGGCAAAAGATGCAATAATTTTGCCCATGCTGGCAGATTTTGCTGCTTCAAACCCAGAAAGAGATGGAGAGAAAGAGACAACAATTTATTCTAGGATAAATAAACCCTTCTTAGTCCCTCTTCTTCTTCCACACCTGACCTCCACCAAAACCCTACTAGCTCCTCCCAGCTTTTCTCAAATGTCTGATCTGCCTTAAGATGGCTTTGAGGACCCTGATAGATAATTATGTAAGAACAAAGTGAGCATTTATTCATAAGCTGCAGTCGACCTACATAATGTATCTTTTCCCCTGCCAAATGTTTTTCCCCCTAGGATCATTATTGTTATTTATTGCATTAAATGAATTAATTATTTCTACTTCTTTTTGGTAACACTTTACAATAAATCTGATGTCTGTTTCTTGCTTAAGTGCCAGTCAATAAATAGGACAACATCTTTTATCCAATAAATACCTAGCTTTCAGTTCAGCCGCATTTTAGGACATATGCCAGGAGTATTCACAGACCTAAGTTAAGCAAATGCTTAAGTGTTTTTTTCTTGGATGAGAACCACTGATTAGAAGTTCAGAGGACTGATGCATTAGGACAATAATACATCGCTAAAGAGGATGATATAATTGAACAACAGTTACGATGATGTCTAAATTGCCTTCTGGATGAGATTTCCCATGTTTTGAGTGGGTGTGAAATAATTAAACTTTAATCAGCTACAGAAATGCTAAAAAAAAATAAAAAAATAAAAAAAATACATATTTACCAGATGACCGAATGAGATAGACTATGCTTGTAAGTATTAATTTAAGTAATTTTTTTCTTTGTGAATAAGGAAATAATTTACTGATTACAGGCCTCTAAACTAGTATTTGGATTAAGAGCATGCAAGTGGACTGCAAGAAATACTAATCAATGCTAAACAATCTGTCTCGCAAGTGGGTGATGTTAGTGTTTGGGGAACTTTGCCACAAGATTATCTATCTCCTTTCTGCTATTATTGGGGGCCCACTGTGATAAACCATCAGCTTCCAAACTCAGAACCTTAAGAGTTCAGGGATATTCAAATTTGTCACTTTGATACATTAGAAACAGAAAGATAATGGGATCATTGGATGGATGCGGTCTGTGAAATATAGATATAGAATCAGATTAATTACTTCTCCCACATTTGGGGAATATTCACAGCTGGAGTTGTGGTTCCAATGTCTTTTCAGCCTTTACAAGCTGGTCCCCCACATTAATTCAGGCTGTCCCTTTTCTGTACGTCCCTGAGACTCTTGGTCTTCTTCCAGAGACATCAAAAAGCCCAGATTCAATTCTCACCTTGAAGCTTTAACAAGCTGCAAGGACACCCTCTTCAAGCCACAGTTGCACCTGTCTCAAGGCCTCCAGGAAAATTCAATGTGCTCCCAATTACAAAGAACCACCCCGCTTTATTTTTTGGATAAGAGATATACGTCAATATAAATACTCTATATGTCATGTACAGCTACAGATGTAATTGTCAGTATAGAAAAAATATCATCAGTCATTTTATGTCTGGCTTTGTTTTTCTGATAGAATCCTGACTTTTCAGAGGTGAAGTACCTCAGGTTATGTTCCAATGGGCCTTTCGTTCACTGACTTCAGTTGTTAGTTCTGGCCAGTGGCTGAGGGATTTGGCTTTGCTCTTCACTGAAGCATTGTTTGTAAGGTTGCTTCATTTCAGATTTAACTGTTCCATGTAAAACACCTCAGGAAGTTATATTTCTTATTCTTTCTGTCTGATTTCTGCTTATGAACCTTAATATCGTTGTCCTAAAACTTTTATCACAAAAAAAAAAAAATGTGCTTAAGGAATTGATGAATTTGGTGTTTTAATATATAGAAACAAATATATTAGCTACATTAAGACCTAAATTTTTGCATGTATTCCTTCATGTATCCTTCCAGGTAGCGCCATTTTACAAGCAGTCAAGTTTTCGAACTATGAGCTTCACCCAGCTCTGCCATGGACCATTCTACATAATACAGGCTGTATTAGGTCAGTCATATAGGACTGGTACATGCTATATTGGCCCAAACTGAAATAGAATATTTAATATAGATAATGGTGAAGATATTTTATTTCCATTCTATCCAAATACTTACCTGGTGACTATTGGAAAAATACCTATCTTTTGTTCATTTGTCTTACACACTTTCAAGTAAGCATTGATAGCCTGTTTTCTTTCTTTCTGCCTGCTTCTCTCACCACCAGTGTAACTAGAAGAGATTTAGAAGTCAAATTTGAAGATTTCAAATTTTACCTCATCAACAGTGAATTTGATGGAAAATGTCCTCTTGACTTCAAAGAACATTGAATTGTGCTGTTATATAAAATGTCTGCGATAAATCTGGAAAATTAACCTACTTACGCTTAATGCCCTGTTCAATATCTTAATCATTCGTTGAGAAAATATAAAAGCACTACATAACCATCACTATTATATATCTTCATTAAAATGGATGGGAACAGCATCTTTGATGATCATAACTTAACCAAAGCAGTAAAAAAAAAATCATGTCTAAAAATAACCAGCCTTCTAATACAGATCCTGGGTGCTTGCAGTTTTGACTCCCTCACCTTCAGTCCTTAGCCAATTATTAGCCAAGATTCTCTTTTTGCGTGTAGTCATTTAACTAAACATCAGTTTTGTGTAAACAAAACATGCCATTCATTAATCCTGCAGTAACAGCTAGTGTGTAACCTTAGGTTTCTCAGCGATGTACAAATGTTTGACAAAAGACTAACTATGACAATTAAAGCAGCTTCCTTCATCAAAATAGAATGGTTGCAAAGAGCTGTTTCACTATTGTATAGCTATCAATCAAACAGCTGAATGTGAGCTAATGAAAAAGTCACTTTCTTTCTGCTGCCTACAGCAAGAGAGAATAATAGTTGAGAAAGGGCATGGATGGGAACACCTGGAGTAGATAATTGCATGCTGCTTACTGGACTCTCTGGCTCTATTTTGAAGCTTGGTACAGTAATAAGGAATAATGCAGCAACTGTATAGTCTAGGGGAAAGCAGGATCAGCAGGGCAGATTATTTTCCCTTCTTCCAAGTCCATTTGCTAAATCTTTGTGTTTTGAACTGCATTGAAACATCCTCAGAACTAGAGATGCAGCAGGAAGCTAGTCAGAACTGCCGAGTGCCTTGTTCTTTGTGTCTTGGTCCTAGCTTTGAATCCTTCTCTAAAGGTTGCAGAGAAAATAATAATAATAATAATAAAGTTCTTCATCATCAAAATATGCATTTAGACAGTGCATTCACGATTGCTTACTGTTTTCTTGGAACAGCTTCCAGTTTATAACCAGCACAGGTTGTCTGCCCATGTTGGGGCTGGCTGGACTCTGTGGAAGGGCTGGAGGACCTGTTTTAAGACTTCTCTGAAAGAAGTCATGGATTATCTTGAGGAAACCAGGATAACACTAGAGCTGGTGAACACATACAATTTGTTTTGATCAGAAGTTAGGAGATAGCTGGGACAAACCAATCCATAAGGTTAGAAGCATTCCTGGATACACAGCATGTCCTTGATGATCACGGGCAGCTCAGTTGACCCAGTGTATTTTTGGGAATCTGACACACTTCTCTGGGGAGCTGTTTTCCACGTAGAGGTGACAACAAAAAATACCCTAACTGTTTCAAAGAAGATAAGTCTGTGGATTTTAATTAAAATCCACATTAGTGACTCACCAGGTATTGCTGTCATGATCTCTGAATTGCGGTCCTGGCTAAAAAGGGTGTTATAGCCCTGAGTACCATTCACGCAACTTGTGTGAGAGAGTTTTCCCACAGAGATTTCACAGACTTTCAGTTCAGGTAGAGTGGGATGTGTGACTGAACTAGGGACCTCAAGAGAAGGAAGGATATCACAAGGATGTGTTGTCATGGATCATCTGCAATAACTGATCCAATATAAGGCAACCATAGGAAATAGCACACAATTAGGAATATTTTAAGTTGGCCAAGTATGAAGTTATAAGGTAGCAGAGCACTGCTGGAGTTTGCAGGAGAGCTTACTTCAGGGTGAGTTACTTCCCCTGACAAGACAAGAGCATAAACCTTTACTGTTTTTTGTTTGTTTGTTTTCTCCTCACTCAAGCTTTACCTACTATTCCTACAGCCATTGTTACAGTGTCTTTGAGCTCTAAGAGTCCAGAGGGAATGGTATAGGCTTTGCAGCCTCTCTCAATGCAGAGATATTTGGAACAGCTGAGTTGTAGGGGGTGAGGAGGATAAGACCCCCACCACTTCACCTGTCAGCACACACAGTTCTTATTTCTTCCCTAAAATGCTCTAGGACTTCCCAGGCAATTCATGTGTTGACTTGCTTCCTATCTGTAGGTTTTCTCTGATTGGTATCAGCGCTGTGGCACACTACATATGCTGATCTGTTAGACTGAATCCCTCTGTGTGATGCTGCACACCCTAAAAATTTTAAATTTAAGCAATTAGAGACACTTTCTGTATTGGATTAATGGAGAATAAAATGAAATGCTGACAAATTGATTGGCTCTCCTGTAGGTAAGGCAAGCAGAAAGGAGAAAAAAAAAGAAAAAAAAAAAAGGTGGAAAGAAAAAAAAGAGGAGAGAAAAGAGAAAAAATCAAAGCAAACAAAAAAGGATGTTCACTAGTCTTTCATGAAAGCAAATAGCAAAGTATTTGGCATGTTGATAGACTCTCTATCAATCTGCTTTCTATGTACTGACCAAATCACTGCAAATATTTGCCTCCTGGTGACAGGCAAACAACAGGTCAATGCTGAAAAAATGGATTATATTGGTTTTTAACTCAAAATTGAATACCTCTTATTTTCTGGCTGGGGAAAAAAAAAAAAAAAAAGGTAGAGTCATGGAGGTCACACAATAATTATCTCAGTAGTTTAAACTGCTGAGATTGAGGGAAGAGCTTAGGGAGAATCAAGAGTATCCTGAGCTGGAAGGGACCCTCAAGGATCATCTAGTTCACACTGATTCAAAGCTGGGTTTGTTATGAATGCTAATACTAGAAGTAGGCATACCTTGATTTTGAAGAAATTTAGTTTGTGCTAGAAAGGCTGGTTCTGCCTCGAGAACAGTTCTGCACACTCTAACCAGCTAGCTGGGCTCTGATCTTCTACCTGTAGTGACTTGTTTGGACAGAGAGGATGTATTCCTATACTGCTCTCCCCTACACTGTGCTGAATTTCCATAAGGAGTACCATGGTCCATGTGGAGTTTGTGGGAGGACAAGATGCTCAGCTGTAAATTAAAAGGGAAGAAGGAGCTCTGGGTAGGACAGTGGTACAAAAAAATTGCTCCACTCTTGGGATATTTTGTTCTTAAAAGAGAAAGAGAGAGAGAAAGAAGACCTTCACCCCTCTGGGGAGGAAGCTTGTCAGCTCTTCCTCCCTATGGTTTCTTGAGAATTTATATTCTATATAAATATTTTAGCACTTCTCATTTACTAGGTAACCTTGCTCATATGTATTTGACACACTCGAAACAAAACTTTCCTCAGTGCAACAGGAACAGCTTTAGACAAGCCTGCTAAAGTCAGAAAGGGAGCTTCACTCCATGATGGGAGATGGATGGCACTGCTGAAGAAAAACCATGTGAATAATTCATGAAGCATATTCAGATGCCATGTGATCCTGAACTAGCATGAACACACTATTTGCTTTGCATTCATAATGTTTCATTAACCACTACAGAGATGAGCAAGGAAAAGTCATTAAGTTTAGTGTAATGTTGTTTTAATGCTAATTCTTGGTTGTATTACTATGCAAAGACTGTGACTACAAGGGACTTGGGCTGCTTCCATGAGTTTGCTTTCAAAATCACTCCCCGCTCAGGGGAATATTTACTGGAGAGCGACTTCATCCTCCCATCTCCCAGCTCATAAAAAGTGCTTGAATCATCTGGGATTTCAGAGCAGAGGGATATCTAAGTTCCTTTATAAGAGCACTGGCTTGAGAGATCCTTTTCAGGTAAACACTAAGCAACCCTTTTTCATTGCATGCCAGAATTATGTTCAGACTGAATCAAGTTATAGAGCAAAATAAGCTCCCATCTGTCATTTTTAAAAACATCAGTTGAATTTATTACTGGAAGGTGCAACATGGTGAAGTCTGAACAGCCAGACCTAGATGTGAAGGGGAACATAACATGGCCACAAGGAGTTGAGTCCTCTTAGACTCTAGGGGATTCTTCTACACAAAGAGAAAGCCTGGATGAGAAATTCTGGCTGAAAAAATATCCAAATTTTGAATAAAAAATTCACCCTGATGTTGATTTATTCATACCAATTGAGACTACTTTTAAAGGTGAACATTTTCACCTGGAGTATATTGTGACCTTTGTGAGAAATACGTTTGTAAATAACTTTGTTTTCACCCATTCTTGCAGAGCTTATCCCACATTTGCTTATCTGTTAGCATATCATCCAGGTTTTACATGACTGCTTTAATATTCAGCTGACGTAACATCCTTATCACAGGATCCCTTAGTCCCTGTTCTGTCTCTCACTCTGTCTGAAACAAAAATATTATTTTGTCTTGTTTTAAAGGGGTACATCACAGAGACTTGCATGAGCTGCAGACTTGGCTGAATTAATTTTCAAGAAATCAGGTGCTGTGTTAAGTAGCACATATTAAGAAGAATCTCTTATTCTGAAGGGTGAAGAGTGAAAAGGACAGGTGATACTTATTCATTGAAACCTTATTGAAGACTTTTTCTGCCCAGGGTTGCACCTGGTATGATGCTTTCCTGGCTGTTTTTTTCTTGCTTCCTGCTGGCTGAAGTGCAGAGGTGTTCAATAAGGCTCTTGCTGCCTCTAAGCAATGAACCTGGTGGTTTTAGCTCCAGTCATAGAGGATTATAATTACAGTCACAGAGTCTACGTGTTCAGTCTCTGTGGATGATTCAGCCCAAAGCAAGTTGTCACATGAGCCAACCTTGTAACCTCAGTGGGATGTAAAGTGGACTGGAGCAGGGCCTGTTTATTTTCTCTGTGTACAGTGTGCCATTAAACATGAAAGGTTCCTGAAAAGTCATGCCAGTTCTTGTGATCATTTTTCAGCATTTCTCCTAGATTAACTGTGTAAAATTCACAGCAATTCTGATAGCAAAAAGCATACAGAAATATGTGTTTTTCAATAAGTGAAATAAACCATTTGTCCAGGTCCACACTCAGCTCCGTTTCACCATTAAGTAACATAACTCAAAGCTAGACCAAAGGTTTGAAGGTCTCTGACCTAATTCAGACTTATGATTGTAAGAGAGGAATTCGTTCCATGAGGAACACAAAGGGCAAACAATTGTACAGAAAGTATAGAAACGTGGGCAACACACGAGCCAAAGAAGGCTGCTAGCTCTCATGTAGTGCATTTCATCCCTAGAGATCTCAGAGTTTAATAAAGGAAGGCAACACCATTAACCACATTTTACAGATGGAAAAACTGTAGCTATAATTAAGTCAGCAAGTATTCTTGAAAGGTGGGGACAATCCCAGGGTAGCTTTGTCCCTTGACTGAAGGAAAATTTCCAGCATGCCATTTTGTCACAGATCTCAGAAACTTACATTCACCATAATTTTCTTTTAATGAACTATGATGCCCAGCAGGCATCACTTGTCCCCATTCTCATCAATTCCCAAGCAAGGTGGGAAATCACAAGGGACAGAAGGAGCTATTGAAGTGCAGGACCCACAACTCAGATTGGTGTTTTTCTTTTTTTTTCTGCCTGTTTCCCCTTAAAACGTTAATGAGTCAGACAAGGGAGACATGTGAAGCTGTGACCATGAGACTCTAATAACTTTTTTTATTATTTTATTTTTCCTCTTAGAAATTACTGTCACTCAAATACATAAGACAAAATACAGACTGGCCAGGATGCTGCTGTGGGTCTTATGACTGCTCGTTACTGTATGCTGTTCAGAGAGTCCTGTCTTGGGCGAAGTTATAATCTGAGAGCAACACTACATTAAGCAAGTGGGTGAGTAAACAAGAAAAACTTTGGTTCCCAGTAGGTGAATAACATTAAAGCTATTTAGCATTATTATACAGTCAAGCCTGGATCGCAAATGGGAATCAATGGGAAACAGGAATCAATAGTGAACAGGGAAAGGAGAGAGCAAAGGGCTCAGTCTGAATCTCACACGAGTCAGTGGAAACTAGGTCATGTCCAGGGAGTGGTGATGGAGGAAGGGAAATGGCAATGTCACCACCTCAGGGACACTTAAACAGAAATCTGGACTGTGTCCCTAAGTCATAGGGACAGAGCAACAGACTGGGGAGAATGTGGGGGCAGAAATGTTGTACTGAATTGACTGGAGAAAACAGTCAGATAAACTTTTTAGAAATAGGTAACCAAATACTTCAGCACCTCATTTCTTTGTGTAAACATTTGAGTCTCTCCTTGCTGAACCCACACAGTTACAAGTATGGTATTGGTACAGAGGTGATGTCCAAGCTGCCAAGAGAAATGCTGCCTACTTGCATCATCAGATTTCAGGACTATCTTTGTGGCCTTCCTACTAATATTTTTCTGGCCAAGAAGCTGCCTCAGAAAAATGTCATTGCTTGTATTCCTGAACTTTAGTTCATGGAATTACTTAGATGGGAGCACAGGTAGTTTATTATGTCTTTCGCAATATCTTTGGGCCCAGCTATCTCCCATCTATGTCGACAGTAAATTTATATAAACTTAAGACCTGTACTTAAGTAACAGATGCACATCTGCTTTGGAATGCCATAAACATTATTTTCAGCTGCATTAGATCCTTTAAAAAAAAAAAAAAAGAATATAGGAGAACTAGATCATGTTGAATCTAAAGCAATTGACCTTTGTTTTTATGTACTTGAGTGCCTCATGCACTGAAAGAAGAGGCAGTGAGCTGCTTTGGTAATAACAAGTTTGTTTTCCCAATTTTGCTCTTGCAGTCGTATGAGGAATCTTAATGAAAACCATATGCTAGGACTAACCACAGTGTATTTACATTCAGGAATGGAAAAGAGAGATGCATGTCATGCACCTCTTCAAACAGTCGTACCCTCCAAAATCTGGGGCTTGTTTTATGGATGGTAGAAAATTCACTGGATGGATTTATGTGGTGTATGAGAAGACAGAACAATGGGTGAAAGTTAAAAAATGTTAAATATGGACAGGACAGCACTTTTATGGGAAAAAGACTATGTTGGCTGCTCTTTGATACCTGGGTTTTCTTCCAATAAGATTACTTGATTGCTTAAGCATTCTTAAATATCTGATTTTTTAATCATTATTATTGCTGTGAGCATTGCAACAGGAACAATGTTGTATATCCCCAATCATTTTAGCTGGTGTTGGACTTTGTAGGCTTAAAATTTGACCAGGAACAGTGACCTCCATGATAAATTAGAGGAGAGTTCTCTTTCCAAGTACAGTCATTTGGGTGGATAGGATAAATATAATTCATTTCAACACCTGGGCTTTGAAAGTATTTATTATTAAGCAAATTTTATACCGCAGACAAATTACTGATCAGATGTCCTCCCACCCCAGGTATCTTCTTTGTTGTCCCACATCTCTTGAAGAATTCTTTCTTTGTGACTGTGTGTGAGTGTGCCCTACAAGAGGCATAAAGCCCTGGAATACCTACTTCCCCTCCTAAAGCTGCACTTTCTGCTTATTTTCTTAGCATCGTTCTTGTGGCAGGTGAACACTCGACTACAGCAATGATTACAGAGAAACTATGCACCAACACTACTTTTAAACTACAGGGGATGCTTTTGCACTAGCAGTGCTTCCTACAGATCGAACAAGACTGGCAAATATGGGTTTATGCTTCCCATAACTGAGGGAAATCTCCATGTAACAGGACTGCTTTACATAAAAGACTTCAGTTTAGTATAAAGATACCCAAGCTAGCTGTGTATGAATGAATGAGGTATTGGAAGCCGTCCAGCCATAAAAGCATAAATCTAAACACAAACACCAATACTTTGATGTGTTTATTTGGGAGAACTTTTACTTAGGTAATGAAATTTTGCCATTCTGAAAACAGTGGAAGAATTCTTTCCCCGCTGAGGTGTTTGGTAAAAACTCCCATCAGTTTCATTATATAAGAACAGCAGATGTGATTTACGTGATACATCCACCTACTCCAGTCTCTTGGTTCCAGCAGTGGCCAATAGCAGATGCCTCTTGGAAAATATAAAATGAGATGACTGTATGATGATTCCCTCCTAAAATACTCTCACAGCCTCCAGGAAATTGTGGTTGAGAGACTTCCTGTGCCAGAGGTGTATTTCTGCATTTAATAGTCCTCCATGGGTTTGTCAACAGTGCCAGGGTTTAATCCCTAAGTAGACATGGAACGTATTCTCACATGGGTATTTTGAGACTTTTAAGTATACAGTACATTCAATTGACAGTAATAAGAAGTTAGCCCCCTTTGGGGACTATACTTTCTATTATCCACAAATGAGAAGAGGACAAAACTTAACAAAATTAAAGAAAAATAAATAAAATAAAACAAACTTGATCACATCAGTCATGCATGGGTGGATGTGGGGATTTTAGAAGCAGCAAGAGCAATCAGATTGCCATGTGGCTGGTTCTGCCTGTCTGATTCTGTTGTGGTATTGCCAGTCACTGTTAGGGTTATCACAAATTGCATTGTACAAACATGACTACAATTGACCAAGGAGGTGTTTCTAAGATGGAGGCTATAAGTGAATGAGACAGATGGTCAGAAATGCCCAAAGGAAAGCAACACATACATCCTAGCTTTTACCTGGAGTCAGTGAGAGCTGGAATTGAGGTGGGAATAGTGAAAAATCATTCTGGGAAGGAGCACTGTAATCTCTCTGAAATGTTAATATTTAACTTAATAACTGGGGAAGGTTGGAATTTTAAACAAATCATTTTTTAAAGTCAACCACAAGGTCAGAAAGAAAGTTGCTTGTTCATGAGGGAACACAAAATTAGCAACAGAAAACAAGTAATGAAAATTAGGAAGGGAGCGGGGGGGGGGGGGGATAAAACATGCAAAAGTGAGTACAAGAAAAATAAGTGTTTAACAGCAGAATTTTGGATTGTCTCTAACATCTGTTTCTGAATGAGACCATTCTTTAAAAGCAATTCGTTCAGGATGGGTAAAAGGTTTAGTTATTGTAAGACCTGTTTTTCTTTCTCTTCAATGCAAGTCTTCATTCATTGTGGCCTTTGTATCTATTGTCTTTCTCTTAATAGTTCAAATAATTCTTAAAAATTATAATTATTATATTCATTGATGAGTTAACAAGGTAGTTGATCTTGTTATATGTTATGCAGTTGTTCAGATAGTTAAGCAGGCCTTCTCAGGGATAAGAATAGCCTTCTTTGTCCTTTCTTGCTATATGCTAGTTACAGTGCTCCCATGAGAATGCTTCTTATGTCACTGAAGATGCAGATGCTGAGATTATCCTGATCTTATAGCTGAACGGATGTAAGACATAAGACTTTTCAATGAAGATCAATACAGCCAAGGGGAACCTTATAATTCAAGGCTTTCTCTGTCTTTGATTTCAAGTCAGTTTTGTTATTTTAGGATGAAAGTCTTTTTTGTGTGGTATTTCAGTATAATTCTATGACACATCTCCTGAAAAATCACACCACATACATCTGTTACATGAGTTTCTTCTACTTTCTGTAATTCACATACTCTTTCTCTTGTTTGAATGATATGCAATATAGAGTTGTTTTCATCATAACATTCATAGTAATAAATTAGGTGTTTTGAGTATGAGGCATTACAATTTTTTTTTTTTTTTTTTTAATAACTAGTGTATGTGGTCATATGCATTACAAAACAGATTCAAGTCAGAAAACAAAATAATCAGAAAATTTGGTCTTTATTGAGATGTGTTTCTTCAAAAACAGAAAATTCAGAGAGAAACACAAAAAATATAATGAATGGTTCAATAACAGTTTGGAATTTTAATTTTACATTTGCCTAAATAAATTGTAAACAATTTTAATAAGCCTTGCTTGAAATGAATCCCTGAGAAAAATAATTTTCATCTTGCTGAAAGAACTATCCATGACTCCTGTCTTTGTTTTGCAAATATATCTTCCTTTTTGTGCTTACACCTAAACTTATTCAACAAGACTTTTTGGAACTGAGGATAGTATCACAATCATGGTCCCATTACTATTTTGTAACTTTCAGTGTGAGGATCATCCAAGGCTATCTGTTGCTGAGGAGGGGACTTCAGTGTGCAGGTTAATAGCAACTGCTGTTTATTTTCCATCTGACAGTAGAAACATTAAATTTAACTCTTCGTTACTTGTGGACAGACCCAACTCTGTCTGTTTCTCTTCTTCTACATGGTATCCTCATCCTGACTAGGATCTGGATTATCATCTTCAGGGTAGCAAGTTTTAGCTCTGGAAACCCAACAAACCTTGAGCTGCCAGTTTTTCATGGTCACTGCTGAACTAGCTCTGCAGCTCCTGTGAATATTTGTTCTATTGAAACATTTGAACAGCATTATCTGTTTCAGCAGGACTTTAGGGCTACCAGATGATATTTTTTTTTCTCTTCTACCTAATGATCAAGCATGATTACAAGTGCAGCTGTGAGTCACTTACCATTAATTCCTGTGGGTGTACATACAGATGGAGCTGGAGACCCGCCTCCCTTTGGAAACACCAGCTTCAGTCTCTTCTTTCTGTGACACAAGGTGAGTGACAAAGTGGAAAATGCCCTTCCACAAGAATCACAGCTAAGGAGATTCTGGTATCCTGTGCAGAAAAGACTACATGCAATTAACAAACCCATATACCTTCCAGCCAGCTGAAAAGGCTCAGGAAGATTACATCAACTGCTTCTTGATTACAGTTTTTAGGAGCTAAGTTTTCAGTAATAAACTTACAGCCTTTGTGTAGCAAGTGACTTTTTTCTCCCTTTTGACTTCGATTACCCAATCATATTAATAAAATATGGTTAAAAATATTTTCAAATATAAAACAGAAAAGGAGAAGCAAAAATAATACAAGTAGTACTACTTAGAATTTACTTTCTTAAAAATTCGTTCTTTTCCCTTGGAAGAAACTTAATTTACTTGCTGTTTTTATATGACATATAACACATTAATCTTCAAGCCCATATACGAAACCTGAAAATGGGTAATAATAATTCAGATGCTTGTCACTTTGGGGACTTGGAGAACAATATGACTGCCCATGAAAATCTGATCTGATCAATAAGCTGAATTACAAAAGAAAAAAAAAGAAAAAAGTATATTAGTAGATGTCCTCTAGTTTATGTTAAAATTTTTGTAATGAATAGTGAGAACTAACAAAAAAAGAATATTTTGTGAAGGGGAGGGGGAAATACTTAGTCTCTAACACAAATGTATTTTCAGAAAGTTGTTTCAGAGTTAATATAAGAAGTTCAGAAAAAATCCACTGTCCATATTCTACGTGAGTATCTCTAGGAAAATAAACTCACATAACAAAAACAAGATCATAGGCATACAGTTGTCTCTCATGGGCTCTTTTTCTGTCTGAGACTTTGATCTTCTTACCCACAAACTTTACTTTCTGCTCATGTCTCATTTTCTAGCAGCCAGGGGTGATTTGTAGGCTGTTACTATAAGAGGGAGGCCAATTCTCCAACAACATGTTGGCGTGTGAATATGAAACAGACAACTGTTCCCCACTTTCCCATGTCATGTTTTGTTTCTGTAAAATGAAATCTACCCATTTGGGACTTCTACTTAGATTAAGAAGCTGACAACTATTTTAACCTTTTTAAGTAATAGAAAAGACCTGGCTTATTAAATAATTGCAATTACTCCTACTGTTTTTAATGATCTTTGAATCAAGCTGTAATTTTGGATCAAGATGAAAAACCTGATGATATCTAGCTGGGAGTAGATGAAATTTCTTGCAGAGCAAAATGAAGATTCTTCATTTCTACATCTGAAGGGATGTTCAAATATAAACACTTGAAATTGAAAGACGTTTTTAAATGTAATGGGTAAGGAAGTAAGAAAAAGGGATGTAATTAATGTCAATCAACATTGCTTTGTGGAAAAGAGGTCTTGTCACACAAAACTTAATTTGGTCTTTGACAAGATTGCAAGACTGGATGATAAAGATATCTCTAAAATTGTAATATTCTTAGAACAAGATATTGATACAGCCAGTCCTGCCTTGGGGTATGAGATAGAATTGTTCATCCCTTGTATTTTCCCCAGCTGTACTTTCTATTAATCTATGATGTTACTATTTTTTTTTTTAATGTGTTTGAAATAGAATTACCACAAAGCTTCATTAAATATCAAAACTAATCAAAAATACAATATATGGACAAAGTGGCTGACAAGTCTTAGAACATATCTACCAATATAAAATCATTAGCAAAAGGTGTAGCTCTCAGGTAGATGTTCTGGAAGTGATTCTGTTTTGGGGCTACACTGTTATACATATTTCATTGAGGAGTAGCAGGGAAGTATGAAGTAATTTTTGAGTATGGACGAAGACTGGCAGTCTGCTAAGTAAAGATAAGGGCAGAAGAGTGATATAGAGGGCTCTAGCGTCATTTGGTTATCTGGCCTATTTAAATGACTTCAAGATACCCAGCAGAAAAATGGTATATTGCAACAGCATGGAAAACAGGGATTCTGAAAAAGGTTTTAGGAGTTGTTTGCAGGAAATAAATTAGCTTAACTGCTTGACAAAGCGATCTGATCATGAGAAATTCTTTTAAGAACGGTTTACTCAGGTGCTTTTGGAATTATGTAGGTTACATCTGAAGGTGATTTGGACAGAAGAACAAATTACTTCTTGAAATCCATCTCTCCTTTTCTATGAATCTTGGCTTCTATAAACACAAGAGAGAACAGAAAACAGGAAATGATTTTAGAATTTGTAAGGTCAATATTTGTAGAATGGCAAATTTAATCTTGCAATGTATTTTACACAGAAAGCAGATTTTTGCTGTACAATAGAGCCCTGAAGTAAACCTCTCTTGACCTGCAGATTCAGATCACATAGCAAAACATTTTACAGAAGTATAACTTCAAGCCTCAGTAGCAAATAGGAAGTCCTACCTACAGGGGAAGATCTCCAATGAGTATTTTCTACAGTTAAAATGCAGTGGAAGTCTCCTTAATCTGGAAAAGTATATCAAGTCAGACTTAGTCAAGTGAGAAATGAATGATAATGTTTGCTTAAGCTTTGGAGTTAATTAATCACCTAATGAACCATCCGGAGACATGGTGACCTCTCTACTTCTTGAGGTCTCCAAATCAAATTATGAGCCTGATACCGACTTACTGAGCAATGCTAAGACCTCTGGCATACCTCTGAGTGGGAAGATTTGGCTAGTACACTCTTCCGGACATAAAATGTGGATCTCATACAAATCTTTTGAGCATGTGTTCCCAGCATTGATTCACTCATGTTTCACAATCATATCCCTCAGCACCCATTTGCGTTCCAGACCCCCTCAGGTCAGGGGAAAGCCCAGAGCATTGACACTCTATGGTTGAGGCAGTGCAATGCTTTTATGGCATTGGTTTCTAGATATCATCTCATGAAGAATTTGATCTTCCTGTAAATCACTGACTTGTGCAAAGCATTTTAGTACTTTGACGCAACCAGTTGAGATGGCTGAAAAATGTCCTTTTTTTTTCTTTTTTTCTAGCTGTCATCCAAAAAAAAATAATAAAATACATAAAAAATTTGAAAGGCCAAAAAATTGTTTGGATTCAAATGAGGAAAAACTGAATATCTTTCACTTTCTTCTGAAAGCTAAATAAAATAAAATATGAGCTTTGGAAATATTTTTATGGAGAACAAAATAAGATATTTCTCATAAAAATTCATTTGAAATACAAAATAAGAGAACTAGGAGCATAATCTTCCAAAAATCCCAAGTGAATAATGGATTATGTTAGAAATACAGTAAAAATAAGACTAAAAGCATTTTCTCTTTTTCTCCATATGTATGGATGTATATAAAGGAAGAAATGCATACGTATTTTGTATGCAAGCTATGCATTCACATCCAAACCAAATATTCTGTAGGACCGTATGGACTTTCTCTGGCTTTCTGTAAACTTCCCAGGGCTTTAGGATGTGTTCAGCAGGTGCAGAAACTACTCTTTAGCCAGAAAAATTCAGCTGCTATCACTAGTGCACTTGAGAGCAGCAGCCCTTTAGTAGCAATGTTAAATGCAATACAGACAGCTACATTGTAATTGCTTCTGTTATGAGAGAGAGCATTATTTCATCTGGAAGCTTTTGGCTTGTGGCTACACTCACTTGCACTTAATCATCCATTTACCTCTGTGACAAGCTACAGCATGCAGCATGAGCCTTCAGATAGCAGGGATCTCGGGCTAAGGTTGTATTTGGCACCATCCGACCGCACACATACCTGTGGGTCTTTTTTCATTTTGGCCGTGAATGCCACAGAGAGATAAATTCAGCTACATTCTTTCCTGTAATGGGAATGGGATTTCACTATGCTGTTACCTCTCCCCTTGTAGTCTCACATGTGCTCAGGAATGCAACAGATTCTACAGCAGTTCTAAGATTTGTCTTCTGAAAATGTCATTTTGAAGCTGCGAAATCAGCCATGCTCAAAATGAAAAGCACACTCAACGGTATGGAAAGAGATGGAAGCTAGAATTTCTTCTTTATGCCATTTCTTCTGACCCCAGAAAATGCG
Source organism: Anas platyrhynchos (assembly GCF_047663525.1). Classification (NCBI taxonomy): domain Eukaryota; kingdom Metazoa; phylum Chordata; class Aves; order Anseriformes; family Anatidae; genus Anas; species Anas platyrhynchos. Next base: position 31,439,932 of record NC_092592.1, on the reverse strand, counting down.
GACCTCCTGCATCTGTCCATTTTGACTGACAAATAAGTGGTCAGTATGGATAAAAACCAAAGATCAGAACTAATAAATGTGTTGGCAGGAACATCCATGGAAACTAGTTTATTTAAGTCAGAATTAAAAAACATTTGCCAAGGGGGAATTTTAAATATATTGTCCTCAAATGCATGCACTAGGAAATCTGGATTCCATTCAACCAAATAATGAACAGATACATATTGTATCACTTAAGTGAGCAGTCACAGCAATGAAATTTTGATTGCACAGTATTCTCAAAATGGTTATAAAGTGATCTACCAAGCAGAAGTGATTCACATGAATAAATCTGAGAATTCAGCACATTGATCCTAAGAACAAAAAAAAAAAAAAAAAAAAAAATGCTGTGAAATGTACAGATACCTTGTCTTTATTAGCAGTTATTTGGTCCTTCCAAAGATTATGTTGTTGTTGTTGTTCTGTAGAAATATTACTTCAGCTGAATGAATTCTTTTCTTAGTCTTCAGTGGATAGACTCCAGTGTGATGGAAGATGCTCAAGACTTTGCAGATTTTCAGAAAGCTTTCATTTTTTTGCCATCACCACAACCGATCTCCTTTGGACATTTTACAAACCTTACAGCCAATAAAGGCTCAGACATAACTGGTCTGTCCTCAGCATGGCCAGCCAGATTTGGTTTTGACAGTCATCTCAAATATTCAGTGAAAAATGTATCCTTTTCCTGTTTAGCAAATGAATGGAGCTTACAAGATGACAAACAAGCTTCTTAAGTCAACCACAGTTTTTTACTGCAATTTACCACAATTTCCCTTCATTAATTCTCATATGTTTGAACAGAAGGCAGGACAATTGGTTCACCTGGTGCAAAGGCAGAACAAGCTGATTGATTTATGCACTGAACATGAGAAGGAGTTTTGCACATGCTGCTGCCAAGCTCTTGCCCAGTCACAATTTGGCTGCACCTGGCTATCAAAACCTCACAGCTTCAAATGGGCCCGGTAGTGATCTGTAAGGAAATAGGACAACTGAGAATGGCTGTTAATGGCCATTCAGCAGTCAGTGGTTCTTCAGCTGATTGCGACTCCTTGCCTTCAAGATGCTACTGTACATTGCCCCAGGGAAGGTCAGGAGTGAGTGATCTTGGGCTGCAAGGTGTAAAAGGTGCAAAAATATTTCTTGGTGCCTCAGAGGCTTTTTTTTTTTTTCCCCTTTGTTCCATCTGGCTCTGACCCTATTTTTGCCTTCTTGTCTGGACAGAAAGAATTAACAGAGCTTTGTGCCTCCCATTTTCTGCATAAAAGCAGCACTGGACCTGGTGAAAAGTCATGGCTTCATTTTCTTTAATTTTTCTAGTTCTTTCCTGTATCATCTGTAGATTTGAGCACCCACAGAGTTGTGGCAGCCCCAGCAAGGAGTTCTGCAACATATCACCCAACTGTTCCACACATGTCAGCTTTCCTCCAATTTTCAGCTTCTCTTCCCCCATCTTCTTAGGGGATCAGAGCAGGCAAATAACTGCTGCTCACCTCACTGTGCTATAGTCATCACACAAGCAGTGCCCAGTGGTGGTCACAGCAAGGTCTGCTCTAATTAACAAAGGTAAGCAAGGACTTGTCACGCTTGAGCACTGCAGTGTGAAGATGGGCAAGGCCAAGTTACATCCAAGAAAACACACAACCATTTTTTGGAGTGGTGGCCAAGATCATTATGTTAACTGCCAAGAACTGGGGAGCATTGAAACCCCGCTGCTTTTCTCTCTCTGTATGAGGAACATTGTTTTTTCCTGTCTTTTCCAATGTAAACATAATTCTTTGTGCGTATCATAAAAGTGCACACACAAAGAACCGCTTCACTGCCCATTTGTCCCATGCTGGGAAGAAACAAATTGAATAAACAAATGGCATACGTTAGTTACATTGCTTCATGCACTACTGGAATGTGTTCTGATACTCTGGTGTCTTCTATTAGGATCGCTGTAGAATTAAATATATACATGCTTTTTTAGGCTTGTACTGTGACATCTGAAATGAAGTATGAGTTACCTGGCTTTGGATAAATGTGATATCTGTTTGAATAAGCACGTACTAGCCTTCACAGAATAAATATGTGTTGTGAAAATGCTCTTTCATCTGGCTAAATTGTAAAGAACTGTCTAAGGTAAGCTTTGATTTTCCGAAGTACTACTATTCGTATTATTTGAGTAGCCATAACTTTAAAGTGTTTTTTTTTTTGTTGTTTGTTTGTTTGTTTGTTTGTTTTTTTACAGTTAATGTGCAACCTAATCTTGCACAAATGGCACTAATAATATTCTCAAGTGGCTTCACTGAAGTTGGGCAGTCAGATAGCAGCTGACAAGATTGAATAGAAGGGTCTCAGACTGGTCAAAATCTGCAAATAACTTTGTGAGAAAAAAGTTCCCAATTTCAAAATTATTTTGCTTTTGAAGAATTTGTACCTATTTCACTTTTAAGATTATTTTTTCATTATTCTTGTTCACAGTATTTGACTGAATAGTTTACACAATTGTTGAAGATCAGTCTCCAAGGATGACAGTAGTATCAAATCAAGTATTTCATTTAAAAGATCGATTTTTGTTTGTTTATTTCCAGATGTCACTATATCCTTTTGCTTAAAATCAAACAAAAATTCCATCCTTTCATTTCAAAACTCTCCAGCAGGCATTATGACATTTAACAAATCTCTTAATCATTTCAGGGGGATTAGGAATGGGACCAGCATTTTTACAGTCAATTTCCTCAATATGCCCAGTAGTTAAACGATTGTAATCCTCTCTCAAACCAGAAGGTGGCAAGCACTCTTAAATTATGAGCTGCACTGAAACAAGACAGGCTCTCTTCCGATAAAATCTCAGCCACCATTGTCCCCTGCTCGAGCATTTAGCCTTGGGTTTTCCAGCCAAGGGTTTGTGTTTAACAGCGTCCAGTAAATCACAGCAGGACAGGACTAAAACAGGAAACATGGAAGAGAAACATATCTTCCACTATAACTTTAAGGAAAAAAAAAAAAAAAAAAAAAAAACTCCCTGAGATAAAAGTAGAAAATAATCGTGTAGAAAATAAAGCTGACCGGAAAAATGAAATTTCCACCCCACAGCAGCTCTGGCAAAGGGAAGGCTGCGCAGAGATCGGGCTTGCTGCCAAGCCTGGCCACAGAAGAGGCACGGGGCATCTGGAGCAAACCATGCCACAGCCTGTGCCTGTATGCAAGTGTCAAATAATCTGCTAAATATTAAGTAATGTTTTGCATGTATTTTCACAGAAGGAAACTAGCCCCAAACTTTATTTACTGTTTTTCAGCAACAACTAAGCTGCAAAATTTCCTGCTAATCTATCAGTCCTAAATGATGTAATTTGTGTGTACACATAACAAAAGTAGAAAGCTAATGTATTCTTGGGTGCCAAGTTAAATGCATCAGTAGGAATTTATTTCCTTTCTTCTGAAAAATTTTAAATTCCAGTCTGTAACTTAGCTGGGGAAACAGATCACCCAGGATATGCTACATAGGAGAGCCTAAAAGGCAAATTAATGTATATAAATACGTAATGAGAAAACCAATATAAGCTCCACTTTTTAAATGTTTACATCACAGCTTGATTTTGGCACTTGGGCTGAAGACTTCATGTCAGTTGGATTCTTTCTCTGACAGGCTATTTATTTTAGTACTATGTTTTAAGAATTTGGGGGGTGGGGGGGGGGGGGAGAAGATTTTCAGGTAAAGGAAGTAATTTCTGAGCTTCTTTTTCTGAAGGCCTCAAAGCATCAGGAGGGTAACGCAGCTTTCAGATACCCATGACAGCTGACAAGTGCTGATGACTTGAAAGCAGTAACGATACAATCCTCTCTGATGTAGGTCTTGGGCTGAGAGTGAAAGGCTGTTCCTGCTGCCGCTCGTGTCCTCCGCTGTTCATGGCCACTACACAGGTGACTGCAGCACTGAGAAACTGTGCCATCATCTGTACCAGCCTACGGCAGGCACTCAGCGGAAAGGTGATCTCTGACCTTTGAGATTCCACATGCAAGTATGAGGGGAAAAAAAAAAAAAAAGGATAAAAGGGCATGCCAGGGAGTAGGGAGGAAAATACCTCTGTCCTCATAGCAGGCCGCAGTCTCAGTTTTCCCTTTGTCTTGACCCTGCCAAGTACTGGGGAAGGAGCTTGTTGGGGTCTTCTGTTTCTTAGAGGTATTAAAATAAAGGTGCAATTTTAATCACAAAAGGATATGAGGAAGAACAACGGTCCTGCACATATTCAATCCATAGTCAGAACCCACTAAACTCTGTGTAAGACTGATTTATCATGTCTAAGTGGTCCCAATGTGTCCATGCTGTACCTCTGATCACCAAACCCACACACATGAAAAAATAAATAAATAAAATAAAACTGCCCCATCTTGCAGGTGTGCTTCATGAGACACACCCTACTGCAAGTGGCTTCATAGTCCTGAGCACCTTCAGCTCACTGCTTTACCCTGGAGACTGGCTTTGCCCTGGATCAGAATAATTACAGCATGTTTCACCCCTTATCCTCTGGTTACCTTGCCCCAGGCTGCAAGCCAATGCTGTTTGCACTTGTGACTGAACTCAGCAGTGGAAAGCCTTGTGTTTACTGAGCCTGAGGGCTAAGGAAGCTCAGAGTCCAAAGTCCTGCTACTCTCTGCAAACTTCATGCTGACCTACCAGGCTGGTAACAAATCCACGACAGCAGGAGGAATGAAGTGGGATAACACCTGAGATAATGTCAAGAGATACAGTGCAGTCACAGAGGAAGGCTGTGATGACTACAGAGGAAGTTTGAGGCAAATAGGTTTTAATTAGAGTATCGTTCAGCCCTTTGGATATTTGCTGAATACTAAGCCAGATTTAACAAGGCATTTCCTTGTCAATCATCACATTCATTAAAGATTGCAAATAATGAAGAATTAAAATCCTAAGGGAATCCTAAACAGAAGAGACCTAAATCAGAGTTTAAAGGGTGAATTCTATCATTCACCCTGCTTACAAATATCTACCAAGGCAGGAAAATGTTGTTGTCCACTCAACCTAGCTTCTGCTTGATTTTGCCAACTGGCCTTATAATCCTGGTTTTAATAGGTGTCACTGCAGAACAGGACCACTGAATAGGTGTCTTCTGGACTGGACTCAGAGTAAGCACAGAGCAAGGACTAGAAAAGACGAGAACCAGAATAAGGAACTATTTAGTTGGACTTGTAAGTAAAGGCTCCTGCAAACAAAAGACTGATGCTGGAAAGCTGCAAAGACTATCTGACTTTTTCAGAGAAAGACACTGCTTAATCCTTTCTCCTGATAGACACTGGTACCCTCTGCCTGCAAAAATGGATGGATGCTCAAAGCCTGCTCCTTTTCTGTTGGGAGAGTTGCACCAGGCAGCTCAGCTGCCCTCAGGTAGCAGGCAAAACACATCTGACCAAGCAAAGGAGACCAACTTGTGCCTCTGAAGGGAGTATAACAATCAAGCTATGCACCAGAGAACTTATCTGTGATACAGAAAGCTTCCTACGCAGACAGACAAAGCAGGAGCCATACACCCAATACCAGGTTCAGGTGAGCTCAGTGAATCCTCTCAGATGAACAGAGGATTCACCTAAAAAAAATTGAAGAAGTGTCAAGTTGGGTGAAGTTGTCACATGGAATTTTTCTGCAGGTGGGCAAAGGGGCAGGAAGGGACAACCAACAGGGACACAATCACATCTCATGTCAGCGTTCTCAAAGTGGAACTCTCTCTTTTGTTTCTTTGCCTTCTAAATGGTATTTTTACTCCATTAAAATTAAACTAGGTTTTAATATTAAAATAACTGTTAAATAATGTGAAAACAGAATAGGTTCACCCAGATTAAAAATTCATATACACATATATGTTTTTCTCTTTGCTCCATTTCTCTGGATTCTTCCAGCTCAACTCAAACAAACTTCTTCACCTGCCTCTTGTCTGCCCAATCTGACCATGATTTATTTAGCCCTAAGCTTATGTTTAAAGATGCATCTGAAGCTTTTTCCAGCTGTTAGTATCACAATACCATCTGACATTGTACTGTGACTTTCCTGTGACTGTTCCTGTGACTTTCATACTTGCAAATATTCCCTGTCTTAAACTTTTGGAGAATTAAGAAATATCTACAGTTAGTTTGCTAGGTCAAAAGCAGTCTGTCTCAGGGCTATCTGAAAACAGACTGTATGTTCTACCTGACTATTGGCTTCAATTTAAAACAATGGACCTTCTTTTCAAATTTCATCAGCTTTCCATCACTTTCAGGAAAGAGATTGAAAGGGAATAGAAAGGAGGAAGGAATATAAACGTTAATGTGCATACAAATGTGGTGGGGAGTGAATGCAGGGAAAATTCACACTCCAGTTGGCATCTTCTCCCCTGTAGCCCAGGCTGACACAGCCCCTGTGACTATTGTGTCTTTGGCGGACGTTCAGTGGATCGCAGCTGAAGATGCTCATGTGAACCCGTGGGAATCCAACCTGCCAAATTCCTCGTGGCTTCACTTGGTACAGTCTCATCTTTATTTAATGCTCTTTTCTCCCCTGCTGTGGCTTGGTGCAGCTCTTTTCTGCAGCATCCCTTAAGATACAAGGGCGAGAAGTATCACATACTTAGAAGCGTGGACCTTTCCACCACCCCGTCAGCCTGGTCAGGTGTGAGATTCAGACTGGAAAAGCTGGAAGATTCAGTCAAAAGTGACCTGAATGTCTGGTGAGAAAGGAAACATTGCAACAGAGGAGGCAGTCCCTGCTCATTGATAGCTCCTGCCCCCAGAGAAGGCACAGTTTGACCATGGTGCTGACAAGTCAATGAGAACTATTGAGTTTCCAGAGCGCAGTGAAATCCTGAGGTACAAGACAGCAGTCTGTCTGGTGGAGATTTTTTTCAGATCAAAGAGCCCAGAAGTCACAATTTACCTAGGATTTAGGATGCTCTGGGGTCTGTATTTTCCCCTCTTCTGCCTGTCACTGTTTGCAAACTGCGTGCAATCACTTACTGCAACACCCGCTTACCATCCATAGAGCTGCTGAGGCAGAATCAATATTGCATTGAGTTCTCATTAACTTTTGGGTGAAATGTGCATGCTCCTGACTCCAGGAAGAAAATGGTTGTTATTTCCCCTTTCTACAGCTGTCCCTATTTGTCACTACATTTGCAAACATGACCCTGGAAGTCAGACTTCATTATAGCAACAACCACCAGTCCAGAGGGAAATTAACCAAAAAGGATATATTTTTTTTCAACAGCAAAGAAGCAAACAACAACAAAATGCATCTTGGCAAGGTAATTGAAAGAAACTCATCACTTTTAATGAAAGTTAAAGTGATTGCATTCTAAGCAAGTTAATTATATCACTGTATTATTGCTGCCTGACAGATTAATTTCATTTATAGTCAGTGGGGAGGTAACCCAAACTAGAAGTCCATTGCAAAGCTTTTCATTGATTTTTAATGGGCTTTGGATTGGATCTTTGGAGAATTTTGCCTTTATGCTTCTATAATGCTGATCCATGTAAGAATGGAAATTCTAATTCTACATTTTTATTTTTTTCTGGAGGAATTTCTTAATGATCAGCAGTAATCATATCAATACTGCAAAGTGACCTAGATTCTTTTCTGACAAAATAATCCAAATCAGAAGTGTTCCAAAATATGTCAAAGTATTCCAAATATCCAAAATATTCTTACCAACATTATCTTCTTGCTGGAGGTGTAGTAATCACATGTTGAATTAGGTGTTCCTAGAAAAAGGTGCATTTTTGTTGCTTCAAACACTACCATTTTAATACTGCCATTTTGAAAGGGTCATTTTTTCATTACTTTTCACTTAAAAGTTATTATAAAACCTGTATCACACAATAGCTGAGAGCAGCACCTCCACAGTTAAGTGTAACTTTTCACTTTTGAAGTAACATTCCCTCCTTTGGTGTTACTTAAAAGTGAAGATAGAATTTTCGAAAAGAAAGCACTTTGTCATTTATTTTCTGACTATTTTTCAGCATTTTACATATTAAAGAATTTTCTGTGATTAAAGAAAGTAGTAAAATTTTTACCCCATTTTTTTTTCCTATTAAAAAAAAAAAAAAAACAACTTTATATGGGGAAAGTTTGAAAAGAGACGTTTTTCTGTTAAAATCTCTTTGGGAGAAATTCTCCTCTGCTGTGTATGAGATACAACCTTTTTCTTCTTCATCAGATGTTGAACCCAAACTCTTCCCAATTGAATGATGAATGCAATGTGTTTACTGGTTTTAAATCTTTATGATCTACATAATAACTGTAAACTAGAAAGAGTCTTGAAACAGTAAGATATATCTGTGCCCTTCTAGCCAGATTTTCATCTCTGCAGCTGTTCAGCAAGACCTGAGCCATTTTCAAATTAAATCAGTGCTGTTTAATCTACAGCATTTTATTTATATTTGCATTGAGTCACAGATGAGGTCTGTACATCCATAGAACACATCCTATAAAAAATGTGTAAAGTAGGAATAAACAGAGTCAGAATTATCTATATACAGAGATGGGCTGAATATTACAGAAGACGGCTGCCCTGAGATGCTCAAATCAGTATTTCAAACCATATATTTGAAAGTTCATTGTGGTTTTCATTACTATACAGACAGGAGCATTTTCCTGCCTGTCATTTTTAATGAAAAGTGTAAAAAGTGGGAAGTTTCTTGTTGTTCATGTACTTGCTGGAAGTGCAAAAAAAGTAAACTTAAGCAGCCTCTGCACTAGTAGACAATAGCTGACAGGGCTAAACATCTGGTCTAAACTCCCTGGAATTTTAGGTTCCAAACTCAAAAGCATCTGGCTGATCCTTTATGTGTTTACAGAAAGCAATGTCAAATATCACGCAGCTTAAATGTTCGCTCACTGAAATGCACACAGGCTCAACGAGGTTTAAAGTTCTCTTTTCTGCTATAAAAAGCACTGCAGCACCTCACAGTTCCCCATGATGAGGGTTTGTCTCATTGTTTCTAATCTAACTTTCCATTCCACCTGCTCTGGTTTAGCAGGGACTGAGTGGGTCTCACTCCCTACCCCAGAAGTGTCTGCATTTCACTGAGTGGTATTGAAATGTTAAACACGCAGCTGCAAGGCATAGCTTCTCACTTGAATCTCCAGTTCTTTTATGCTTTAACTTTATATTTTCTTCTTGCACTGAAGAAATTCACTTACCAGTCCAAGGCATTGGCTCAGAGACTGAGGAGTGTCTGCTCCTTGGTGCTAGATCTGCAGAAAGGGAGGTCTCATGAGAATTAATGTTTCAGTAGGGTGAGAAACTCACAGGCAGACTAGGCTGTGAAGCAGCAGCCAGCAAAATGTGAAATGTTAAAAGACATAATTAGTTCTAGCTCATTGAGAGAAAAGTCTGTAGATCTCCTGGTGTGATCAGGAAGGCTCATTCAGGCTCTGTGGGAAGAGGATCTGGGAAGCCCTCGACTCAGGAGCAGATCCCTTAACCTATAGGCTCTGGAGTATCAGGCAAGTCACTGATGTCTTCAGTGACCGGCACAAGATTGTGTGTCTTCCACATGTTGTAAATCTGCCATGGCTAAAATCACCTTTCTCCTATTCATGTGGGATCACAGTGCTGCCAATGGCTTTGTCCCCTATCTCAGCAGCCTGCTAGCTGCTAGTTGGCCACAAAGCCAGAAGAGAATCAAAGCTCTGCAGGAGCTCCTCTAGAGTATATTCAGACTGCCTTACACTTAAGACATAGCTAATTATTCACATGGTGGCAAACAAAATTTATTTGTTTATAACATTTACAGGGTTCTCTAGATATGGACCGTGCTCATTGTTGTTTATGGTTGAACTCACCCTGACCTGGGTAATTTCACAGGATTTCAACACTTTTATGGAGTGATAGAGTAGTTTACGCATGAAGAAGGGGAATATATGTTTGGTGACTAGTCAGGAAAAGAGATGAATGAGGGAAGGGAGATGTTGTATGGTGGAGGTCTATTAAATCTTGTGTGGTATGAGAATGGTTTGCCTCTGGCAAAACACCAACTAAGATGCATTTATAGTTTCTTAACAGAAGGCGGGTTTAGAAAAAAATATATACGTCACACAATGCAGAGTTATGGACCTCTGCTTCAGAATATGTTAGTGGGTACTAAAAGCTTATGGCTTCAAAAAGGGTCTGGACAAATGCATAGTGGAAACATCCCTTGGGATCTATGGTCACCACCACCCACTCCACAAATACAGAAACGCACAACTGAAAGTTGGGAAAGGAGCCTTCCCAAATTTGGGCAAATATGATGCATTTGCCTTGTTATACTCTCCCATAGAAACAAGGTCCTGGGTAGGAGGGAAAGTTGGCCTTACCCAGTGGGGCTATTGTTAGATTCCACATTCACCCCACATTGCAAATTTGAAATTCAAAGAGAAATTTACTTCTATAAAACAAATTACAGAACTAGGTCCTCAGTAAACATGTGGACTTAGTTGTTAGTCATGAAGCTAATTTGCCCCAAACCAATAATTCTGCCTCCAACTATGGTAGTTATTTTCAGGCAATACATGTGTCATCAGCAATTTTGATAGCGTTTTAATGTGTTTTCTTTTATGACAATGTTACATTAGTTGTTCAATGTACCAAATTGCAACAAATTTTAGTGAACAAAAAAAATAATTTATAAGGCTGCTTAATGTATTCAATATATTGCCACTTGCCAGGAAAATACCACACTGTAAGCAGAGAGAGCAAGACAGCATGTTTTCCTTACAGTGGGACTGCACTTTATTATTTGCAAGGAACTTTCATACAGAAAGGAGCTAAAGTCTAACTCAACGTATGCTCCTTCTATGACAATGCATAAGTGACCTTAGACAGGAGAATAGCTTTCCCTGAGACAAGAGTTAGACAACTAACTTTAAGGGAAGCTAACCCATACAGTAAAGTGATGTGTGGTCAGAGTGAGCCTGTAGACTCTGTGAGCACTTTACAAAAAAGAAACGCAAAGCCTGTAAAGTACAGCTACAGTGGGGATGATAAGATCCAACAATCTCAGAAGTTCACAAAGAGAGTTCCACAGATGTCAATGTGCTTTGTGTCAGGAGTTCTGGAAATGTCTCCACATTTTTCTGCAGAAATTAACAATTTTTTCAACCATGGCTTCTACTTGGTTTCTTCCTGTCAGTGAATACAGAGCCACAATACCACTCAGGCAAACCAGTAACATGGGACTCCCTTATGTCAGGCAGTAATTGTCAGCTCAAAGTGGGTGAGGACCAGGTTGGGAAGGGAGCACTCTGAGAACAGCATTGATTTGAGTGCAGCCTGGGGCTCAGCCACAAGAAAACCCTGGTGCCTACAAATCCTCAGCACTCAGCTACACCGCAGCAGATCCGTAACAGGTAACATCAGGTGAGCTTGCCAAGGGAGAGCAGTGTTAACGTACAATAGCCTCCTGTGTTTGAGGCAGGAGTCATCCCAGTTCGGCTTTCACACAGCAAAGCTGTCACATGGCGGCAACTTGCTTCTCTGAGAGCTCAGCTAAATCAATCACTGCCATTATTAGCTGAATCGCTGAAACGACACGTCTCAGGGCTTTCATTCTAGGGGAATGTTTTGAAAAGCAGCTTGCCTGTTCTATGGTTTTCATTTATACAGCCAATGCTAAGTCCCATCTTGCCCTCAAAAGGACCACAAGATTTCAGCCAAAAAGCAAACCACCAGTGACTCATGATTCAAGTGCAGGTTCCAAGCCCAATTGTTTATCAGTTTTCTTTATCAAGAGATTTGTCCTCTGTATATCACCACAGAAGAAAAAGTATTTACAATTTCTGTTTACAGGAGTAATAAAAGAAAAATAAAAGAAAAACAGTTCCAGTCCAGGACAACATGGTAATAGATCCAGATTCACGTGGAGTCAGGGACATATTCGATATTATATTATCTAAAAGGACTTTACTGTAATGTTTAGAAATCAACTATATTGTCAAGAGGTTGCACAGAGTACCTGCAGAGATAATAAGTACAATGTGCAACACAGAAATTAATTATGAAGCCAACCCCCTAATTATTTTAATGCAAATTGAAGACTGCTTTCTTAGTTCTTGGGAAAGTTTCCAGCTAATATGCTGTAAAATATTAGAGCCTCAGCAGCTTTCCAGCTTGGCTCCACATTGGAACTAAGCCGTGAGAGTTCTCTCCCATTTTGCCTGCGAATGATGCCAGGTATGAAGCAGTACATCAAGCTGAACTCTAAAGAATACTTTGAGTATAGCAGTCTTTGAAGGCTGTAAAATGTCTCATAACTGAGCTCTGGCATTTCCCAAGTGTGCAGAACTGTACCTTTTAACAGCCGTGCAGCAGTTTTATGTTTCTGCATTTGCAGCTGTAGTAAAAGCATGATGTCTTCTTTTTATTCCTTTGTGGCTGGTGCACACCAGTGATTTCCCTGGGACTGCTCCTTGCCTGAAAGCTTCTCCTGCCTCAGAAGGACTTTGTCTCTCCCCGTGTCATGCACCAGGAGCCCTTCCATGGGCTGGAAGTTATGGGCTCCCCTGTGCAACTCTACAATGACAGATGTGTGAAATGAGCCAATTAAAAGAACAATTACAGAGCAACTTTTAAAAGGGAATTAAGGTTGGAAATAACTAAATGACCTGCTGCCCAAGGAATTTTAACATGGAATCAGTGCCAGTGTCAGAGATGTGCTTACCCCAGTAAGGTTACCTAGATTCCCTGGTAGATGTAAGTTTTTCCTTGGTATCCAGTGTCCTTTGCAGCTTCCTTAGTCCAGAAAGTGAGAAGAAAAAAAAAAAAAAAAAAAAAAAGCTGACCAAGATCAAGATTTCTCTGTGAGAGTTTCTTTCAAGAACTTTGGGTATTTTTTCTTTCCATTTTGTTGTTTTTGTTTGCTTGTTTTTTGTGCACGTTTTTGTTTGTTGTTGTTGTTGTTCTTTTGTTTTGTTTTATTTTGTTTTGTTGTGTAGTTGTTTTGTGTTTTTTTTTCCCAATTGTGAAGGGTGTGTATCAAGAAAAATAAACCAACATTGTCTTGAAAGGTATGGAGTCAATCCAAGGCAAAAGGAGCTATGCTTCAAAGGTTCCAACTCAGACTTAAAAACTGAGGTCTTTTTTGTTCTTTCTAGTAACTGTTTTACTATGGTCATATTGCTTTCTGTTCCTTGAATCTGCTTGTAAATGCTCTTGCCCCATTTTTTTAAAGTCCCCAGAAGGAAGATCTTGGTTTTCTGTACATTACAATCCTTTTTCTACAAAAGCTTTGAATCAAACCGATCTAACCAGATTACCCTACAGTGCAGGACTGTGGGAGAAAACACTGACCAAATTGTGCACTGCAAATTATGGCATCTGCTGTGCCACCCTGTCAATCTCCAACAGGAATGGGGCATACATTTCACTTACACACCAATAAGTTAGATGACACTCTACTCCAGCTGTCTACAGCTTGGATAGCTGGCCTAGCTATCCAACCTCTCTACAGGTAGGATCATCAGTAACAAACTGGTGTTTGTCTTTCAAGGATTTCACCATCAGTTATCAGTTTATTCTGGTGCTGATGACACAGAGCTGACTAGGAAGGAATTTCTATCACAAGTAAATGATAGCAGAATCTCTGCTAATGTGAAAAATCACAGAGCTGGGGGCACACACACTTCACTCTTATTCAATCTAGTGCAAATAAATGGTTCACACTAATATTAGCTAAGTCACTGTATATTATAGTACCTAAAGTAGTATCGGGGTCAGAAAAACATCTTATCTCCATGATCCCTAAAAATACATAAACCATATATTTCCTGTGAAAGCTTAAACTCCAAGATTCAGCCCTTTCTTATATTTTGGAAATTCTTCCTTTTTAGATTGTAAATTCACTGTTGCAGAGACTTGATTTAATGCCTGTTACCCACATCTATATGAATATCTAGATCCCTGATGTCTAGCTTCATGAGGTAAAGTACCTGTATGGCCTGCTTCTAATGCAATAAAGAGATTTACATTTATTTTTAGCCCTACTTGTACTATCAAAACTTCACAGGGTGGCCTAGCCCAAAAAAGAATAAGCTGCTTGTTTTCAAGGCACTTCTCCGTTTGCTGCATACTCTTGGGAAGTCTTATGTCGCTGAAAATTATCCACCCGTATGGACAAATTCTCCACAGGCATTCACTCTCACTGACCTTTCCCGGCACGTGGGAATGATTCCAGCTGTGCTTTATGAGCAGCAGTTCTTCATCCTTGATCTGAGTTGTCCTAGGGGATTCCTGCTTTCGTAATCCTCTTCCTGCCTTTGTATGTGGCAAGAAGATGTAAAGAGAAAACAATAATAACTCTAGAGTAAGGAGGTGGGGAGGTGGGAGCCATCATACACAAAGGGGGACACGCCAATACTCGACGTTCAGGAAAAGAAAACCTATACTTCCACCAGCAGTGTTTGTGTCTGGGGACTTATTTGCACTTCTGTAAAACAGGACTTGATCATATGCTTAAGTTTAAGAACACATGTAATTATGGTCTGAGAGCAGCAAGCTGGGCTTATCTGTTTAACAATTTTCCTACAGGCAAACTGTCCCTGCTTTTCAGAATCACAACTTAAGAAAAAGGCTGGGAAAATGAGCCTGGGACAGAAAACAGACCGGCAGCCTGGAAAGATACAAAACAGAACAAAAATATGTCACAGGCTATTGTAAAAAGACATTTCTAGTTAGGAAAAAGTGACTTGCCAGACTAATTTGAGAAGATATTTGTCATGAGCCAGATAAGATGAGCCAAGATTTTTAAATCAGCCCATCCTTGCTTCCTTTGGCTGGTAGCAAAGAAGAAGAAACTTTGCACAGCAGGGAGAATCTGATGCTGAGCTAATCGAATGTGCGTGCAGAGCGAGCAGCAGATGACAAGGACGGGGTTGGCAGGATGTCGCCAGATTGTTTGATTAGCAATGGGATGGTTCAAGAGCTCCCTGTCCTACCAGGGACTTGGCACAGATGCTGGCACATGACTCAGTCCTCAAGTAGTTGTTCGCTGCAATACTGTTTGAGAAATTGCTCTGCTTCTCTGAAAACAGGAAGGGTATTAACAAAAACAAAAACAAGGATGAGAAAGAAAGGCTATGAGACTTTGTCTATAAATGTTAGATTTTGGCTATTCTTTCTGCTAATACCATTCAAACTTCAGATGAAATGAGATATTTGACTTGGGATAAAAATCGGATAGTCTGAAATTAAACCCGGCAAGAGTAATATGAGGGAGCGTTGACTAGTGGGTATTTTCTTTCCCCTACCGTTGATATCCATGTTATTGCTTTTTTCTGTGTGTCAGTTTAGACCAAACAGCCACAGAAAATTAAAGATTTTATTTTTTCTGTGGGACAAACATGGTGAGAAAATCAGCAGCACTTTCTTTTGGCACACCAAAGTTGCAACTCTATTCTGGGGAAGCTAAGCAAAAAAAAATAAACTGATTTTAGTGATGTGTGTATAGAGATAGGAAGAAAGCCCCAAACATCAAAACTACCTATCAACACAGAACAAGTATAGCAATTGTCTTTGATTACTAACAGCAGGTTTTTCAAACTACAGACAAAATATATATGGATTATGAGTAATTTTCTGAGCTATCCAACTAGGCATCTTGAGGTAGAATCAAAATTTTTGATGCTATAGATTCACAACTACAATCCAAATTGTGTTGCCCAGGCACAGATAAATATAGTCCTTGCACTAAAGCCAGCTCAGAAAAAATTAGGGGGTCTGACATCTTCCTCGAGATTTTTAAGATAGTTTGAATTATAAAATAACTAAGTCCCCTAGAAAGAAGATGCACATTGTTGTTATCTTCTATATTTATCACACTGCATAATCAGCTGTCATCAATTTGGATAGCTCTGTTAGCACCAACAGAGCAGATTTTTTTTTTTTCATGGGATAGCTAATCTGGAGTATATATGGGACTTGTGTGTAACAATTATACAGATATATGGAGAAATATTTTAACACAGCCAGCAGTTTTATAGTGGGCTTTCATATGCCTCTGTACTTCCAAATCATATGTGTAACTACATTGCTGTCAGTATCCAGCATGTTCAGATGGCTATATTGCTTCTCTCTAG
The DNA here is from genome assembly GCF_047663525.1 of Anas platyrhynchos. Classification (NCBI taxonomy): domain Eukaryota; kingdom Metazoa; phylum Chordata; class Aves; order Anseriformes; family Anatidae; genus Anas; species Anas platyrhynchos. Next base: position 31,423,809 of record NC_092592.1, on the reverse strand, counting down.
CACGTCTTCTGACTAGCTTGTCATAACAATCTATAACACCATTCTTTGACAGCTTACCACTGCTTTACATGAAATGTGAGGGTTTTTCTGCAATCACAAGTTGGATTCATATTCCTAAATAAGAGTGTGGGGGAAGTGCATGTAAGTATAGATATAAGTGTGTGCGTATGTGTACGTAGACAGACACATACGCAAATCCAAAATATCTGCATGTGAATCATTAGAATTACAATTAGACAGAATCAAGAAGTGCAAGGTTGGATATCTTTCCTAAGCTGCATATCCTTTCTTGGCTTTGTGGAAGACTCCTTTTTATTTTGTGACAACAGATGATGCACTACCAGTGGAGTGTTGCCACATCGCTGAGAAAGGAACTGCTTGTTTGAATGGGCTTTGCATTTGTTTTAGAAGAGAACTATCTCCACTTTCAGTCAGATTCATTTACTTTGTGATGTTTTCATGACTTGTATTTTAGTTTTAATAAATAAGGCTAAAGGACATAACATATAGATATTGTATAGATACCTATAGATTATGATGACAAATCGCAGGTTTTTCTACTAGATGAATTTGGTTAATTGGTCAGAATGGGAAAACTCATGGGGAAAAGGGAGTCAAATTAAAATACAAAAGATAACATAAGAGGTTTTGTCTGTGCTTCTGACAATACACAGCTGTTATCTCTCCTATTCTTGGCTTTGTGTAAGGGCTGGCAAGAAATCCAACATAATCAAACGTACCCTTTCAGAGATGCAGCAGCCTTCTGGAGCTAAGGAGAGGACCAGTGCTATGGTGACTTAGACAATTAAATTAATAATTAAACTCGGAAAGAATAACAACTATTAAATACCTCTCAGCCATGAACACAGTGAGAGCAGTGGACATCAAAATGTTGAACCTCAGCTCCATTCCCTAGAATGTGAGCAGGACCTTTGCCACCTCTCTGCAGTGCTGCGCAGACCCGCAAAGTTCAAATCTCCTGCACTGCATGGTACCAACACACCAAATCCTCCTCAGCAGCTTGTAATGAAAGGAAGGCCTTCAGTTTGGAAGCTTATGGACATCAAAACTACATGCTCCTGCCTACAAAAGAGACAGTCAGCATTGCCAGTGCCCCTAGAAAAAGAAGGGAAATTTTTGTGGGACCTGAGAGAGAGGACTGCATCCAACATAGAGAGAAAAACAAAAACAAACACTCCTTGTTTCCCATGAACTTCTTCATTTTTCCTCCTTCCTGCTTGCAAATGAAAACAGTCCCTGCTGGTTGGATCTGGGGGAAAATCTTTCCTGACAAGTAGCTTAATCTTAAATATTTGAAAGAGAAAGCAAACAGGTCCCTGAAAGGCTTCTCTGTACCGCAGAGAACACCAACTTTATTCCTCTCATTCTAGTTGAAGCTAATTTTGAATGTTTCAGAAAAAGATGAAGAAAAATAGTCCAGAAGATAAGCTTTGTATAAGAAGGGTGAAAAACATATTTATAGCCCTTATACTCATTTTAAACTACCATCTCAAAATCTTTCCTTTGTTTCTGGGCATCCTGTGTGACCCTTGTAATCACAATGAATGTCTCTCAGGCAACTTTACCCCCTGCCCTGATCCATTTCTAATAGTGATTGTGCTAAAGACATTTCTGTATCTGCAGCTCTTTAATCTTCCATTGCCTGGAAAATGCCACTGCTCTATGGCTGTGGCCATTAGGAATGACTAGCAAAGTCTGCCTGAAATGAAGAATGGGTCAATGTGAATTGGCTTATATTCTGTCTTTTACAGGCACATCCAATAAAGAAATCTCCTTCACATCGGGACTGTCCAAAGCCCATTGACGTCAGTGGAGAGACCTGATCTCAGCGGGTTTTAAATTAGACTCTGTAGCTGAGACTTCCAAAGCAGCCTGGGGGATTCAGACACATATCTTTCATTAAAGTGAGGGTGTTTTAAAGCAAATGGAAGATATGTGTCTGAAATCCCCTAGACTGCTTTGAAAATCTAAAATACTGTGCAAGCTATACAGCTTTCCCCATAAAAATAGCTGCCAAATCTTGCTTTGGTAAAGGCAGTAGAACTGCATGAAAAGATCCACACAAAAGTCTGGTCCCCATTAAACCCTCCCCATTCCAAAGCCATTTGGTGGAGCAATTAGGTTGCTCTGGACCGTCAGGACTGCACCGACAGGGACTTCAGCACTACATGTATAAGGGGTGTTATTTCAGCCTGGCCTGGCTAGGCTGGGGAGGATGAAGTAATCACCAAAATTGTGCTGGGAGAAGGATGACATGGAACAAAGAGCAGGCATGACCAAATACCATTTTCTCCCATTTGAGCAACTGAAGCCATGAGAAGTTGCTTCACTTTTAACAAGTCTTACATCTCAAAGTCTTTCAGACACTTGAATTTGTGATTTCTATTTTCCAGTAGGGATGCTAATCCAGGGTTGCCATTCCTACAGAGGGACTTAGACGTTGAAATACCCTTGGTGACTCTTCTCTCATCTGACCTTAGGCACCAAGGAAGTGCATGTCCAGTCCAGGTTAGTTTTCTAGGGCAAACTGTGAGAGAGAAGTGTCTATGGAAAGATGTTCATCATATGCTATGAGGTTACAGAACACTCTCCCACCAGAGCTGCCTCAGTGGAGGAAAAGCTACCTCCAGCTACCTTCAAGACACCGAAGTCTCTGATAGCTAAATCTGGCTGAAAGGAAGCCATTGTCTTTTAATGGCATAATACCTGAATTAATACTACCATGCTTGAGTGGGGGAAGGGAGAGGAAGCAAACTGGGAGCAGGTCTGCTACATCCCCTCATGGACATTAAGGAATATTTGATGTGGAGTTTCCCATTAGCCTGTGTGCAAGGCTGGTCTGTCTGCACAGTCTGTGTTGACGAGGCTGAGCTCTCTAGAAGAGACTGCCCAGGAGGGCTTCAACACCATCCGAACAGCCTCTTGAAGGACAGGTCTTGGTGCACATTCTTTGCCTCCTGTCTGGCCTTGACAAGAACACAGAATTGTACAGCTCAGCACCAAAGAAAAATCACCTCTGTTTTGTGAGAGGTGGTGAGAAAAACCTTCCTGCAGACCATGATGACAACCTACTTATTAGTCAGACATAGCCTTACCCAATTACATTATTACTTTGTGGCAAGCTAGAACAAGGTAACACCATTAACATTAACTCTTCATTTTAGCAGTCCACTGCCTTCACATTCAATTTAGAAGGTAGAGGTTCAGGTTGTCATGCCTCTAGCATGCCTCATTTGTGTGGGTGCTTAAAGCCTTTTCCCTTTATTCCTTGCATTTTAGGACTACTGAGAACAGATTATATTCTGCTAGAATGACAAAGAGTAATTGCATTCAAGGTGTTATTTCTTGGTGGCAGAGATACTTCAGACCTCGGGTTGATTCCAGATTCAAAATATCAGAAAGTTTGAGGCAGTCAGCTCTGGGTTTCCAATACTGACCTGTCTCCTGTGAACATAATCAAAAACTTATTATAAGACTCACACTGGACAAATGTTAAGCTGAGTCCAGGGATCTGCACATAGTTCATATTTTTAGTGCAGAAAAAAAAAAATTGACTCAAAGGGAAAATTGATGTACAGGAAAATTTGATAAAGCTGATGTCTGGATAGCTTTTGCTCTGGTGAGATGTTACAACCTGTGCAAGACAATCTCTGAAAGAGGTAATTGAGCATTTGAAAAGAAACTGTTAATCACAGTTAAGATAACAACTTCAATGAGCTACCTGTCAGGGCAAGTGATGAACTCAGCTTCTATTCTATGTTTGTCTGGAGAAAACTCTGTTGAGAAACTACAAGTATGCTCACATCTCTATCTAAAGAGAAAGTTCACGATAACAGAGGATTTAATAGACAGAAAATTGATTTTCATGGAAGGTGAACTATTTGTATTTCTTTTTCTTTTTATCACACAGCTGAAATATTTTATCTAGCTTAGTTTATGATGAATGTAAATAAATTTATGTTGAATGTTAAATAAACCTTTTCTTTATTTTTTCAATTTCCTTTTCTTTCACTTTTTAATAAATCTTATTTGGGCTGAGATTATGCTCGTAAAGTCAATTCATGCAGGAGCCGCAGAGAAAACAGATGCTGTAACCTTTGAACAGAAGTGCTTAGAAGCAGTGCAAAAGAGAGCTTGGAAATGAAAATTACCACTTTTGTCTGAGGGACTCATAGAACACAGAACACAGAAGTAGCTCATATGAGAGGCATAAACATTTCCCTCCTGATTTATGGTAGAACTGACCCAGGATACTGAACGCAGCCACAATGGCATCCATGTTAAACTACTGGCATCAAAATGCCCCAGGACGATAGCTTATTTCTTAGTACCTAGGGGCACACAAAAGCAGAACTGTGCATCCAGTACTGGCAATGGCTTGATGGGCAGAGCTGTGACAGATTTGTTCCATGTAGAAATGGAGACAGGGAAGCAAGAAGGAGCCAATGACTCTGAAAGGAGTCGTCACCCACCACAGCCTTGGAGATATCACCTCCTGCAGAAGGAGTCAGTAACACCTACTCGGTAGCCACCAGAGGAGCTTGGGATGGCAGGGAAGGAGGAGAATTGGCCCCATGAGAGAAGCAACTGTGATTATAAGGTAGCTTATATGATGATTATATGTATCAGCCAACACATGCTGCATTAAGATGTATCTTATATCTGACTTTATGATAGCAATAGAAAATATAAGCAATGCTGTAAATGGCTCATGTAGGGTTACATTTGAGACAGAGTGCAGTTTCATTTCCACAGGTTAAAGCAAAGATAGAGTTAAACTGCAGCAGATGTAGGAATTGTATCAGAGAAAACTATAGGATCCCAGCTTAATCTTAGCTTGGCAAAATACAGAATGTGGTGCAAAACTGGAGGGAAATTAAACAACACAGCAGAAGACCAAAAGTGAGATGATTTTTGGCCTACATAATCTTTCCAATAAGGAGAAGATAATAGATTTATTATTCAATATATTGTTTTCCTCCTTTTAATTGATAAGCAGCACTCATATCCTATAAAGAGAGCCACTAATAATGAATTAATTAAATAAGTAAAAACAAAAACCTCCCAGCTCTTTCCTTTCTTGTACCAAGACCAAGCTTAGCCATTTCTCTTTCACATACAAGACTAGAAACAGAATATTTTGGAGATTTGGCTTTAGTCTTTGTTTTGAGACACAAAATGGGATGCTGAACCATACACAGCTTATTTGGATCTGCTTGGCGCTTTCATCTACCATCATCTGGTTCCTATGTGCCCCTCGTGCTCTCAAAGCTTCTTCAGCACCCTAAAGATAGATGACAACATGTTTATGCTCTGTTTGCTCTTAAAATTATCCCACTGCTATGTCACGCTGAAACCTCAAACAAAAGCTGCATCTCTTCCTCTTCCCACCCAACAGAGCCACAGCTGCACAGACTCCCTGTGACAGAGAGCAACAAGCCAGCCCACTCGCGTCACCATGCCATTACGCATTGCTACTCTGCATCATCAAGTGGCAATGTCACCCCCACACATGAAATAATAATGGCCTAACAGATGTGAAAGTCATCACATTTTTGTCTAGTGCTGTTGGAAGAGGAACTAACAGAACAGAAGCAGATTTGTAGGGAAATCATTCAGGCAAAATTTCTTCAGAGAGCTTCATGCAAATTAAAAGGATTGTGTGGGTTTATTTATTTATTTTTTTATTATTTATTATTATTATTATTATTATTATTATTATTATTATTATTATTTCTGTTTTGAGTAGGTTTTGTGGCAACATTTCTGATTTGCATTTCAGCCAGCATTAATAAATATGTTTTGGGCTCATGAGAGCTGCTAAACAGACAACAGGGTTATTCCCCTATTACGGAGGACAAATACATTTACCTCGTCCAGACCATCTCTCTGCTTAGCTGTTATGATAACTCTGTGCTGTACAACTTTCTTCAGTTAAAATGATAAAAAAAAAGTTCCCTTTATCTTTTGCTTTCTCAAGAACATGTCCACAATCAGCAGCCAATCCATGGATGCCAAAACACGATGGACAGACTTTGCCACTAGCACTGACTAATAATGGGAAACATGCACCCTTAGCATAAGGCTGTTTTTTTTTCAATGTCCCTTATAAACACTTTATGACTGCTCTGATAAAGCCCTGGTAACTTCTAATTAGAAAAGTCAGCCTAATAAAAATAAATAAATAAATAAATAAAAATATTCGTAGCATCCTATTTAGAGATTTTTAGTTCTTAAAATTTTGACATTTCATTTTAAACATTAAAATTTTTGACATTAAATTTTGACATTTTAACATCTGGGGATGATGTATGTCTTTATATGAGGTGGTGGTCATTAGAAGAGGGGTTTTAGTCACAAAACATGATGTTTTTCAAGCTACACATGCCTCGCAGAGACACGATGGCTGACACAACCCAGCCTAGGATCAGCTCCTGACCCATGCTTTGAATCTGCTTTGTGACTCCAAGAAAATCACTTATGTCTCTGTGCCTTATTTTTCCCCTTACAGGGAAAACAATATTCAAAGAGCAACTTGCAGCCTAGTCACAAGAACATGAGAAACATGCATTTTTAAGACATGCACGTGAATCCACACTTACATATGTTGTTATCCAAAGTTTTCGCTACTTCCCAAGTTCTGCTAAATACCGTGCTTTGCCTGACTCATGTTGTTTGCTCCCACTTCACACTTTTCCTGTGCCTCTCATGCCTGTGGGACGGTGCCTCGAGGACTCCAAGCATCAGTCCCACACTCTGCCCAGTGGCTGTGTGCCACCACCAGTGTGTCACCCAGGGGAAGTCCCTCTGCACATCTGTCACCTGGGTGTTTTTTAATGAGTACAAGGAGTAAGTGCTAAGAGTTACATTTAGACTTAGTGATGGAGTGACAAATTACATGCTGCTCTCTGTGTCTGTATATATCTCTACAAGTCAGGCTATGGTTGTCCCGGCTTGTCGCCTCTCCAGGTCAATTTGCTCAAAGCTGCAGTGCAAACCAGTGGCAGACTGCAAACAAAATGCCAGCTCTCCTGTCTTCCAGACCATTGGCCATTTTTCTGGGCTATATTTCAGCCAGTTATATTAATTCTGCAGAGCACACACAAAATTAATTACATAACAAAGCAGGAGAGTCCAACAGTACTCCCTCAGGCTGACAGCAGACTCCTTGAAACCTCTCTGTTTTTGAAGTTGTTGTTTGTATTGTGACAAGAGGCAACTTGCAGCCTTCACACAAGACATTGGAAACAACAAAACCAACAGTCTTCTGCATTAACACAGACAAATCAATCGTATCTCAGTGCTGCTCATAGTTCCTCCGTGTGAAACCAATGTATGTCAGTGGTGATTCATGCACCGCTGCTGAAACAAAAACGCACACCACACACCCCAACAGTGCTCTATAAAATAACCTTGGTTGGTAATTATACCCAGCCCTATATTGACACAGCTGCTGCTCTTCACCCTTGTTCAACCATTACGTTTCCATGCTTCATGCAATGTTCTTTCAGCCTTTGGCTGAAGGAGAGTCTGGCTAAAAATAGACCTAAAAAATTATCACATGAGGGTTAGCAGGCAGTAGGAGCCCAGTGCCCTGACTTCAGATGATGTGACCTGTGATATCATCATCTTTTCTGAAAGGCAGAAGCATGGATGTTGACTTCTGAAAAATTATGTGGATCCCTTTTGGCATGGTTAGCTGGTCACAGCATTGGATGGGAAGAAAATTCCCATTTCAATGGGAACACCAAAGTAGTAAATGGTGTTACCGGCTTGGACCGTGGTGGATACTGCAAACTTCGGGTTCTGCCAAGCATTTCACACCACACGAGGAGAGCAAGAATAGCCCACTGAAACATGTTTGTGATTCCTGCTGAAAAAAACAATCCCAAGGGATGCTCTAGAGTATTAGCAACTCTTTAATTTGGAATAAAGGCAAGACAGGTCGTAGTATGTCACATAACATAGTACCTCTAATAAATCTATGGCAAATTTAATTTTGTGTCTATGTTGCAGGCCGAGTACCAGCATCTGTCAACAACTTCAAAGGGATTTACAGGCAGGCACTTTGTACACTGGAAACCATCCAGCATGGCCATTTTGAGTTTCTTGATGCCAGAAGGGAAAAAACTCAGATGGGCCTTCCTGAGGAGATTTTCAGTATACATTCTGGCCTGGATCAGATCCAGGGTATACAGTGCTGCACCAAGGCAGATCAGCAAGGTAATCCATCCTTTTGACACTCAGGAGAGATTTCAGCAGGCTTTGAAGGTGGAGAATATCATTTATATTTTATCAGCAATGTGTTTCCCCTTCCCATTACTCAACAATGCAGCAGCAAAGAGACTTTTTAGGCACTATGTTCTTAGCCTGTTAGATTGCTTTAAAGCTATGAGTTAATTTCATGATGAAATCATTTGACATTGTGTCTTTCTCCAGGTAAAGTCATTCATACTTCCATGTTCCTATGACCAGACACTCATTACTACAGACAGTAGCACAGAGATGAGAACAAGTTTTTTCATCTTCCTTGAAACTAAGAGAGGGTGTTGGGTGTGAATTTGGGGAATACATGGTGCGCCACAAATTGCCTTGTGGACATCAGTCAGTAGCATGGCCCATCAGTGTCATGCATGCAATCTCTGCTTTGACAGTACATGTCTCTATGGCAGCTGTTCCATTCAGATCTGGAGGTGAATCAAAACATTTGAGAAATCTAAAATTAAGAATCTATAGCATCCTTACAAGTAACATACTTAGCTCCCAAAAGATGCTGTCTTCTGGAAAGAAGTCACAGTCTATTGCCACCCTCAGGGAAGAGCATCAATGACTTCTCTTGTTATAAAAGAGACAGTATTGCCTACTTATCTCCACTTCTGTAGCAGCAAGAATAGGACTTTCCTGGAGGGGAGGATTCATGAAATCTGAACTTTCCACTTTAGTTAGCAGAGAGACACACAAATAAGCAGAGAGACATCCAGCTCTCATAAACAGTTCTCTGCAAGATCCCAGCTTGCTCCATTAACTCAATAGAAGCCTATTACTGCTACTATTAAAATCTTCATTTAGGCATCTCATTTAGAGAGATATTAGATGGTATGCATAGCCTTCCTTACCATTTCTTATCAGAGCAAGTGTCAGTGTATTTTTTTTTCAGATTGGTCAAAATATATCCATTAGAAAAATTCTGCAGTGGAAAATTACTTTGGAGGTCTATATAAATATATATTCTTTGAAAGTTCCCTGTATATTAATTTTAATGAAAAGAAAAGAGTTAATTTGTTGAAAAGTGAAACAATTCTTTATAATTTATTGAGGAAGAGCAAGGTAAATTTTAAAGCTCAGAAAGGGCCCAAACTGCAGAAGCCAAGCCCAGAGGGGAAGCTGCATTTGATTTGATTCCAAATCTCTTAAGAAAGCCTGAGTACAAGAACTGAAAGCTTTCAAGGATGGAAGGGTTTGCTCTCTGTTTATCTACACTATAAAAACAATAGGAACAATGAGGGGAGAGAAAAAAAATATAAAAATAAAAAAATGGATTGCATACAATCCTTGACAGGAAAAAAAAAAAAAAAAAAAGGTCTCAAAATGTGGATCTTCCTTTCAATACATTATGTCTTTTCCCACAGTATAGGTACATAATTGAAATCCATTTTGCACAAAATTCACTGGAAATCTTTTAATGATCTTCAGTCTATATGTTTTAAAGCTTACATCTATTTTTCTATTTTTTTTCTTCTCCTCAGTTTCTTGGCTTCTCAAGTTTGGCTGCTCAAAAAATTTTAAAGAATGGGAACAAGAGTTTCTAAGCACCCAGAAAAGGACTCTTTTCTAACTTGACTGTTCTGATCCCTCTTAGACATCATAATGCTGATAATAGCATGGGTCTCCTCTGCTGGTTAACAAACATCTTCTGCTTTCTTTGGTGGTCTGCAGAGTGAGACAAGCACATCATCAATAATCTCATCAGAAATATTACAGCTTTAACAGGCTACCAGTTGTACACAGAGAAGCTAAGAAAATGGTGGTCTCCTTCTGGTATATCTCCAAGAAAACCCATCAGTACTGTGCAGAATTCCCAAACCATTTCCTGTGCCACAAGTTCTCCTTATCAAGACATTTTATTTTCACAGAGAAGATGGTAAGAGGTGAAAATACTCTTTCCTGATCTGGTACATGTTGGAATGTCTAGGAGAGAGTATGAAAATTTGCAGAACTCTTGTTAACAGGGGTATCTTCATTGGGTCCTCATTGGACAAAACTGTCTCTGCAGTATTAGTTAACATGGTTGCAATTAAAAATCTATTCCCACTTCTGATAAACTTTTATTTCTTCAGAAAGCATAGTGGTTAAAGTTACTTCTTTATAATATTTCAAATGAGGATTTATTTATTAATTTATTTATTTAGGCAGGTTTCCCAGAGAGTCAAAATTAAATGTGTCACTGTGTTTGTACACACATCTTCATACTCAAAGTGCTTCTGTAAATATACATATGTGTATGTGTGCATGCATAGACACACAGGAAAATATAAAAAGATATAATATTAGATATTTGCAATTTTGTACCCTGCTTTTGTGATTTAAATAAATTTTATCTAATTGGTTAGATCTAAAGAACACTACTTTCTAATAGAGATTTATTTTCAATGTTAATGTGATTATTCCTCTTCTTTTTCCATAAGAAAATTCTTAGGAAGTATTGAAAAAAAAAAAAAAAAGATAAAACCACAAAATTTTCCCAGCTGCCTAATCTAACCCATAATGATAGATGTATGTGAATCCTTTTGACAGAGGAGAGAGAAAGAGAAATCTATAATAAGAAGGAAGCATCTACACGGAGAGTCAACCTCCTCTGACTCATTTCCCGGGTGTTCCTCTTTTAGATTATTAATGGAGATTCTGTTTATAGATTAATGGCAAGACTCCATCATTCACCACTGATCATCAGCTACACAGTTTCTCAGTTTGACAGACTGAATTTTGGGAATCACTGCTCGGTCTTGGAACTCGTTTTCTGAACTTCACTTGATTAAAAGATGTGATGGGAAATTGGAAGAAGGTAGGTTCAGGTTCTTTCTCGGCTGTCGGTTTACACTTTCTTGAGCTCTGTTTACCACCTTCTCATAAAGATATTTGAGACAACAATTTCAGAGTTAGAAACCATGGTCATACAGTCTTTTTGGTTACCCCATCACCAAAAGATGGTAAAAAAATAATAATAATGCACCAACCCCCAGAATCTTTGTGAACTCAGAAATTAACTGTTGTGAGGTGTGCCATTTGGAAAATGTCACATTAATAGAGAATAAAGCTCAGCTCATGCAACAGGTTTTTTTTGTGTGCTTCAGACCCAACACCAACATAAATGTCTAACTTTCTGAAAGAGTAGTTTGTTTGCCTAAACACACATTTCCGTGGGCCTAGATTATATTTTAGGATTTGAAAGCAATATTCAATAGATACAGAATCATTCTAGTCATTTTATTACACAAATGCAAAAGAGAGTATTGTCTTTGTCAGTATTAAAATCATGGGGGGAGAAATAAAAGCAGAGTTCAATTCTTAAACTGCAGAAAATGATCTATTCTTTAATTATAACAGAAATTCAATTATACACTTATCTAAGACTCTTATTACTAGATATATTCTCCTAGAGGAGACAATTGCCTGCAGGCTGAAATTCACAGCTAAGCTCCAGCTAGATCATTTTAGGTCAGTTTTTCAAAAGTCTCTGATCTTCAGTGAGCAGGCAGTGCAGGGACATCGTTTGAAAAGTTTGCTACTATCAAATTTCTTTCCCTAAAGAAGCCGTAGTGTGGAGTTTTTGAGAAACATCTAATAACATTTTTTTAAGTGGAGTTTGCAAACAGTAATATGAAATACACTAAACTCAAGGCCAAAGAGGCCTTTAATGAAGATGGAGAGTGTTGACAGATGCAGGGGGAGGATAACAGAGGAAACCTGTGAATCTTTACAGCTGAACCTGATAACAAAACAGCTGATTTTTATAAAGGGTAGGGGAATATGTATACCTGGAGAAGTTACTGAGAAATATTTCTCTCTCTCTGTTCTCAGTGATTTAGATATAATGTGAGGTTGAAGATTGAGTCAGGAGGTATTTCTGAAATAATAATGATAGCTGTCTTCTAGCAAACGTGTTTTCTTCTGTGCTGAGACAAGAAAGGCTTGAGAATAAGAAGCTCAAGGGAACCTCAGGAAAGGGAAGGAGCTTATAAAAGCAGAAGTGATACAACTGATACAGCATCAGGATTTGTCACTGGTGTTCATGAGCAATGGGAGTTTGGGATACTTTGTAAATCATAGAATCATAGAATATCCAGAGTTGGAAGGGACCCATAAGGATCATCGAGTCCAACTCCTGGCAGCACGCAGGTCTACACAAAATTTCAGGCCATGTGACTAAGTGCACAGTCTAAATACTTATTAAACTCTAGCAGGCTTGGTGCAGTGACTACTTCCCTGGGGATCCTGTTACAGTGTGTGACAACCCTCTCTGTGAAGAACCTCTTCCAGATGTCTAGCCTAAACCTTCCCTGCTTCAGCTTGACACCTTTCCTGCGGGCCCTATGACTGGTGACTAAAGAGAATAGATCTACTACCTCTCATGAGAAAGTTGTAGATGGCGATGAGGTTTTCCCTCAGCCGCCTCTTTTCCAGGCTGAACAGGCCAAGTGGCCTCAGCTGCTTCTCATTTGTCTTCCCCTCTAGGCCCTTCACCATCTTTGTCGCCCTCCTCTGGACACTCTCCAACAGTTTAATGTCCTTTTTGTACTGTGGTGCCCAGAACTGCACACAGTACTCAAGGTGAGGCCGCACCAGTGCAGACCAGAGTGGAACAATCACTTTCCTCGATTGACTGGAGATGCTATGCTCGATGCACCCCAGGATATGGTTGGCCCTCCTGGCTGCCAGGGCACACTGCTGGCTCATATTCAACTTGCTGTCAACCGCAACCCCCAGATGCCTCTCTGCAGGGCTGCTCTCCAGCGTCTCATTGCCCTGTCTGTACTTATAGCCAGGGTTGCCTTGTACCAGCTGCAGGACCCAGCACTTGCTCTTGTTAAACTTCATGCGGTTAAAGGTAATGCCTACGAAGACTGACTCTTTTCTATTTTGTTTAATTTGAAAAGTAATGAAAGAAGATTCTTCCCTGTATCTGTAAAAGACAGCTGACATGCTTTCATTTTATTTATTTTTTATTTTTGGTGATAATTCTATATCATGCCTGTCTTGAAGCTCTTACCTGCCTTCAGGAAGCAAGTTTAAAGGAGTTGCCAGTGTCTCTACAGATTTGGTATTGGGGAGCGGAGCATTATGCTATGACATAAAGATATCTTTCTGAGGATATGGCTGAAGCTTAGCACTCTCAGGCCCTCTGTTGTGGAGAGACATTGATGTCTGCCAAATCATACAAGGGTACATCAAATATTCAGATCTTCTAGCAAGTTAGAACTGTCAGCAGACCTACTGCATCATCTGCCATCACAACTTAACTGCTTTCACATCAACACCTTCCCTCCTTCACAGCATAACAAGACCATTGCCATAGCAGTGCTATCCACCCCTCTATTCAGCTTCCTCATCCATAGTGTTCACTTGGATAATTTCAAGGTTTTGTACAAGACCACTTTCACAGTAGGATGCAATGCTTTCTCAAACAAGTGGTCATCTCTTCCCGTGATTTCATACCTCTGTGCACAGGACCTAGAGCTGTTGTGGTTGCCACTACTGCTCTTACGCTGGCAACACTTTTAGCATAGCCAAGGCATGACACAAGTTTCTGTTTGATAAAAGATCTGTTATTCACCAAGAAAATAGCTGACTATTTCTGTGAGCATTAAAAGCAATAGAGCTAGGAAGACACTGACACTTTTTTTCCCACCCCAGGGACACATGAAACTGAGAGCGCTGTCTTGTACATTGAATATACATTAAGCATCCCTGTTTACATTTTTGTCTAAGGGGAAAAAACAATGTAATTACTTTATAGTCCTTTCTGAGTACAGTTATGGGTACAAATTAATAAAGTACTATCCAGTGTTTTCATGAGAATTAGAACATGGAGAGCAGGAAATCTCTATATTGTTATAAAGTAGAGGCAGGAGCAGATGCTGGGCTCCCTGACAGTTTAGTCAGTCCTGTATGTATAAACAGCTTGTGTGCAGACACAGTATATCAGGAGGAGTACAAGACACATTCATTGTAAAGATAAGGGGTTTGATTTATTTCGTGTGGCTTTTGGGAGACATAATGTAAACAGGACAGTGGTTAGTTTATTTAAATGGTTGCATATGTATAATTTAATAAGACACAGTTGAGAGCAGTTCTTGGAGTTAGCATTCAATCTCTGACTTTCTGAGCAATGCCTAGGAGACAATTTAAGGCTACTGAAAAATTTACATGTGTGGATGGAGGCTGTTTGCTACAAGATCCTCAAAGTTGAAACATATGACTGGGATTTTTTTTTCCAACTGCTCATCTGGCACAATTTCCAGTGCCCCCAAAACTAACATGTATAGGGTGTCATCTACTTGCTATTGTTCATATGTTAAGCCTAGCTACAGGACACATAAACTCGTTGACTGGTGGCTCTCTATGCCATTTAATTTTTTTAATTTCTTTTTTTTTTTTTTTTAAATTCCTGATAACATCCACAGCATTCCTTTGTCTCTTGAACTTCTGTCTCTATATTTATGGCCTCGGTACAATTGACAAAGCACTGTTAGGTTTATCACATCTTCTGATCTGTTGAGAGAGAAATCTAGATGCTGAACCAACATTATGTTTTTATTATTATTTTAATTAAATTGTTTGATTCTGCCCATCTTTCTTGGAATCATCTAGCATGCTGCAGCAGATTAAACTGATGTTGCTCACAAGGTTACTGTTCTTTCTCACTCTCTGAGGGTAGCAACCAAGTCTCTCAGGAAGACAGCCCTGAAACTTCTGTGGTTTACAACCTTCTTTAATAAAGTAAATGTTTTCCTTTACATTTATTTCTATTTCCATTCTACTTATTTCTACAAAACATTCGGACTTGCTTGTCTGCTGTGTTTGGCATGCATATTATGTTGTCAGATTCCCAGCGTTCAAAGATTTTTGGCTAATTATTTTCAAGTTTGAGCATCTAAGGCTTAGTCCTGAATTCAACAAAGGCAAGTAAATAATTAAGTTGCTTGAAGTCTTCTTTCTGCTTGTCACTGTCCTCCCAAATAGAGGCGAGAGAATAAGACCTCTCTAAGTACAGTAGACTTAGCAGTCTTTGACCTCTTCAACTTCATTTTAGATCCTAGGGAGGTGTGATGCATAGATGTGTGTATGTTGCAGGCTCCAGCATATTCTACCTAGCCATTCAATGATTACATTTAAGTAAAAAGCACCCTAAAAAGCTTTTTTTTTTCTTTTTTTTTCTTTTTTTTTTTTTTTTTTTTTTCTGTGAGTACGAGTGCTCTCAGAATCAGCTACAATCAGTGGGAGCTACCAGGTATGCAATGAATGTGGTGACCCTGGCCAAGTGAATGTATCATGTGACATGGATCCCAAATCTTAGTTTCAATCTTTTTTTTTCTTTTTTTTTTTCTTTTTTTTTTTTTTAAATAAAAGCCTTTGGACATGAAGAGCCACTTATGTGAGTGACTTTATTCTCAACCTCATGGGTACCTTGTCCCTTTGATCTTGTGTGACACTGTGAGACAGGTATAATGCATTTGTATGGAAGGGACAATTTGCTTTTCTCTATCCAGGATACTTGTCATCAGGTCTAAAGATAAACTCCTGTGAGCTAGAGTAGTGCATTTGTTCTGAGCACTGGAAAGAGGACAGAACATTAAGCTGCTATTAATGGGGATAAAACAGGAGATGCAGAGTTGAGCATCGTGACGGCTGTTGAAGAAAATGCATATGAGATGTTACGTATGAAAACAGTTTGTGCTGATGCAATCAACTTACACAAGAGATTCTCCAAAGCAAAGGACCTGTTGCCAGGCTAGTGAGGAAATATCCATGATAATAAAGTAGGATTGAAGGAGTAGGAACATGCTATAGAAAGCCTGTTTATTAAAGCTAAGAAGGGGTAACCATTCGATGAGCAGCACTTCAGCTGTCTCACTGTTCAACAGAGGAAATGCAAATTACATTTCAGGTCACTAAAAGTTCTTAAAATAAATAAAAATCATCAAATCCCTCCGTCAAGTCAGATTAGAAGAAGAGATTTTTACCTGAAACCACCTTACTTGGCAAAAATCCAAATATGAAATAACTTTATTTTATTACTCTTGAGAGACTCTTTTTTCCTGTTTCAAAAGAAAGTAAAATTTTCTCTTAATGTCTTTGACTAAATGGTAAATAATAAAAATCTAGTCATGTAAACAAAGCAAGACTTTATGAAAATACTTTATGAAAAGAACACATTGTGAAAATACTTTATGAAATGAAAAGACCCCAGAGATAGCACCTAGAATTAACTTCTCATGACCCAAATAACTGTTCTCCTCCAGCAATTCTGCAATTTCCATAACAATGACAGTATGCTACATGAATGACTGGTATTATCCTTGGTCTCATAGAAATATTCAGTAGCAATCACTGTGCATCTTACCTTGACTCCCTACTGGGGCTCTGTAGTCATGGAGTGCTTGTGTCAAACTGCATCTTAAATTACACACTACTTTTGCAGCTGTACTTTGCCAATCCAAACCACTTTTCCCATCACTGTGTATATAAAGCAAATGTTTTTTATTCCCATCCTAGACTATATTTGGATGTTTGATTTGCACAAAATTGGTGATGTGAACAGCTGTTTATTCACTCACTCTGTTGCTGCTGTTTCATTGTCAAACAACCTCTTCTCTTTTTATCATATTGGTAGCAAAACCTTATACAAAATTAGGATTGATGTCAAAGGTCATCCCATATGGCAGGGAGGTTGGAACTAGGTAATCCTTAAAGTCCCGTACAACCCAAACCATTCTATGTTTCTGTGATCTGCTGATGACATTCAGTCCTTTCATGTGTTACTCTCATGACTACAAACACTGAAAAATTAATCCTGATGAATCTCTATGCCTGTGTGTATCATGGAAGTCAGCTTGGAACAATGTTCTGACGTTCTAGCTGCATTCTTACCACAGGGGTAATCACTTTTAATGTTTGCAACTCGGGTCTGAAGAAATTATGATATTTTTCATAGGTACATGTTTATGGAGAACATATTGGACTTCACTATGTTGAGAGATGTGTACCCTACTTATTCCCCACAGCAGGATGGCTAATCGCTACTTTTGTATTGAAAAACACAAACTTAGAGATAAAAGTAGTTCCTGTCGAATTACTGGTGTTTCATCCCTCTGACAACACGGCCTTCCTTGAAAGCTACATTCACGAACCAGCTAGGTCTGATGGTCTGACGTTGCTCTGCCCAAGACCTCTAACGAGATCAAAGATGAAGGTGGTATAGCAGTGAACACTCAGTTATGGGAAAGCCTGTGAAGCTATTTTAAACAGAAGCAGTAAGCTTGCAAAACCGTGACGTGAGCATTGTGTTTTCAGTACTTGAAGTTCCCATCTCATAAACGTGGAAAATCTTTAGCCATGTAGTATCAAGATCTTTGTTAATTTCTTTTCCCAGACTGTTTGCTGCAAAGCTTTGTTCTATATAAGAAGCTAATGATGCAGTCCAAGGTCATGGAAAGCAAGGGGGGAAAGAGTTGGCCGGATACACTTAAGCGTTTCATTTTTAGATTGTTTTCTTCTTCTGTAGCCAATTTCCAATATGAAAGAAAGGGAAAGCTGATACAGGGATTGCAATGGGTAACAAGCTTTCTGTTCTTTTCTTCAATTTTTTTTTTCCAAAATAATTATATTCCAAAATAATTATTAATAAATGGTAGTCTGCAAAGGATAAAAAGACACCTTCTTTGCTGGATATGCTCCCACAGTTTGTTTCCCTTTGAAAGAATGAAAAGAAAAAATAAAAAGCTATGGGTTTTGGTAGACTTAAAGAACCAACTTGTGATTTCCAGTAGAGGAGATCAGTTAATGATTCAGAAACCAGGGCAATTTCAGGGGTCAACAGGCAAAATTAGACTGCACTCAAGCAAAGATGCCCTATGGACTTTGATACCTCTTATTACAAGACACATGAAATTGACTACAGGTGTCTCCCTGCCACAGGGAACCCACAATTTGTTGTTTTCATTCTTAAGAAAGAAACCTAGTGTGCTTTGAAATAGAAAGAGATCTAAGGCTTCCCACAACAATTTAAAAATGTCACATATTTGTTAGGCAAAACAAGGCACTCCTTGCAATTAACTAAATAAATAAATCCCAGGAGCAGGGTAAAGAAAACACCTGAGAAATCAATTTATATTTTGAATTATAAATTAATGATTTTCACCTTGCCTGTAAATGGAGCAGTATTCTGCGGTGGTAGGCTCATCCCGCCTCAAGCATTTTGCAAAGCTACCATGTACCCTAGTCCTAAGTTCAGAACTAGGACACTTTATTCATCAATTCTGAAAAGAAAAAAAAAATAATAATTTAAAGTTTTAGCCTTAATCCAGACCTTTTTTCAGCCACTGTTATTGACAAGAAATTATTTTTAACCATAAATAGTCAATCCAAAGATCTGGGACAGATCTGGGACAGAGGACTGCCCACTGGATGTTGGAGCAGCAAGTTTTGTGCCATTTTTCTTTAGAATAAGGATCTTGTTCTTCAGATGTATGCACAGCTTCATATCATTTTTCATATTTAGTGCAGCAAACTCTTCATTTGATGGACTATAGGTTAACAACCCCAGATAATAAATACTGAATTAAGACCTATACACATTATTTTTCAACTGTGAAAACATCTGTTGTTCGTGCTTTTCTGTCACATGCATTATCATCACCTTCCAGTTTAGCTCCAGTTTTTCAGCACATCTGACACAGATCATAAGGGACCATTTTCTTCACTGTGGTAAAGCACATCTTCTCTTTGATTATTTCATGTGAATGATATGTCCTATCATCCATTCAAAAGATAAAAATGAATGTTGACTTTTGAGTTGCTTTGTCAAAACTGTTGGGAAATGCCAACATCCATCAAATGCAATCTATGAAATATTCTCCTCAGTTTAATAAATTGCTTCATCGCCTTTCAGCAATGCCAGTTAACAAAATAATGTATCTAATAAGCACTTGGGGGAGGGGGAGGATATGACTATTTATCTGCATCAAAAGCACTGGTTATAAATGCCTGTTTCAATAGTAGAAAGCCTGGCTTTTTACTTTTAAATATCTTAATGTAAACTCTCCTGCTGGTTCCTGTATCACAGAATCTCTGGGCTCTCTGTGAGACAACCCTATACATGCACTCCAGCAGCATCAGTCTGCAAACCGGCAAGGCTTCCCACTATGAGGAACTTTGCATCTTTTATTGCATTTGCATTTATATTTTTTTTATGTTTAATATTCAGTCTTTGATCACACTATCCAAGACTATTTAAATCAGCATCTTTCCCTAAAATATTATGCATAATCTATTTAAACTAAAAGACCAGATAGAACAGAAGGGGATGACATGAAGTTGCATCAGGATAGGTATTTGGAAAAGGTTCTTCACTGAGAGTGTGGTTGGCCACTGGAACAGGTTCCCCATGGATGTTGTCACAGCACCAAGCCTGCTGGAGTTCGAGAAACATTTGGGCGATATTTTCAGACATAGGTTCTGACTTTTTTTAAGTGGTCCTGTGTGGAGCCATGTGTTGGATATAATGGCACTTATGGGTCTCTTCCAACGCAAGATATGTTATGATAAAATGCTGCCAGTCCTGTTTGATTTCTTCAGAATTCAGTAAGGAAATCTATGTAGTCTTTAATGTTGCTAGTGACATTTGTGCTGAGTTTCTAATCTGGAAGTTTTGTCTGTTAGAATGAGATATTTCCTAGTAACATCTGTCCAAAAATATCAAAGAACTTTCAAGTTGTAAACAGTTCTGACCTTTGGTGTCTTTACAAAGCCACATATGTAACTCCAGCAGAGTGTCTTCAGAGAGGTGGTGAAATCTGCATCCTTGGAAAGTTTCAGAATTCATCTGAATAAAGCTTGAACCACCTGATCTGACTTTGAAGTTCGCTCTGCTTTGAGCAGGAGGGTGGGCTAGAGACCTCCAGACATCTCTTCAAACTTACATTTTCCTGTGATTATGTTACTCTTCCTTTTATTGAGTCTCTCAAATCACTTCGTATTTATTTCTATCTCCTTTGAACATTGTAGGTCTTTTAGTAACTTTACACAAGACAACTGTTTTCCCATACCTGTTTGGTTTGCCTTCTATATCTACTTTTATTTCCTACTTTAATCAGTCTAGCTCAGTCCAGTCCCTTCTGCTCTGCTGTCCAGTTCCTTTGCAATAAGGTATAAGAATCTTATATTAATTTCTCTTAACACATTAAATTTCTCAACCAGATTCTTTTATTTAAAACTGTTATCCAAATAACTTCTCTCCTCCCCATTAGAATTTCATTTCTCTAACTTTTTTATATATGCTGATACTCCTGTAACTACATTCGTGATTTCTTTTCTGTAGTTTTAAAGAAGTCCCGAAAATCTTCTATTTGATAGAAACAATCAATTTTACCAGCTTTGATTAGATTCCAGCGGAGTACATCTACCTGCAGTCCTCTCTCCATGAATGCTTCCTGCTGGTCAACATTTTAAAACTTCAGAATATTAAGTCTAGGAGCCACCTGTTAATCTTTCTGGTCTTTTTGTTAATTCGATAGAGTTAAAAAATCACCCAGGACCATCTCTCTAGGACCACAGTTTGCAGTTAACTTCGATCCATTCTAGTATGAGATTGGCATCACTTGCCCCAGTATGATGTGCAATCACAAGCTTGTATGTTGTCTTATGTCTATTCCCATTAGATAGTCCATGTGATCTCTGACACTGGGGACATGTGTTCTGATTCCTCCCTGACGAGGAAGGAGTTCACGATCCCACAGATTTAATTTCTTTTAGTGTCAAAATGAATCAGTGTTCCTCTGTATCTGTATGTTATACTTTCTTCTTTTCTTTGCTGTGTCCCTCCAGAATGTTTCTGTCCTTTCTACTAGTCTGTTGTCTCATTTTTTTGTCACTCTCTCTCACCCTTTGCCTTACTGTCCTGGTCTCACTCTTTCTGGACACTAACAGTCTGTCCTTTTCACTTGTCTGTAAAACATCTTTTTCAAACATGTAGACCTTGAATTATCTCCTTAACCTTGTCATATTTCAAAACCCAAGACTGTCACTATATCCATCTTTAATACTCATGCCTTTTATTCCATCACTCTTCTGCTATTTCCACTCATAAATCACTCTTACAAGTAAATCCCTTGGGGCTGTGAACATTCTGTGCTTCTGCATCCTCATCACCTCCCTGCTTCTGTTGGGATTCAGTTTTGATGCTCAGTATCCACCTCACCCCATCTTCTGACAGCAGTCTAAGTAAGGTATCTAACTAAGTGCACAGTTCAGGGCTTTATGTAACACAAACCAAAGTATTCAGTTATCCTAATAATCATATTAAGACCATTATGAGTCAGAGGTCCATATCTACAACAGATGAATGCTATAAATGGAAAGTTCTTTGGCAAATTGATGGATATTATTGAAAAAGAAGGAATAAACAATGAATGCTCACCAGCTTTTTAAGCCAGGGCTCATATACCATGTTGAACTTCTGTAACTATTCTTCCTGGGGCAGCTAGTATGGTTCACTTGTTTATTTTTTTTTATTTCATTTTATTTTATTTCCCCACCCCCCTAAATTAAAAATATTTAGTAAAATGTCTTGTGAGGGTATATGGGGGGCAGTATCAGAACTGAACATACAGTGTCAAGTATGTTTAACAGGTTTATGATACAAGCTTTCGAATATCATTAGTCATCATTAGGTTTTCTTTATTATTTAGAGATAAATGTAATTTGTAATTTGGTAATAATTTGGTAAATATTTTATTTGTAATAAAATGGAAGATAATGGTATATTTTTCCTACCTGATAGACATGGAAGGAGAAGTTATTCCCTGATGAGTTTGAGAGAAGGAAGTGAGTAAGAAATGTTTCAGACATACACATACACTGATACACGTTCACCCACCAGCAATCCAACTAATCCCACCAGGGTATTAAGAGAGTTTCAATTCCTGAACATTAATATATGCACTCTGATTCACAGGGTATTAAGAGCAAGCATGCAATAGATCCTCTGCCAGGCAGCTGCTTTTTTTGTGTGTTTAATATCTCACATTTTCAATGCAAATTATACAAGCAATGATATAACACATAATTCGCTAGTTCCCTTTTAACTTCTTACTGCTGGGACCTTGTCCTGTTTCCTTTGAAATCAATGCTGGATATCCGTTTATTTCACCCACGTCATCAAGAAAGATAGACTATATTCTGGAAACCTGATGACACAGTCTTGACAAAAGCAAAGAGTGTGGCTGAAAGGAAGTCACAATTACAATATCATCAGAACTGAAGAAAAAAATCAACAGATAAGTAGTCCAGACACTTTTTTTTTTTTTTTTTTTGTAGCTTAGGAGGATGTGTTGAAGCACAACTTGTGGTGGTGATTAGGTGTGGTGGGGTTGTTTTTATTTTGGGGGGTTGCTTGTTTTGTGACAATACTATGTGAAGTGAAATTTCAAGTAACTTGATGTGTTCTAATTGACAGACCAACAAACTGATTTCTGGAACAGTCCACTAGCCTGTGTTTACCTTTTTTCCTTGACCTATTAGACGATAGATTCATGCAGTCTTATTAGACTGGAGGCCATACCAGCAAGGACAATCACTGAGCTTGGACTGTTAGGAAAGTACTAACTGGAAGCTCTTGAGCTATTTTCTGAACTAAAGGTTTACATTTTCCTGCCTGCACCTGAACAACCTTGAGTTGTTCTTCTAATTACAGTTCTTATTGAGTTATTTAATAAATTAAATGCAGACATAACTAAATGCAATCTGTAGTCCATCTGTTACTTATTTAGTTACTAAATTTCCAAGTAGAGAGGTATACATGTAAAAGGCAGCTTGGAATCTGTCAGGTAAAAGGAGCTGGATCAGTTTTCATCTTCAGTCACGAGCTTACAGAATCACAGAGTTAGTTAAGAAGTTAGGTAAGAAGTTTAGTTAGGTAAGAAGTTGTTACTTTACTAATGCTTGTTGACCACTCTCAATCACCTTCTAATTAACATGTTTGAAAATAGCTTTCTCTGATCATTTTTGCCTGTCACATTTCCAGAGGTACCTGTCACCTTTCCAGCCTGTAGTTCCTTGCATCTTCCTTCCTTCTCTTCTTTATAAGAGTGACGTTTGCTTTCTTCTAGTCTTCATGAACCTCCACTGATTACCATGATCTCTTAATGATAATGAAGGGTGTCTACACAATGACTTTAGTCAGATCCTTCCATGCAATCATGTCAGAATAAATCAAGAGCAACTCTGCTGAAAGTTGTGAGCCTAAGCATAGTGCAATTGTGTGTGTGTGGGGGGGGGGGGGAAATCCGTCCCAAATGCTGAGTACCTGAGCTGAAAAGAATTGAAGAACAAAGGACAGTTATCTTTTAAATTCTTCAAGGCAAGAAGACCCAAACATAGGCCTTCTCTCTGATGTACATAAGGCTTGTGAATGGGGAGTGCCTAATGCTCTTAATGTGACTCAAAAATGTTATCCTGAATAGTGAATTAGGAATGTTCTACCAATTTTTATTCCAAGAATTAAAGTCATTTCTAAGTTTCCAACATGAACCATTTAAGAGATGAGACAAGTATATTTCATCCACTAAAACCTACCCATAGAAATAGCTTTTGTTTAAAGGCAGAAATGCTGCTTACAAACACCCTCTCACTCTCCTGCACCCCTCAAAAAATAACTTTCTTTAACCAAAAAATACATAGTGATATATTTCAATAAGTACAAATCAAAACTTAGACCAACTTAGATATTGATTTTTATTCCTGACATAACTGGAACAGAGTCTAAGGGAGGGAAATTTCATGGCCATTCTGAGTGCTGTATATATTGATTCTTTTCTTATCCCTGACCCATAGAATGCCTTCAGATACTTTGGTATTTGCAGTTACCATGGTATGTCCTGCATCCTTCCATTAGTAAATCAAAATTCACATTTGCCCAGAGTTGTGTTGTAAGAGGTGGTCACTAACTGTAAAACCCAATCTCAGTTGGGATAATCACAACCTGGGTTTAGATCTTACATTACAGGTTGAACTCTAGTTCTAACTCAACTTTTTTTCTCAGTGACAGGAGTTATCTGCAGTGAGGCCAAAACTATCTTTGCCAAGAAATTGAGTTGTATATGAGCAGATGTCCTGTGTTGGCAGGAGCACCCAAACTAGGGTGGTCACTTGAGACTGTGTGATATTCTTTTTTTAAGAAGCGAAGTGGTGTTGCTGTTTTAAAGTTTGTCATCCTAGGCAAATTCTATATTAGGTGATAAATACTATGTGCATTCAACCCCTTAAAACAGCAAAAAAGTCTGTTCCTCTTTCTCCCAAGTGCTGCTCTTCTAACATGTCCATGGGTTGTTGAGTAGTGTCCTTTCTGTACCAGAGAATCAACTGTTCCTTGTACCTCAGTGCAGTAGCTCCCAAGTAAAGATTAGTCTCTTCAGTCTTTAAATACATGGCTTTAACATAAATAGTGTCTATAATCCACACCTTGCAGATGAGAATGTTATCTGTTTATAGATGGCTCTCAGGGCATCTATAACAGATGTTTTGGTGGCTACAGGCATTTTGTTGACTAGTTGAATTCTATAACAAAACACTTCTATAAAAATATTAACCCTTTGGGAACATTTTCAAACTTATTTTGCAACATAAGGTGAAATACCATGGCTTTTGTTGATTGATGTGATACTAAGTACTGTAAGAAATGCACAGAAAATCACTGTGCATTGTATTTTGGTTATATTGGAATTTTCCTCAAGAAATATAATAGAAATTCCCTTGCTGCTGTTTAGGGGAACTAGGAAAAATATGAGATACATGTGTCCAATTTCTGGCTACCAAGCCAAGTGCAAAAGCCAAATATTTGAACTGTGTGGGTCTCAAACTGGAAACAGGGCTGTGCTGGCATGGGAAACACTGAGTAATTGAAATCCCTGACGACAGGATGAAATGAAGCAGCAAGTACTACTGAAGCTGACATTGCTTCCTGGGACCGATCTGTACATCCAACCTCTGCAGCTTCTTGGAGCATGGCGAGTTGATGCTCTGAGACTCTCCATTTCTTGTCTCTAAGTGTTCAGCTCTTCTTGGCCAAGCAAAGATTGTGTTATGGAGCTCATAGCTGCAGGACTTTGAGTCATCTGTGCTTGGCATATGCCTATTGTAAGGCAGGAGACTGTTTGCTTTTACCTCTACAAGACAGTCAATGAGGAGTATCACCCAGCACATATGTTCCACTGTATCCTGTGCTGTGACCTCTCCGAGGCATCATTCTATTTTATGGCAGAGAGCTGTGAACCTTGCAGGGATGGCACATAGTGCGTGCTGGCAGCACAAACTGAATAGCATCCGCAGCCAATCCATCCTCATTTACAGGTTGATTTTTCATATTTAATAGCCTACTCAGATGAGCTGCACAGGGCTGTGTATGAAAGAGGCTAGAAGCTGCTGTGTGCCTGCCAACCAGCTTCCAGCTGGAAAGAGACCTGAGTAATTCCACAAACTACATGAAATGAGTTTAGAATATATTTCCTGCTGCTGTGCCTCTGAAAAGGCAAATAGTTGTTTCATTACTCAGGAGCATTGAATGCCATTCAAGGGGTGTGGAATGGCATGCATATTCAGTTAAAATTGCATGGGGCAGTGAAAAAAAAATCATGCAGATGTGCATAAAATCCACATACACTCCTACAGGCAATTCAGTTGCAGCAAATTAACCAAATAAGCTGTTTCTTAACAGTAACTTACTGTGCTGGCTGATCTTTCAGGCTTTTTATCAACAAATACTGTCAATTTCTGAAGTCCCAAAAGCATAAGATCTATGAGATTTGGGCTAATGGGCTCATTCACATTCCTTTCCTCTTCTCAGATTTGTGCTGCTCAAAGAAAATGCCAAATGTTGGTAGGCCAGAAGCTGAATTTAAAGTGGAGCCTAGAAACCTGGTGTAAATACCTCCATTGGCATTTGCAATCTCTTCATACTGCTCAATTTTCCATTATGATTTCAAAGCCATTTAATGAAATGCAGAAGCTTTTCTCCCAGTAGCTGAGATGCTCTATGTTTCAACTGTCAAAGGCCTGTGACACTGTCCCACCTAAAACCTTCAATCAGAAGCAGGAACTAGAACATTGTCAAATTAATGGCTGTGATGAGTTCATCACTGGAACAAAATCAAGGTCAATTTATTGACCCTAGGTTTTTATTCTCTTTGTCTCAGGTGAGCAACACTACAGCTGACACAGCAAAGGTCTTCCCATATACCAGCTTTCCTTCCATCACGTTAGAAACCTTACTAGCTTTTTTTCCACATTTAACAGCATTCACAATCATAAATTAAAAGAAAAAAAAATACAGTGCTCATTGCACAAAGCTTCTTTCCTTTCTTGTCACTTTTCTGTAAAGATCTGAACACTCAATAAAAAAGAATGTCTGTCATAAACATCATAAAATAGCCCATTCTGTAATCTGTATAAGCTCCACTTTTGGGACACTTTTAAACATCTAAAATACAAGATCCTAAATTTAAGGTCATCAGTAATGGCAAAATACAAAATGGTCTTAATGTACTTCTATGTAGAGTAGCTTTTTGGAAAATTTTCCTGTCAAACATAACTTGCAGGTGACACTGTAGGAGATTCCTACAGAACACAGGCATGGTGATGAAAGGGTTTCTTCTGACCCTTTATATTGTAAGGATTCCTTGCAATATAAATTTGTATATATGTAAAAATCATTAATCACCATAACAGATCACTGTCAGTAGCTTCTGAATGGACCTTTCTCCCATCTTTGGATACCATTGTTTCTGTGAAGTCTTCATGTCCCACAGTTTTTATGTTATGGGGTTACTAAACAAGTTGTTCGTTTAGATAATCCAGTGCTCTGGGAATCTCTACCCAGCTCCCCTAGGAAGTGATTTTCTGAATACTCTTTATGCCCCTTTATCCCAGCTGAATAATGCAGTCTGTATAAAGCTTTTTTCTTGCAATACCATTGCTAGACTGAGCACTAAAAATACCTTATATAATCACAACAGGGTTCATACGATAATGTAAGCAAGAACAATAGGGATGATCTCTGTTTTGAATTGCATGAAATCATTTGGCATCTAAACCGCTCAGTTTTGAACTATGTGAAAATATAATTTGACTTTATTTTTTCAACAAAGCATGCTGCACACAAGAACCATCTCTGCTATGAATTAAGGAAAAAACTTGCTTACATTTCAATAAACATCACAAAGATCCCACTACAAAAGTTTTCGCTTAAGTGCTGCCTTGTAATACTAGGTCATCCATCCCACCACGAAGTTCAAAATGTATTCTTATAATTGTGTGCATATATTTTCACTTACGAAGACTGCTGCTGCAGAAAGCCCTCTAATGTTGTTGAAAAATTCACATGCTGAGCTGAAACCACAGAACTTTGTTTCCTCTGTTTTGTGGGAAGCCATGTCATACAATGGCCTTTCATATTGTCATCCAGGCAGAACCCTTTCCATGACAATGAGATAACAATGCCCTTGAAGCTTTTCTTGTTTGTCTAAGTGAAACATTGAATATTTAAGAAAATGTCAGACATATCCACAGCTTGCAGAAAGGAACAACAAAGGAGCGTTTATTATTTATTACAGTAGGACACAATTGTGATGCCAGGACTTTGTTGTTGTAGATGCTCGTAAAACACTGACAGAGGAAGTTTGGAGGGATAGAGCTGTTAGTGACCTAACAGGCAGCACTGGGGGTGCTAACCCAAATAGAGACAGGAAAACAGTGGAAGGGAAGCTAAAGAGAAGCTTTAAAAGGTGCATAATTTATGTATAATGCAAAGGGGAGTTCAAAGTTTTGCAGGATGCAGTACTCCACCTGAAATCTGTGCTGCATGTTTATCACACAAGGGAACTGCGTTAATTTTGTAGCTCATCTGATGGTTCAGAACCAGGCACAGCTGGATCTTGGTACAGGGGTGACAGAAATACTAAACCGAAAAAAATAAATAAATAAATAGGGTCTCAGTGAAGAATGAACTCCAGTGAAGAAAGCATCTTAGGAAACTCTGTTTTGCTTTATAGCATTGCATGAGCAGAAAAGCAAGTTAAATTTATTGCATATATTATCTGTGTGTAATGACTCATTCTCTTCTGGAGGAATGCAATCAGACTTGCAATGCACTTAAACATTACACTAAAAATATCTCTTTACCATCTACGCTCTGTCATACAGAAATATTTCTTGAAACTTTTTTTAAAACGATGACACATATTCCTACTCAGTTCATCAGATCAATAGGCTCTGACTGCTTCTAAAGCTAAACAGCTGCATAGGGGCCTTAATGATTAAGCCTTAAAATATTAGGTGGCCACATGTTCTTGCTAATTTGATTTTAATATTGTTTTGTGCATCACACTGAACTTGATGCTTCCAGGTAACTACAGAACAGCATGAGGAGGAAGGGAGGTAAATGGGGAGGGAAGTATGTATTGGTAAATGTCTGTATGGTAGACTCTATAACCAAAGGCTGCCTGATTTGGTAATATGCTGGGCTGCACTTTGTGTCTTTGTGAATCTCAGCCTGACCATCTTTCCACAGTAACACTGGATTGAAACAGTCTATTGATTTTAAAGAAAGGCAGTTGTCTCAAAGGTCTCCTAGACTGGTGAGAAGCATAGCCCAAGGAAAGGTAAAAAAGAGGCTCCAACCACCAGCATATTCCTTACTTTAAATGATTAAGGTCACAAAGGTGATTATTTGTGAGACACAAATTGGTAAGAAGCCAGACCCTCTTAAATCTACTGCTTGTGGCATTATTTTAAACTGTGACAGATACTGATTTGATAAGGACTTGTCCTTTGAAAACCTTTTCCATTCTGCTGTATTTTCTTCTGTTTGTTTTTGTCAAAGAAATGCCAAGTTAATCAAAATGTAACCCTTTTCCAAAGCCTATGTAGTTCATCTGTCTGAATGTTAACTGACCCTTGGCATTTTCTTTTAACCAGCTTGGCACGCTTATTTCAAGAAAGTCTACATAGCCAAAGTCTGTGTCTGCTCCTTTATGGGGATTGCTTTGGGTCAGATCAGTCAAGGAACCCAGAGTCTCTCCTCTGAGCCTGACAGCCCTGAATTCTCAAGAGATCTGAAGGCTCCCAGGCTGCAGGAGGTTTCTTCCTTGGTGGTAGAGCCCCATATTCAGTTCAGGCAACCTGAACAATGCTCTCCAGGAGTTAGTTATGGTCAATAAGGAAGAAGAAAGCTTAAAGCCTTGGGAGTGAGATGGCCTAGATGTTTTGGGATTGCCTTTAAAGGAAAAAAAAAAAAATCTGATTAGAAAGCATGATTAAAAAATATATATAATGTTTTAATGATCTTTCATGACTATTTGTGAGGATCAGAATTTTCGTTTTACATTCCAACATTACTTTTCCCTTCAAAATTCAAAATAATGGACTTTCTTGCTGTACACAAGTTATGATTAACCAGGCACTGGAATAGGCTCCCCAGGGAAGTGGTCATAGTATGAAGCCTGTGAGAGTTCAAGAAGCATCGGCCAATGTTCTCAGACATAAGGTTTGATTTCTGGGTGGTTCTATGTGGAGCCAGGTGTTTGACTTCATGTTCCTTATGGGTCCCTTCCAAATTGGGATATTCTGTGATTCTATGGATCCTTTCAGGGAATTAAAACCATTATTGTTTGAACAATGCTGGGAGAAGGCTGTGTGCTCAGACTATTTCAAAAAAGCACAAAATTCTGTTCATGGTGTTTTGCAAACAGGAAGTACAGGATATGTTTATAATTTTGATGTGTTTTAAATTTAAAATCATCATTACACTATAGAAGAAGCCAAAGGGCTGATATGAACCCCTTTATGCAACCATATTTGGTCATATCATGTTTATATGCATATTACGTGTGGATATCAGAAACTTATTTTTAGATGACAAGTGAGACTTAGGTAGTTTAAAAATAGCCAGGGGTAAAGACTATACTGTCTTTTTAAAAGACAAAGTACAGCTGTTGCATGAGCAAACATAAACAAGTCTCTCCCTCAGAAAAAGCTGAGTTCTATAAATATGTAAGCAAGGTCATAAAAACAAACATACTGCAAAGAAGAATTATTCTGATTTAAGTATACGTGTCAGCAAACTCACTGCTTATTCTGTATTCAGATTGGTGACATAAGAAAAGAAAGACATTTGGCAGCAATGTTAGACAGTTGCAGTTCTGCAAATTTTAAGAATTTCTCCTCTGCTTTGCAGAAATGAAGTGGGAAAGCAGACATACAGAAAAGCACTGTAAGAAGGGCAGGTCCTGAAGCCAGTCAGCCACTAGCAGCAGAGTTGATCAGCACTGAAAGATCTAGTAGAGAATGGGTGGTTTGGTTGGGTCATCTAATGAATGAATAGATGGTGACATGAACCAAATGTTGTTTTCTGTGGAAAGGTTTTCATTTTAGCAAATATACTTGCATTAGTTAAAGAATCTATATTTAGAAAGGTGGTGGCCCCAAAAAATAACATATCTGGAGGTTTCTAGAGTATTAAGATATCTGAATGGCCTATGTTTTCTATAAAAGTTGCATGTGTTTTGGTAATCAGATAGTAGGGTACCTTCCACTCAGTTTGTTACTATATGTTTTGACTAACTGAATGAAAGTCACTTTGATGGGCAAAACTGTTGTTTCAAGAGAGAAGCCCTATGACTTTTAAATTGCTTGCAATTACAATTTCATGCCATTGTGATGTAAATGCATGGGAGGTCATGCTGACTAATGGGAGATGGCACCTGAGTCACGGAGTCATGAACTAATAAGCAAGTAATTATATGGGTTGTAATTAGCTCTTTTGGGGTATGAAAAGGGCTAAAAAGAGGACAGGATGCTTTTTAGAGCCATTCCACAAGAGATCATCTTCATCTTCCTTATTTCTGAAATCCCAGAGTTTTAAGTGAGAGAGAAATCATTCCTTGTTGAAAATATTTTTTTTTATTTTAGCACTAAGGTTAGTTAGCTTACTGGAGGAGGAGGGATTGCCAGGGAAACACAGCTCTATAGTAATTTAATGTGAGGCTTTTTAGAAGAACACAAGATACTTTACTGAAACCAGAACATTCATTAGAAATTTAGCTAAGCTATTATAAAGAATGAAGGAAATGGTGATCAGAAAAGCAGTATAGAAAGGAACTTAAGAGTAGTGGGATTTTAAATAGAAATTATAGGATTTATAGGTTTC
The DNA here is from genome assembly GCF_047663525.1 of Anas platyrhynchos. Lineage (NCBI taxonomy): Eukaryota > Metazoa > Chordata > Aves > Anseriformes > Anatidae > Anas > Anas platyrhynchos. The sequence continues at coordinate 31,392,314 of NC_092592.1, read as the reverse complement.
TGACATAAAGTTATCGCTACAAAATCTAATTGCTAATACACCTCCATCTAACCAAAAGGAATCCATTCCCAAGCAAACTATAAACCCCACAGCCAGCTGAATTTTGATGCCCAAAAGAAAGAACTTATTTCTCTGAAACATTGGCTGCTACAGCGCTAGCCTCTAGCTTAAAATCCAAAGATGTCACGGCACACATTGCTAATCCACATCTTTTTTTGTCTCAAAACCAAAAATACTGGGTTTTTAGCCTGTGAGAGGCTCTTTTGAAAATGTAAGTAAACCATTTTTCACTTCCAGACTGCAGAGTTTCATGTAGCCCATGAAGCTGTCAGTGACCAAAACAGTTACTTCTGACAGATGACCATTCACAACCACCTTTATTGTACCTCTTGACTACAAAAAGTTATTGTGAGGCTCACTGACAGATTTAGTGAGAAACTCTAGGCCAAGCCCAACTGGGGAGAGAAACCCACAGACTTGAGTTTTTTGGATCAAACAAAAGACAAATGCTTATTTATACTTGCCTACATGAAAGAGAGAGAGAGAGAAATGAACTTCAAGTCTAACAAGCTGATATTTTTCATAAACTATTCAACTCAGTGTGGATATGAAAGAGTTTTCAATACTAAGTGATTCTTTTGGTATTAAGAGTGCCTCAGTGCCTTTTCTCCTGGGAATACTGCATTTTTAATAAATAGCCTTTTCTGGAAGCAAGATGAGTAGTACCATTTGTAATTCCGAGCAAATAGTAGTTTTAATTAAGAGCACAATCCCCCCATGCCTTAATTTGATAGTCCACAACACTGGTTTCACTGCATTTGTCATGTTCATTATTAATCTGCAAAATGAGCACTCACAAGACAAATGAGAGGAAAATACTCATAGGGTACATGTAATTAGCACACAACTTATTATGAATTGTGATGATCTCCTTGATAATTAATCAGGCTTACAGTTGATGTTTGGAGACAGTCCAGCCATGAGATATTTCATCAAATAAGACCAAATTCCTCTGGGAACATACAAAGACATACTGACAAATGGGTAGGCAAAAACTGCAGGTCTAAAAGAAACATTGTCTAATATTCGTTAACTTGGGCTTTAGCCTCAACTAATCAAAGCTCGAATTGTTTTATCTCAGGCTTCTGCAGAGAGGACAGCCTTGTGCCTCTTGGCGGCTGAAGCACTTGAAGGACTCGATGGGGCAGCTCTCCTGCTGCATTGATTTGCCTTCAGGCGAAAATGCAATAGACCACATGCAGAGGGACAGAGTGCAGTTACCTGTGAAGGGATGATAGAGCTGTGCAATAGTAAGGACTTGGATCTTCTCCCATATAGAAGTGCTTACCTTTCTTGGGCTGTTTTTTGGTTTTGTTTTAAATTTGTTTTTCCTCTCTCTCTCCATTAAAATGCAGCTGAAGAAGTGTTAAGTAGACTTCTCAGCAACAAGCTGGAGCCACCAGCCAAGATAAAGGGATTGAGACCAGTGTGGATTCAGCCCCACGAGTACCCTGCTACCAGAGTGCCCTTGGTGGGGTGCACACCTCTTGGAGCTAAACCATTATGAGGAGAGACCTCCAGTCACCTTCAGTCACCTCCAGCCTCTTGCAACATCTGGTCTGGGCATCAGAACAATGTAAGACTGGTCTGAAGGGTATTTCAGCTCATAATTATTTTTCTGGTATTCAATGCATGTTGTGCCTTCCCACTGGCATCCACAGAGGAGGGAATTTGGCCATACATGGTTTTATGTCGGTGTGTTCCTTTATTTGGCCTCTGCATGCTATCAGTTAACACCACAATTGTCGTCAGCTCCAACGGTAACACAAGACCCAGGCCATTTAGGAGCAGTTAAGTGATGTCAGTCTGTGCCTTTGCTGGGATTAAGAGTAACTGGAACTGACTTTAATTTATTTGTTTTATCTTCCCTCCTACCACACTCTTAAGCACCTGCCTCATAAAATCCCTGCATAAATGATTAAACACATAAGGCCCTCAAAGCTTTAAGAATGCTGCAAGATGACAAAGAAGAGAGTGACAGTAACTGTTCATGTGTCATCAAACAATCCTCCATCCAGGGCACACAGATACGGATGAAAAAGCCTACCATCTGTCACTAACAAATACCCAAACATTATCCAGTGGTGCAGCAAAGCTCTCTGTGTCTCCGTTTTGTGATATTCATCAGCTATTCCCACTCCATTTATTATGTACAATACATTTTGAGTGTGTAGGTTGCAATGCAATGCTGAGCCCGTAGAAGCCAGCCAACCTTTGCCTTATCTCTCACAAAATAGATTAACATTTCTCTGTATTATGGCTTATTTACCATAATTGCTTTATACATGTGTGGCCAACATTGAATTGCTTTTTTCAGGCTTCCCTTTAGAAAAGTAGACTTCTGATGACTTGTTTCTCCCACTTTGCAAAGTCATTAAGACAAAATGTCCTCTTCAGTATTTCACTGGTAAGTTTGCAATCTGTCTCTATTACCACATCAGTGCTGTTAAAGACATGCTACAATTTGTATTCAACTTGCATGAAAAAAATGAATGTGAGGTATTACAGGTTGTTGCATTCATGAAGCTTTTATACCTGGAGAGAGAACAATGCTCAGATTTGATTAAAATTGTATTTTCTGGCCTTGCCACATCAAACTGTTAAGCACTTTAGACATGTACAAAGCACATTAACCTGCTAAAGCTTGGCACAGCTGCACCGAGCTGCTTCTGCTGAAATGATGCTAATGTTTAGTTTGCACAGCACATACCGTAAGTGACTATGGCAGGACAACTCTGCTTGCTTGAGGAGATTTTCATTTTACCACTGTAGGAAAGAAGTGGGGAGGACCTTTGGACTTGACTCTAGACTGGAGGTCATGTCTCTACATCTGGCTGCTGAAAAAGCGCCTGATGGAGCTGTTGGACAGCCAGTAAATGAATTCAATAAAGCATAAGCCAGCTTACCAAACAAATTATTGCTCTACCTCTTGTCAGAGCTGTTCATGTGCTTAATGTATTTGTAGTGGAGTGATTTCTTTTCAGTTCTACTGGGTACAAACAGCCTTTCAGGGCAGCAGAGGTTTGGCAGCAAGCACAGTCTGTGAATTATAATGCTCCGGTACTGAGAGTAGGACATCGGTCCATGCAAAGCAGCCAGGGCCAGCCAGGAGGAGGGAGCCCTGATGGTCTAGTTGTCTAGAAATGCAGGTCCAGCTCTCTGCCCTTCCACACAGTGGAGGCCCAACTGTTCTCACATTTGTGATGCTCCACCTTAGCAAATGCTGCCTCTGCAATGTGCTTGCTGAATAGCTGAGGCTAGCAGGCACCTCTGGAAATCATCTACTCCAGCCCCAGTCAGAGCAGCGTCAGCTACAGCAGGCTGCTCAGGACTCTGTCCTGTCAGTCCTCGAGTATCTCCAAAGATAGAGACTTCACGCGTCTCCAGACAACCCACTCCAGTGTTAAACAGGAACCCTGCTAGAAAGAACCGGTGTTAACAGAAGTGCCTGAGATGAACCGTGAGACAGGCCTGGGCTTCTGCCCCCTGGGTTTTCTTCTCCAAGGCTGGTATACTGTCAGGCTAATGGGAGTAGTATATTTTATATTTTGGTCACTCCTCCTAGGAAAGGAAAAAGAAAGAAAGAGAGAGAGAAAGAAACTGTTGCTTTTAAGCAGATTGCAGAAAGATGAAAGTTATATTTGGTAAATAGTTTTTTTAGAAATGAGTAAATGATTTATTTTTCCTTAAAACTGATTACTAATATTTATTCCATCCAGTTTGGGTTGGAAATAATTATTTCAGCATTTTGATTTTTTCTTTGTCATTTTTCTCAACTCGTAAGAGCAGAATGCATAGTTGAAATAGAAATACTGTCCTCTGCGCAATTTGTAAATTCAAAAAATGTAGCTAGCTATGAAAGGCCAAACATAAGGTGCAATTAGTGGTTCTGTTTGAAAAATACAAAGGCTTTGAAAAGCCACAGATCAACAGGACTAGAAAACATGCAGGGGCAAAATGGGGAGGAAAAAAAAAGTCACAGAAAAAGCGATTTGGTTAATTTCTTGGTGATTTAAAATTATTTTCTTTGTAATATTTTGAAAAGACTGAGCAATTCTTCCTTTAGAAAATGAAAAATTATGTCCACAGTGTCTGTCTCCCTGCAAAATCCTTAAGATAAACTCATGCACACATTTTCATTGAGCACCAGCAGTAGGCAATGGTGTTTTCCTTCCACATACTGTCTGTGGGAAAAGGTGAGAAAAGTCATCTCGGTTCCTGGGACAGCAAAGGAGGCAAACAGGGCCTTTGAATCCCATGGAATATGTAATTACTATATCTGAGAGGTGATTATGCAGCAAGCAAGGTAGAGAGTGTCAACTGAATCACTGAAGTAATGGCAAAATAAATAAATAAAGGTAAAAGGTTACACAGACAGAACAGGACTCATTTCCTCCTTGAATGCGAAGGAACAGGCAGTAAAGTTAATTAACTGCTTCTGAGATGGATGGGCTCCACAGTGTAGTCTCCCAGCCATCAGGGAAGTCACCCTGCTCAGCGTTTGTTCAACTAATTGCAATTAGCAAACAAGTGATCTTTCTCATCAATTGATTAGGCTTCCTCAGTGTCAGGGTAGTGATGGCTACCTGACTTTCCCTGTGTTTTTTTCCCATGCTTTGTTAATAGTTGCCTCATTATCGATAATCACTGAGCTATACTCCCATCCCTTCGGTCAGCAAAGGAGCCTCCTTGGGCTTTGCCACACTCCAGGCAACAATTAGCAGGTATGAAGCTGCTGTCCAACCTGGAAGTGGTGATGCGCGAGATTATCTTGCCTCAGAGGCCCTCGTAGGAATGCCTGGATCACTTACACTGAGAGACTGTGAACCCCATACATTGACTGAGGATATTTTCTATTAACTACTAGAAATAGTGGAGAAGATTCACAGTAGAAGAAAGCCAAAAATTATGCTGCTGCTCTGAAGAGTTTAAGAGCTCATCTGTCAGTGCCACGCCAGGTCTCCAGCTCCTCTGTGTCAGTGCTGTTCCATGGACTTAGCCCGCACACTCTCACCCAGTGAAGCATCTGACACCATGACAGCTTATATTCTCTCTTCCGCTGAGCACATTTTTGTCCATTAAAACTACTAATGGATTATAGATTGAGCTCAAAATTCCTTCTCAGCATTAACAGCTCCCTTAATTACAAGCTGATAATCCAAAACCAGATCCCACCACTAACATCAAGTATTATACTGAACAAACTGTCCTTTCTAGGGAGAACTGAGGACGATCTATTTCCAAACATTGTTCTTTATGACTGTAAGTAAACATGTGAAGACAGCTTTGATGAAGGGCTTTATCATATACCCTAAAACAGTTTGTCACATCAACTGTAAATACCAGGACATTGTATTTTATGGTACCAGGAGCTTTATACTTAAAAAGGTAAAAAGTTGCCTGACTGTAGATGCTCTAAAATCTTCTGCAAAACTTAGTCTCTGAATTTTGTTGTGAAGCAGATTTCATCCTTACTGAAGTGGCCGTTTTTAGTCAAATTCCAAGAAAATGTAAGGTCTGAGTCAGAAATCAAAAGAGAATTTTTTTTTCTCATTCGTTACATGCAATCACCACATTCACCGGCTTTATATTATTGTCACACACAAAGTCATCATGTCTCATCTGTCTATATTTACTCATTTATCACGTACTTACAATCATAAGTATGGTTTTACTGTTATTTCAGGAGCCTACACTCTCTGGCACAAGTTCCCCAAATTCTCATGATTGCCAGCTGATGTCTGGCGATCTCCATACAAGACAGTAGGTAAGCGTAAAACAAAACACTGTCGTGCCCTATACAACTATCTGTGTATTCCATTGCACACTTTAAACATCAGTTCTTAGCACAGAAATTAGGTAATCCCTTTCCACTTCAACAAAGATCTATAGTGAATTCTATGGACTGTCAAATCTGTTTCACTACAACACTTTTCATTTAGGAAAAAAATGCCTTTGCTCATTTCAAGTCTCAAAGCAGATTATCTTCACTCAATGTGGAAAGCAGTAATGATGGACTAGGAGAGAAATCAGGACTGGGTTCTGTATTTCAGAACAAATGTTCTCTCTTTATTCCTGTCCTGCTCCTCAGCCAGTCCATTCACCACGCTGCTATCGAATGTGTCTCAGCCCAGAGACTCTCATTTACTGTAGCAAATGAGGCAATAAATCTAACATGTCATAACCCAAAGCCAAGCAAAAAACGGAGGCCTGAATCTTCCACCAGAGTAAATCTGCACAGCTGGAGTATATCCTCTATTCAGGTTTCATTAATATCAGCTGAGGATATGACCAAAGTAGTATAGATCCTATCACTAAAGCTGTATTGTGGAATTTTTATATGGGTTTTACTCGTGTGTTGGTAGGTTAGAAGAGCTGGTCATAATGCATATGAAAACTTGGACCTCTTCATAATGACACCCTCTTTTCTTCTTCCTGTACACATCACATGGGATCTTGTGTGCCTCTCCTATTAACATGTCTCCTGTCCTTGTAAACATCTAAGAATAAATTCCAGAGAGTTCACAAGGCTCCGAGGACCTACTGCTTCAGCCTGGACCAGAGTTCAGTTATTTGGTGGGGGGAGACTGCATATGAATGAAAATGTGTCTTGGGAAGTAATTTTTTTGCTTTGAGTAAGCAGGGAAATAAAATTTTCTAGATAAAAGCAGATCTACCTGCCATATCCCTTCCCAGTGTCATTTTCCCAGTCATCTGGGACTGGTGTCCCAGGCCATCTGCTTCCTTCTGCTAGCTTCTCCACCTGAAGGTAAGAGAAACACAGCACAAGCCATCACAGCAGAATAAATGACTGCACAGACTCATTGTGTCTGCTTATAATCAAACTCTAATTGCAACAGCCAAGGGAATTAGAAAAATATTGTAGTAAATAGGTCAGGGAGAAAATAATTTCTTCTGAAGATTTCCTACTCTGTTTGAGTAAAGCCTAAATCATGATGATCCTGTCATTCTTCATACAATTTAACTTCTGGAAGTTCTTTACATCCTGGAGCTACAATGTCAGCACATCCACATATGTTCACGTTTTCTCTGCAAAACTTTGCTGCAGTTGCTGCTTGCCTTCATGCCGGCTACCATACGCAATCAGGCTGCATTGAGGATGAAAGGTATTTTTAAAAAGGGAGAACCTAAAAATCCATTGAAAGTCTCTACTAATCTCCTCTACACTTGTGTTACAGCTGTGCAATAATTTCCTGGACTCATTATTATGGAAGCATTTTGTGGCCATATTATGCAGTCCAGCAGTTACCAACACTGAGTCTTCATTCACTTGTAAATGATACATCATCTCCATTTCCACATGCATAAGAAAATGATTCTATTAATACGATTACACTTCTGACGTTTCCTAACTAAGGCAGCCTGTCACAGCATCTGCAAATCCCAGAAAAATGTGCTGTTTCCCTTCATTTTCACACATGTAATCTGCTTTAACTCCATTGTTTGTGTTCTAACTTCCAGAGAGTGGTGTTGCATGGAGGAGGAATGTGGGTGAGATGAAAAGTTGAGGACTGTAACAGCACCTGTACCCTATCAGATCAAGAGTCACTCCAGTCAGAGTCCTGTAGGTGTAGTAGGGAGCAGAAACCTAGGGAGGAAGCAGACAAGAAATGTGTAGGGACATCTTTCCAATAGTATATTGTTTCAGTTTCCCATGTAGACTTGGAGACTTTCTGTATTGGAAGATTCGTTTGTTCTGTCATGTTTAATAGTTGTAGTTAAAACTTTCTTCCACCAAACCTGTTCAATTTACATCAAGAGCATCTCTCCTTTTGCTTTGCCTTCAGCCTGGAGTAAAAGTAGCTTTTTTCTCCAGCTGAAGAGATCAAGTCTATTTAATATCTCTGTATACAGAAACCATTTGATATCTGTGATCATCCTTCTCTTTTTCTTTGTACTGTTCCATATATCCTCTTTCAGGATTTTCTTGCAATATTTTCTTTTCAATTTATCTTGGCTTTTACAAATTATCTTTAAAAAGTAAAAACACTATTTTAAAACATTTTTAATATAAAAATATCCCATTACATAATGGGAAATAAGTGGCACATTCACCGCACTTGAAGGATACATATAAGATAGCATTAGAAATTCATCGATATCTCCTGGCACAACAATGAGAAACCTTTCTATCTGCCATTCAGTTTAACCAATATTTACACAAATGAAAGTCAAATAGAGAGGAACAAGAAAATAAGAGGAGGAAACATCTACACTTTCTTTCTTCTTTTTTTTTTTTTTCTGAACAGTTCCAATCCTAACCTATCTTCTGTTCCCATAGAACAATCCCTTACCACTGTAGAGAATGGCGAAGGTTATTATTAACTAGGAAAATGTGCAATGCCCTAGCAAGTTTCTTGGAAAGGGACCTATTCCCAAGTTCCTTTCTGTCTTTTAAATTGCTTGTTACTTTTGGAACAGCGCATTGTGATGTCCTTGAAATGACAAATCTATCAGGCATTGGAAACTATTTAGAAACCATCTTTACTAGCTATGTAAACAGAAAGTTGATTCCTTTTGCTCAAAGCTATGTAATGAGGAAGTGGGCAAGGAAAGCAAGAGCATTTCACAGGACTACAGCAGAAGTCTCAAGACTCATGAACACTGGAGTGTTACACAGTGCTACATAAGGTCTTTTTACATTGTCCTGTGCCTTGGGATGCTGCAGGCACTGAGGGGATGCAGCGTCACTCTCCTTTATGCATAGTGTTGGTCTGAGGCAACCACTTCATTTTCCTGATTTGCCTGCAATAAGAGAAGGGCAAAAATGTTTTAGGTGATGGCAAGGTGAACTTCAATACTGCTTTGTTTCAGAACTGCTCTCTTGCTTGTCCTTTATACTCCCCTGCTCTGTTGATATTTTTTCCTCAGTCATAGCATGAATATCTCATTTTGACTGCTTATTCCCTGAAGCTAAAATTCAAACCCTGCCTTCTTGCCCTTGTTCACCTCCCAGCCTTCCTGGCATTTCTCTCTTTTTGCACAAATCTGTACCAACAATAGCTGCTCCATCCTCATATTCCTTCATGTCTACCTCAATGCCTCTCACTCAATCTCTCCACCACTGAATGCCAATAATGACATTCTTTTGGCATTCCTCTTCTTTTACATTCTTTCTGCTGCTTCTGTCCCTCAAGAACTCACTAGTCTCTTCTCCTTTCCTACCCACTGCTGTTATATTATATATGTATTTATATATAAATTATATTTTTTGCAGTCTGTCAGTTACACCAGTTTCAATGAATTGTTTGTTTGCTATACCAAGAAACATTATTTTCTTCCCTGTGCCCTATATGAAACCTGTAATTACTACAGAGAACTGACAGTCAGCAATTCCTGAAAACCCCACAAACCATAAAGTAGGAAGATTTAAACAGTCAATAATAGCCGGAGTTTTTAAAATATTTATTGAATTATTCATTATGAAGATGAAGTCATGAGGACTGGGGGTGGCAAAAGCCAAATAGTTGAGGATAAAGACAGAGACTGATTTATCAGGCTGTGAATGAGGTAATGAATGCCATATTTGACTTTCTTTCTCCACCAGCAATCATACACCAGCTCTATATAACGTGCCTAACACTGATATGCACTCTGTTCATTCCTGCCTCCATGTTCTGCCATGACACTGGTGGGCCACACACAAAAACAGGGCTGGAGCTATTTTTTTTAGTTATTATTTTTGTGGCTGAAAGTAGTAAAGTAGTATTTGAAACTTCCTTGTGTAAAGACATGCTGCTTAGGATGGATCATGTTGCCCAAAATCCTACTAAATTCTGGTTTGTAAGCTTAATTCTTGATTAGAAGAAAGAGAGAAATACAAACACTTGCATGATGTGCAATAGTAATCCTGCTAAAGGAAGTCTGGATGAGGAACTAGTCCAAAGATCATTTTATCTAATGGGCTCCAGAGCAAGCCATAAAATGGGCATTGTGGTTACATTTATTCCTCTTCTTGCAGCATAATTTCTTATGGTATGGAATCACTGTGACTCTCAGTCTGGGACTGTCCTCCATGCAGTCTTGAGGGACTTGGACCTCTAGAGACCTTAAATACAGGCAGCATGACTCCCCAGAGCTTGCCACACAAAAAACACTCTCTTAAATCTTCAGGGACTTTTTCCCTTAGAGAAGACAGCAGTTGATAAAATCAACACTAATACTACATTGCTCCACTTTGTTCTTAAAAGAGAAGTCCTAATGAATTGTAGTGTGAAGCCATCTTCATTTTATCATGTCTTAATATCTGTTAGGAAGTTGTAAAGATTAAACTTTTTTATGTAGAAAAAAGAGTTAATAATTTATAGGAATGTAATAGAGACCATTGCACCCAGCATATTAAATAAGAGAAGAGGCATTATAACCATCTCAGTATTATTCTTTCTTTACTACTCTGTAAGTGAAGAATGATGCCTACAGATAGTGGCACAGGGACATTTCCAAACCCATATCTAGACATTTCTATATATGAATATGAGATAGATATAAGAATACGTAGTGTAAACATCTGTATTGACTGCTGCCTCCTCTATAAATTGGCAACAGAGCTCTGAGGGGTGCTGGACAGATGCAGAGATGACTGCAGAGCAGCCTAGGAGTTAAATGGGTTGTTCAAGGTGATTTTTCAGAGATTACCTTCTCCTTTTCACTCCCACACCATGCAGCCAAACAATGAAGTTGCTCCAAGACACTCAATGCCAAGAAAGAGACACTGTTTTATCTGAAGCAAAAATATATATATAGCTCTCCTCTTACAACACTCTCCCCAGTTTCAGGCACAGCTGCTAATAATAAACTCTGCAAAGCAAGTATTGGGGTTTGAAAGAGAAATGGCAAGAAAGGGAATGAAAGGAATGGAGCCTTTGACGGTTACTTGTCCCCAGAGTGATTTACATTTGTTTTCTGTGCTGGGAACAAGCAGGAAAGTCCAGAAAAGTCACAAAATACATTGCAACCCCTGTGTCAAGTTTCTGTGGAGATTAAAGTTAGCATTGTTGTTTTTTCAACTTCCTAGACCTAGAAAGATGTTTTCATCAGTGTCTTTTCTTTCTGAGGCTGATTTTTTTTGGTTTTGGTTTCCTAGATGACCTTTAATTTCTAACCATTTCCCTGAATAACAGTCATAATTACTGTAGGATCCTGGTTTCCCATTTCACAGGTGGTACATAACAAAGCTGGACACATGGAGATCAGCACGTTGACCAGCACACTGATTACTCTTGAGACTTTAATCTCAGAAACTCTCAACAGCCTTTGTTAATATACAGTCACTGTGTGACCCCCACAGCTCTCAGTCTCTGTAGCAAATCCACAGCCTACAGACAAAGAAGTACATGTACACATCCGTTAAATAAAGCACAGTCACCAGCTTTCACACCTAAAACATGACTGCAAGGGCCTCGTTTCTTTTAAAGAGATTTTAAAAGAGAGAGGAATCTATGTCTTTTAGGAATAAAAACTAATTTGGCTAAAAGGGAACAAAGAACAAACTTTCCCTTGGGCAAGGTACCCTGTAGTATGTCAGCCTCTTGCAGTTTGCCTGCTTACAGACCAGTTGGAGGGAAAGACTGCTCCTGCTGATCCAGCTGCTCTTGCTCTCCTGACTTCCAGAGGATCACACATTGGTAATAGGTCTTGATCTCATGGTGGAGGGGAAGGAAAGCATGCAAATACTGACAGCAGTGCAGGGAGCACAGAAACTCTCTGGCTTTTGCTGCTGTGCTTCTTGAGGAGAACTGGGGTGAGAAGGACCCCCCTGCCCCTTGTGTTCTCTAGGAACTACCTTCTGACACACTCTGGGACACTGGGGACTTTCCACATTTGAATGCGGGGCAGTTTTTCCTCCCTGTCTGTCTGTTCAAAGCCTGTCATGGCAGCTGAAATAGAAAGCGTCAGCTTCTCCCCCTTGGCTCCCTGAGAGTAACCCTGGGGAGGCTGCCGCATCCTCCTTGCCTCAACCCTGGGCTCCACCACAGCTCTCTAGAGGGGCTCTCGCAGCCCAAGTTCACGACTACCTTGTTCACCAGAAGGTGAATGCTGTCATTCTGTTCCCTCTCCCTCTTCACTCTGGTCCAGCCTGCTCATCTTTCAGGATGTTGCATTATAAAAGCAAATACCTGGAAGCTCAGCATGAAACACATCACCTTTCTGGTATACGTGATCACTAGCACAAGCCCCAAGCTGGCTGTTGAAATAGAGATTTTCTCAGACAGATCTCCCAGTCTGTTTCATGCTTTTTTTTTCTGAAGAGCAATAGCCTCATGCATTAGGTTTTAATTGTTCCCCAAAACAACACCATTGTTTCCTGCTCCAGACTTTTTCTTTCTGTGCTCATTTTTTTCTCCTCCCTACAGTTGCAAATGATACCCACTGAGCTCAGCAGAGAGAAGCATAATGGATTACTGTTCAGCTTCATTCTAGAGATAAGCAAAGAGCACAGAATATGCCAAAAGGAACAACCTTGAATTGGCCACATTACCTAAGAGTCATTTTTAGGAAAGTCTGTCGCTCAGGGTCAAGCTGAGTTCACACGCTGCAATTCGCAGAACTGGTGTCATTAAAGGAAAGAATTCCTGCTCTGCCTGTGCTTCAGAGTGAGCAAGCAGATTGCCATCCTGGCAAGGCTCCCAAGGGACAGGCTTCAAGCAACCACTTTGGGTAGTTTATTAGACTTTTACTCTGAAATAAAATGACAGAGTGATAAAGAATGTACAGTTATCTCTTGCTGCTGCTGTATCATTGGAAGTGTTTCTTTGCCTGTACCTTACACAGAATAAAATGTTGTTTCAGAAACCTCTTGTAATTGATGTAGGATACCAACACTGAAATTTGATTTGTTTAAAGAAAAAAGAAATCCCAGTGTGTGACCTCCAGAAATACTACATAAAGATTTCTCTTCTAGATTTCACAGTTTCAATTTGACTCTAAATTCCAGGGTGATCAATTGTAATGCAGAAACCTCTCTATGTGATTACGTTAGCGCCACCAAGCAAAAATTGCAATTTAGGAGGTCACAGACAAAAGTATAGGGAATGAAATTTAAAAATATTTTCCTATTAGAATTCATACTTTTTAAATCTATGGAAGTTTTGTGTATGTGCATTTTGTGTGTGTTGTTTTGTTTGGTTTTTTTTATAGCATTGAGTCGTGATTTTGTTAAAGTTCAAATTCAGGAGAAAATTCAGGTTAGATCTTCGAAGATGCATGACAAGATAGAAAACAGCTGTTCACTGAAGCTCAGTTTTCTGCCAAAATTCTGCCTTATGACAAATGCATCGTCTTTCAAAATCATTAATCTGTCTTATATAAAAATATTCTATAACACTTCCTTATAGGCTCAGACACCAACTTTAGTGTTTTTTTTTGGGGGGGGAGAATGTTTAGGAACTGCAAGGAAGCCATGATATAAGGCAATCAAGATCCAGATTCTAAAAGCTAGAAAAATACAAAAAAAAAAAAAAAGTTTTCAAGACTGGAAAGCTTCTGAAATAATAGAGGACATGCAGGAAAAAAAAATATAGTAATAATAAAAAAAAGCTCTAGGAGCAAAAAGGCAAAGGACTATAAAACAAAGGCTCCTTTGGCGTCCCCTGTTCACCCTGGGCTGTTGCTTGAGCGGAGACAAGGGACAGATCTGGATCCAGCTGAGTAGAGGCTGGCTGTCCCAGAAATCCCAGCTAAATTCCTCTCCCAGCCCCATGCCAAGTCAGCAGCAAGACCCTGCCATACATCCTCTTCCCCCCTAAAAAAAACCAGCTTCATAACGGGATATGAACGTACCACTCCGGTTAACTGTTACAATGCAAAGATCTTTAGGATATTCTAGTGAAGGTCCCATCTCCCTTCTATGCATTTAGGACTGACACTTCTTCCTTTCTATAAAGTTATTTATCAGAAAAGTAGACTCAGTTTTAAAAAGGTTTAAACCTTAAAACTACCTTAAACTTTTTTTTTTTTTTTTTTTTGAAATGAGCCTGCCACTGATCTGCTGAAGGCAGTAAATCAACTAAGCCACAGACTCAGTCATGTGCTTGACTCTGAATTGTGGTGGGATTTGAGCTTCTCAGTCCATACGAAGACATTAAACAACACCCACTAGAAAACCCATCATTGCAACCTGGAATGGGTCCTGGAAAAAATATTCCTCCTCATACTTGGAAGTGACTCCTCCCATCCAGCACATGCTTTGAGGCACATCTGAGGTATGATGTATGTTTTCCATGCTATCAGTCCTGTCCCTGAAAGGAAGCTTCTGTGGAACAGGTGTCCCAAAGAAAACTGAGGAGACAATGACCCTAAACTTGCATTCTTCTCTGTCTGGTAAAAGGCAATGTTAGAGCACAGTCCTGCTCAGAACTAATCTTGTAAACATGGACAGCCTTTGAGCAGCTTTGCAAATGACTTGGCTAGCCTGAGGAAGTCTATTGCTAATGTCAAGAGGAGCCCAGCCACACACTTGTTCATGCTACACCTCAAGGCACGTGACTTTATGAACTGTCTCTGCTAGATGAAATATCAGTGTCTGCTCTGAATCAGACACTCTCACGTACATCACTGCCAACAGTGGATTGCTCATTTCATCTTCCTCTGATTTCCCCACTACTGATAGCAATAGATCGCAGAAAATTAGGTGTGATTTAGACAGTGAGCCTAGAAATAGTAGGTCTTCAGCCATTTCAGCTACTGAGTTGTTTGGAACAGCTTGAGCTGTAAATAAGTGTTCAATGCTTTTGCATTTTTTATGATATGTTGATGCAGTTTTTCTGTGTCCTTGCTAATGTGCCAATGAAACATGGCACGTAGAATTCATGTATTGTGCTGGGGACAAACTGTTTAGAAGACAGTGTCAGAAAACTACAAATTAAAATGCTTCCCAGTGGAAAAAGCATAAGAATTTGAAGCAAAACTACTCTATATAATCTGTGGTCCTGAGGGATTCTTCTGATAAAATAGGCTTGATTTTAGCTGTGTCAAAGCCATTTAAAGGGAAAGTGTTTATTATTTTATAATGTCATGATTAAGAGCAATTCATATATTTCAAAAGGAAACTTGACTCCCTACACATTCAGATTGTTAGTTTGGGTTTTCAACAACAGAATAGCAAATTGGTCATTGCTTTTGGTATAATACCATCTGTCAGTATATACATACACATCTAAAACAGCTTGTGTATTTCACCCTTCATATGTTCTTCTTCAGAGCTGTGCATTTTCATTCTAAGGACTTCAAAGGACTGGGTAAAAGCTACCTCATTTGTAATGCCCAAGGAAGGATGCAACAGGCATATGAGTAGTAGTTGACCCACCTAGGTCTGCTCTGGCTCATCTTTATATTTCCTTCTGGTTTTGTATCTCATCCAAATGATTATTTTATGTCACAGTAAATGTAATTCTTGCTGTGGGAATGTATGGTCAATGAGAACTCTTCCTCTTTCCCCACCCCAGTGATGTCTTTGGTGAATGAAGTTTACTTGTAGATGTAATATAAAAATAATATTTTTGGTGATTTTTTTTCCCAATGTAATGTAACGTAATTCTGCTTTCAATCAACTGCTGTTGGTTCTTTTGGGATATTTCCCAGAAACCCTATGCCAAGTCCCAAAAATGTCTCAAGGCAGGAGTTAATATTCTCCCATTTGTTTGACAAACAGTCAGAAGTTGTTGAGCAAACCTTCCAAAGCAGTTTACCAAACCGAGAGAACTGAAAACAATTCATTCCCAAGAGGATTTTGATTTTGGCTTTAAAAATGTAACAAGAGATTTTTGTTTTCAGTTTTTCCAGGGCAAGGATATTCAGTCCAAAAAAATAGATAAGAAACTGAAACACAACTAATGTCCTTAAGAAGTCAATAGTCACATCAAAATGTATGGCTAACTCAGCTCTTGATTAACACCACATGAAACTCATGGCTCCGTAACTAAGAGCTCTGGGCAAAAGCAGAAAACTTTCTAGAGGTGTTGCCAGCTGTTTTGTAAATGCCAGAAAAAGTGTACTTTTCCCAGATGAGGCAGCAGCATGTCTGCTAGTCACAGAAGTGCTTACAATTCAGAAGTGTCTATTTATGTTGCCCTGTGACTAATTGCATTATACATACCTTGCAGGGACCAGGCAGCAGCTCCACACCCTGTCATCTCTCTTGTAAATCACAGTGCTCAAAACTGAAAAACCCTTTTCTTACCGTTTCTTTCTTTAAATGAAGTTATTAATTTTTTTAAGTAAGAATAAATACTTTTTTTTTGAGTAAGAACAAAATACAAAGTGAGAGAGAATTGAAGTGAAGATCTATAGGTCTGGAGCCACAGGCTTAGACAGTTTAGAGCAAAACTAAACTGCTGGATATAGAGGATAAAATTTCAGTTTGCAATGGGCAAAAGAATCTGGTTCACTGAGGTCACCCGAAGTGTCCTTGTGCTAATGGCCATGAAAGTCCTCACTCAAAGCTGAGGTTAGGGATGGCTGTTCCAGGACTCTCTTCCCTTCTCCCCATTGCCAAGCAGCTTGTTTGAGGCTTGAGCCAGCCTAACTTTACAAAATACTACAATTTTGGAAAAGGTCCAGGAAGACAATGAGAAAAACTGCTGAAGAGGATAAAAGTAGGTTTTACTTTTTTCTCAGGCTATTATTTACATTAGCCATTCATAGCACTATGTCAGTGCTATGGAAATACACAGGATTTCATGTGTGAATGCCTTTTTTGGGCTCTGTCCTAGAAGCCTCTTATTTCCTGAAAATACGCCAATGGACCTCTTTTTGTTTCGCGTAGTAAGGATGATGCCCAGGCCACACTTTCAACTAAATTCACCTATCCTGAGTGCCGTGCTCCTGCAGCCCTCATGGCATGGAAATCCAGGGCTGTTTCACTGTGATAGGAAGGCAAAGAGTCCAAGCAGGGACCCTCCATGGGTGCAAGCACTCCTCAGAGCCACACAGAGCCCAGGTGAGTCCGTGAGCTTGTTGCCCTGAAGGAAAACTAGAGCAGTTCAGCTACAGAAGTGAGCCATGTAAGCACGCTTCCCAGAGCCACCAGCAGCAGAAGTCCATGACTATTTCAGCTGATTCACAGCCTGATGCCTCTGACCCCAGCCTACTAGCATTGTGAATGCTCTCAGTAACACACGAAAAAATTTCAGAGTATGGGGAGAGACCACTGTGTTATTTCTTATACTGAAAGCCAACAGCTAGCTTTGGCATAAAGAAAAACTGGTTGCTTCCTCCCAGATGTCCTACCTCATTTTTTTCGGTGTTTATGGTTTTTTTCTTTCCCCCCCATGGGTAAAAAGGACCTTGTTTCTTTGCACTTAGCATTAATGATTCATGTCTCCAAGGGCTGAACTGGAAAATTTCCTAGATTATACACCTGCCTGTTCTAGGAGGACTAAATGTACCATCAGTGGGTGGACTTACTCAGGCTCCTATTAAGCAACATCTGTGGGCGGTTTTTAGTCCAGCTGTTAGCACGTGACTTATTCTGCAGTTAGATCAGCCATGCCAATGGAAAGAGTGGGCTTCAAGCCTCCTACCGAAGGGACAGATTACAGTAATTGCTGCCACCATGAAATATCTTGCAAATGACAATGGATAGGCTCAGGGCCCCACATGCCAGCTGAATAAATGAGATCTTGCTACTCAGAGGCTGGCAGGTCAAATGCTGCAAGGAGTTTTAGGGCAGGCATTCATGGCCTGGAAACACCTACCAAGATATTGAACACAATCACAAAGCACAGCTGGCAGAGCTGCCACACCAAGTTGGGCTATACACAGACACTCCTCTCTAAATGGTAACAAAAATAAACTGGCTTAATGTGACCATGAATTAATTAAACGAAAAATTTTGAAAGTTTGTACTTATGAGGCGAGACAGAGGAATGAACAACAACAAAAATCAGTGAGAGCAAACTCACCAACAAGACCTAAAATTTGATTATGTTTTAACAAATAGATGTTGTTTCTAATTAATCAATTAATTATAGTGCACACAAATTATGTAACTATTTATCAATCAATTAATCTTTAATTAACTTGTTTTTAATTACTCCCATTTTAATTAATCGATCTGTACTGTGCTTGCCTATCTCAGCAGTGTATTCCATGACCCAGGAGATCCCTTCTTATCTCCCTCCTCCAATCTCATTTTCCCTGCCCTGCTTTCCATTAACTTCACATTAACTGATCTTCTTTCCCTCTGCCTTCCCAGCTCCTCCTCCCAGCGTGCAGCAGCCAAGGACAACACATCGCAAGCAGCAGGAGAGCCCTTGGAAAGCATGACCATTAGGCAGCCTGCTCTTCCTTCAAGCCCGGAAGGATGCCAGGCACATTTGCTTTGTCAGCTTCTCTGCTGGAAAAGCAAAAAGCCTTCTCTGGGTCTGTGGCAGCAAGGTTGAAGGGGCCAGGCAGCCTGCCGAGCTGAGGGCAGGGGTGCACAGCTCCTGGGCACAAAGCAGCTCCAGCCTCAGCAATGCTGCACAGCCACAGCACCGCAGGCAAAGGATCCCGTGTTTCCCTGCGAGGTGGGGAGATGATGGACTGAGCTGATGGACCTAGTGTGTGGCTACTCAGGATCAGCATCAGAGTAGGAGCAGAAATGCTCCTCAAAAATGCACTCAGAAATGCTAAGTCTCCCTCGCAGGCCCCTTAGAGAAGCAAACAGAGTGGCACAGCCCAAGTAAAAATCTCTTCTCACCTCTTAGCTCTGTTAGCTCCTCCAGCAGAAGGCCCTCTGCTTCTCACACTGCTCAGCATTGACACCAGGCTTCCTGCTTTCCTGCTGCTCATCTGCTCGTTAGACAAAGTACTTACCTGCAGCTCAGGAGGCAGGTGCAGGTTTGGGAATGGTTCTTTGTCATGCTCGCTGATTTTTGCTTTTTCAAAACAAAGTACTGCACTTGTCCATGAAATGGATCTGATTGGATGTTGCCTTCGCTCCCCAGACTCCTGGCTGGCTTTTGAGTGCTCACAGAGGGCAACAGGCACTAGAAAAGGCTGTAAGGATGCTCGCAGCTTCTGTGTTTCTGATGCTTTGTTAACAGCCATCTCAATAAACATAATGACACCCACACTTTGAACACACAAGTGCACTCTGAAGAGCTTTCCCTTAATCATTTCTGCTCTAATACTGTTTTAATCCTTTCTACCCCTATGGAGTTGCCAGAGTTGCAAGTCCCTTTAAAAAAAATGTAATAGTATCACAGTTTAAACATCTACTTAAAGCTAACAGAAGGGTGATATGTATAAACAACTCATTTACTGAAAAGACCAGCATAAAAATCTGACAAGCAAGGAAAAGCAATTGAAAAGATTAATTTGCCAAGCAGCAAGTCTGAAGATAAGTCCTTGAGATGCAGCATCTTGTCTTCAAGGATGTCTCAAAAAGTGATATGGCTCCAGGAACTTTTTTCAAATTACACAGATTTTGTATTATCTGTGTTACTTTTTCAATCAATACTCATACTTTTGTATTCAGTTGCAGACTCTGCAATGTAGGGACAGTCAGAAGCACTGAACTGAATTAGTATTTCAAGTGCAGTTGTTAAAGTCTAGTGCAACTCTAAATGGATACAGTTACCTAGAATGAGTGGCTGAATTTCATTTGAAAAAACTTCACATTAAAAAAAAATACATTTTGTTTGGTGAATATTTTGGAGTAGTTAGTCCCAAAATGTCAAAAGGAAACTTTTCAGAGGTAAACTTTTCACAGTGCTAAAGCCAGTGTGGCACAGAGAGTACTGTCAGTAATGATGCCAAGTGGGCAGGAGCCCTGGACATGGTAATGCAGGCATATGACTAACTCCACATGTCTAATGTACCATGGTGCATAACCCATGAATTCACCCGCCTTGTCTGTAAGACATTTGTGCACAGCATACAACAGAAGGAACAATGATGAACAGAACCTAACTACAAGGTTTTCCAGCTGAAAAATGTGATGGGTTGAACAAACAGTGACATTCCACTGCAAACCAGTTTCATATAGACTGAGAAATTCCCGATGGAAACTGAACATGTAATAACACAGTCTTATAGTTTCTAAGTCTTACCGTTATAGTCATTTTTTGTGATAATAATCACTCCTTCCAGAAGCACTAAAGAAAATTAAGTACTGCAGCAGATGAACCATATAAAATTATTATACCACTACCAGTGATGGCAGAAAGCATTTAAAACAGTTTTAAATGGTTTATTGTATGGGTGTAATGACACATAGGGCAGTTGTTCCAATCTGAGCACTCCACTGTGGCGGTATTATTTATTATTAAAAGATTTGGGGAGCATCTCTTGCCACAGCAGTTAGGTGCTTATTTATTCATTAAAGTTGGTAAATTACATGAATGCAGAAATACTAACCCACAATGCTTGCAATTATGAATACTGTAATTTCATCAAATTGGGTAGAAAATCATAAAAATGCAATAAGCAGACAAAACCCAGACCTCACCATCTTATCCACTGCTTAAAATCCTGATAGTTTCAGTGGCACGGAACTTCAGCGATTCCAGTTCACTGGAAGTTGTACTGAGCCTTCCATGCCAGCTCAGATAACAACCTTGGAGATGCATAAATAGGGACTGCAGTGTACTTAAATAACAAGGGATCCAGCCAAAGAGGCTTTTTCTTAGCACATGATGGTGACTTCCACATGCAGGGACCTCCACTGAGTTTAACAAGGCTACAGGCAGGAAAGCAGGTGTCTTCCCATTTGAAGCTCATTATATAATATGATCTTCACTTTATAAGAGCCGGATTAACTCATAGGGTACACTTAACTTCTGATATTTCCAGCGCCAAAGGCCTTGGCAGGGATGTTGGGGCCCTTTAGAGAGCACTTTGAGCCACTTTACTCACTCACGAGAAATTCAGATTTAAGACACAAGGGATGTTGGGTTAAGCACAGAGTTGCTGGGGCACTTCTATGAGGCAGATAAAGGCTCCTTTGAGAACATCATAAAGGATAAGCTATATTCAAAGTTTTTACCCACGGAGAAACAATTGAGTACCTCCAGGACCAGCCCAGAAGGCCATGCTGAAGACGAGTGATGAATTTGGCCTCAAGCCACACAACCACTCTCTCATGACAGGCTGTGCAGAGATGTTATCTCCTCCTCTCCTTTTGAACTGGTTCCACTCAGAAGAAAAGCTTTTAAAGATTCATTAAGCTATAAAGTGAATAGACAAGCTAGAGATCAGGAAACTCACCTGGGATTGAAAAATCCTCAGTAGCACACCGTGTTTTAAGGTCTTTGGAAAGCAAAGTGTTTAACAGAAGTCCTTAAGCAACTCAGTCCAAGGCTATCCAGGGTCTGTGGGTGTACAAAAGGTTTATTAATGCAAAAGCTGTCAAAATGTGATGATGAAAATGAACACCAACTAAATAATTCAACACATATATTTTCCTGCTAATTAAAGATTATAATCAAAAGTGGTAATGATTTTTGCAATCATGAGTTAAGTGTGTGGAAGGAAAAAGAACCCGCAAAGGGATTTTATTAGAATCAGTTCTGGGTTGTTGAAACAAGCCTGAAAGAACCAGCATATAAACAAGTGTTAATTAATCAAGCATGCTGATAGCTCAGTATCTGCATTTTCATAAACTTCCAGGCAACTCTGTCATTCCCTGTGCAAAACCTCCATCATACACTGTGTCTCCCCAGTAAACATTGTCTCATTTGATGAAAATTTCCTATGAATAAGGATCTGTTCCTAAATCAAATGTTCCTAAATCAAAGTGATTTTTTTTCCACAGAAATCCAGTTTAACAACAAGATAAATAAAAGATTTCTTTGATTGTCTAGATTGGGTGTCTAGCTAGAAAAGCAAAGCACTTCTGTTTTGGTTTTTAGACATAACATCACCATGCAAAACAGCTTTGTAAGGGAAGGATAGGTTCAGAGAAAGCCTGAAAAGAAAGGGCAGGTTTCTCCCTATCTTTGGCAGGTTTTATGCAGGGTAATTGCTGCACAGTGGCCATGAAGAAAACAAAAGAGTAGATAATAATATCAATCATTCAGCCCTTGAGTTCTTCCTAGGCTATAACATGGCAACATGCAATTACCCAGAGTGCAATTACACAATTTATGCTTGGAGTATAATCCTGAACAGTGGTTTCAGCTACCAATGTTTGCTAACAACTTCTTGCACCTTCATACCTGAGGGAGTAAGTCCGTATGTCCCTATACTGTTGTGACAGCCTCCATACTCAACAGCAAAGTTTCACAAACACACTTAGACCCACAGCTCAATTAATCTATTCTTGGGAAACCTTTTCCTACTATCCAATTTATTTCTGAAAATCTAACAGCTTGTACTTCATGTCACTGATTCTATTTAGAAAAACACTTTCTAATGAATTTGAAAATCACTTCTTAGTCCACATGAGTGCTATGAACAGTTCTGAGGTCATGCTATTTATTCAGTCTTGGCTGGATTATGGCTTTTTTCTAGATGAAGGTCCAAGGTAACAGTACTAAGACCTTGTAAACAGAGAAGAAAAATGCCACACAAATTAAAACAAAAACTAAACTAGCTAGCCAGCTTGTTTTGAGTCATTACTACTGTTTGCTATTATTCTGTGTACCATTATTTTTTCTAATGTTCACAGGTAGAGATGTTTTAAAGAATTTTTAAGGTCAGCAAGTAAATGATTAATAGCTTATGAAGAATTTATAAATGATTTTTTTTTTCTTTTTATGTAAAAGCTTAATGAAAGTTAATCCTAAAATATCATCTACATCAGACAGAATACAGGAAAAATAACAAAGGTCTTTGTTAGGCTTGTGTTTGCTCAAGAAGAGAAAAAATATTTTACACCAAGGAAATGACAATTTAGTTTTCTGTGAAAGTATTTCCTTCTTAGCTATTCAAGATGAACTGTAATTGAAATGCTAAGAAAGATGGAAGAAGAAAGAATTTAAATGGGCAGAATCAAAATAACACTGAGCTACAGGAAGAATATTTTAGTGACTGTTTTAAGCTTACTCATCAATTAGTTTCTAGATCCAGAATATATCAAATATGAGATTTTCTCATTAAAAATCTGCAAAGCAGCATGTGTGACATCAAAGTCAGATAGTTTTCAGGTGTTTGAATATCTTGAGTCCTAGTAGCTAAAAATGGGCCTTATCTGTATGCAATAGGGACTGACTCCTCTATTGCAAGAAGCTGGTGTATTCATTTCCACCCGTGCAAAATGAATGCAAATCACTGCTGATCTGAGAGAGCAGATTTTCAGAATGTTTTAGAAGACAAACTAGTCTGGAAAGGATCTCAAGATGTCACCTGGTCCTTCTTACTACCCTAAGGCAAGATCAACTCTACATGAATTATTTCTTGCTGACATTTGTCCCACTTAAAAAATGTTCTTAATAATATTGCAGTGATGGAGTCAGCCAGCAGTAATGGCAAAAGAATTGGGAAAGGTTACCAATTTTCATGATAACTTAATTGATTTGAAACATTAATAATTTTCTTGTCTTTTCTTCCTTTTTCACAGTCTTCACATATAACGCTTTGTCAATGTGTTAACAACCTATAATCTTGAAGAAAAAGATGCACCTGGAGAATTGCTAGAGGATGTTATCTGTGTTTTCATTGCATGGTTGCACTGTCTTGCAGTGATGAAGCAGTCCCACAGTTACAACACTGAAGAGCTGATCTATTTCCTGGTTACTCATGATGCCTCTTGGTGAAATTAAAAGCACAGCATGGTGGTTGACAGGCCACTACCTCCCAAGGCACAGTCACTCCTGAAATCATCTTCAACTCAAGGTAGAGACAGGGGAACCAAAATCACCCACAAAGGTTTGAACTATAAGAACCTGCAATAATGTCAGCTGCAAATTCTACAAAAGACATTAACACCAATTCCTCCCTGCAAAACCTGTGCTGACCCAGTAGCCCTTGCACACATTGGCAGTCCCATTGACATCGATTAGGGTATAGTATCAGTGCCTCAACAAAATAGTTTTTAAGTTATTATGCCAGCAAGGGAGCGTTGTTAACCCTTCTCTCATACCACAGGGTAATACAGCAAGTATTTTCTTTCCTGTGGTTAACTGAGGCATCAAACGTGAATTTTCCACTGTCAGGTTATTTTATCTCAACCAAGGATCGGTATTTACAAATAAAAATTATTCACCATCAACTACTGAGAATAGAAGACTGGAAAAATAAATAAATTGGCACAGAGGCTGATTGCACTGGTTTAGCTGGTATTTATATAGACTTCTTCACAAAGGTCTACAGTGATGTTTGCTTCTTGTGAGGTTTCATGGGTCCCTAAAGCTTCATGTGTGGATAACAAAGCACACGTTAAGGACAGAAATAATAATTCGTGGTAGAGTGAAACACAGCCCAGTTCCAAGTCACTGTTCTAGTTAGCACATGCTATAAGATGGTAAAGCACGATGCAGTGTGAAATCAGCCATAACGGTCAAAACTGTATGCTATAAATGAAGCTAGTATGAGTACTGCTCACCTCAACTCAGACTAGAAACCCATTGT
Organism: Anas platyrhynchos; assembly: GCF_047663525.1. Taxonomy (NCBI): domain Eukaryota; kingdom Metazoa; phylum Chordata; class Aves; order Anseriformes; family Anatidae; genus Anas; species Anas platyrhynchos. The sequence goes on along the minus strand of NC_092592.1, from coordinate 31,367,741 downwards.
TCAGGGACAATGTTGGGTAAGCAAGGACATGTTCAAACCCACAATGGAGAGATGTAGTTAGACACCCCCCATAAATTTTAATAATACTATAGTGGTGGGTGCACTGATGTGTGCACAGATATAGTTATGCTGCTATTTATCACCACCTTGGTAAATTTACTTAAAGTGGTTTTGGATATTTTGAATTGTTATTTTTTCCTGAGAAACTGCTTTTAGGATCTTATAAAATGCACAGTTCCTTGACTGAATAGCAAATGTTGTTCCACTTCAATTCAGAGCAGCAATTTACTACCTGCTCTGTTGTTATCGTTGGAGAACTGTCCATTAGTGCCTGGGACATACTCTTCTTGAAGTTGGTAATATTTTTTGCTTTCTCAAAAGCAAGGTGCTAATCAAATTCCCTTTTCAAAGGCTCTCCTTGTATGACCCTTTTCCACCCTCTTTGTCCTCCCAGCACTCGACAGATCTTTTAACCAGGGTAATCCACTTCCTTCAGGCAAGAGCCATCATATCTAAACCACAATTTCAACCTTTTTTTTTCACTGTTTTTACAGAAGAAAGTCTAGGGCAGGTGTTTCAGAATGGCATAGCAGAAAAGGTGAGCAAAGGTGGGAGGACTGCTGCTTGCAATCAGGGAGTAATGTTGGTGGAGAGGAGAGAGTGCAGGAAAATCCTACCACCTCCCTGATTTTTCTATATGTAAACTCAGGTCTGCTCCTCCTCAGGCATCTGGGACAAGCAGACTGTGGTGGGACCTTCAGAAAGATGCCTTATTCCCTGCTCTGGAAGCGGGCAGCCATAGTGATGCCCAGACAGGCACGGAGCTGGCTTTCACTGCCTGAAAGGAGTTTCTCTAAAATGCTTTTGCTCTAATGAATAATGTTTTACTTAAGGTAGTTGTCCAGTCTTTAATTACCTCTTTCATTACTTCCTAGGGAACTAACTGCAAGCCAAATCACATTCATTGAATTTAAATTGCTTGGATCAGAGAGGTTTTTTCTCTGGGCTGTTTTGAGGTCTGGTACTTGCAGTGGAAGGTATCCTGTAAGAACAGAACGGGCGCACTTCCCAGAAAGCATATCTTCTGATTAGCACAGCTCTTTTCCAATTGATCATTACATGAGGAAAACAGTATTGAATGCAGAATTACTTGAAACTTACTGTGTGAGAGCAAGGTCTTCTCCACTGAATGCAATCCACATTTTGTAACTAGATGTTCTTTCCCTTCTGTGAAATCTGGATCTTCACTCTCTCATCAACTGTAGTCTCTACTCTAAATTGCTGTCATTTCAAATCACATCAATGTGAATATTTCCCCCTTCTGAATGTCAAGTGTTTGAGCAGTGTTTGGATCTTGGCTTCGAATTCAGTGATTCCAAAAAATAGAGAGAGATCAGGGTTCAAACCTAGAGAGAGAAGCCTGGAAAGTAGTTCAGTCTCATGGTATTGAAATGCTGAAACAGAGAGAGTATAGAAATGTAGCAGGCTCTCAACCCTCCCACCCCTCCACGTGCCTAAGTATTGCATCTTGTGTCAAAAGAAAACTATAAGCTCTCTGGCACAAGGACTGTTTTTAAATTACTTATTTGTACAGTAATTAGCATGATTGGCCCTTGATGGGACACCACATCAATCTGTCTGTCTTTTCACTAAGAAAGCCCTATGTAAAAACACTGATCCACTGCAGTCTTAGGTACTGCACAAAGGGAGACCATGACTCAGGGAAGAGGGACAATTTCTAATTTCCATCATTCCCTTTATTTTGCTCCAATTTCCCTATACACAAGTCAAGTGTGACCAGTTTCTCTTGCCTGGCTGAACAGAACAGTTCAGTCTGACCCCAGAGTTGAAAACATTTAGGCAGCACACTCTGCAAACACAGCATTACTGATAGAAATGCATGTTTCCTCAGAAGGCCTCTGTTACTACTCACTTGCACAGGCAGTGCTTAACCAGCCAAAAACCTCAGTGGGGAGACGGTATAGCATTTCCAATTGCTTTGCACAGGTATAACTCTCCAGTACTTGATGGGCACATTTACACCAGTAATAGACACACATACACGTGAGCAAACATTTCTCAGGGTTACTTCCACTTTAGCAAGATTAAGACAGGTTTATCATAGGCTTACCCTCTCGATTCTAACTATATTAGGTGTATTCTCAACTATCTTTATACCTCTGCTTTGGAGACTAGGTTTTAGGACTAATTCTGCCCTTACATGCCATGCCAACCATAAACCACTGCTTCGGTTCCAGGTTTCCCTTCAGCTCTAGGATGGGAGAAATACTGTCTCAGCTCAGTGAAATTTCAGTTCTGCCAGGGGCAGGGAGAATGACACACTGAAGCTGTTTAATGCACAGGTAGTGAAAAAAAAAAAAAAAAGGTGCCTGAAGGGAATAACTTGTCCCCCAGGGATGTGACCACAGTATGGGGCAGAGGAGGCAGCAGGAGGTACCGACTCCTCCTTCAAAATAGAAAGCAAAGCTATGGCTCCTGGGACCTGTGAAAACATCCCTGATGATCTTACAACAAAAACAGGTAAAAAAATAAATAAGTAAAAGTGCTGGTGTCTTGAAAGGTTCTCAGGCAGCAGCCCCTGCTGCTTAGCCTCATGTTATGCCATTAATATGGAAAGCTTGCAACATACCCTGTGGCACTCCGCTAGCAGAAGGCAGCCTCTCAGCGGCGGCCTCGTGCAGCCGAGGATGAGCTCTGTGATTTTGGTGAGCTAACAAACATCACCAGCCCAGCAGGAGTCCTTTTTGAAGGAAGGGAGAGCAGCAGGGACTCCAGGCTGCAGCGAGCCTAACATCAGAAAGCACAAGTCATCAGCTGCTGGCATGCGATCTGTCTGTCGGTGGGCTGAGATGCCGGCAATTTGGGTTTCTGTATTTCACAGCCAGCGAAACAGCAGCGAGCTCTGGAGCAGAGCTGATTCTCCTTGCTTGAGGTGCACAGGTCACCTTTGGTTTGATTTAATTTTTTGAGGTGTCCTGCTCACAAGCAAAATTTGGGTCCTAAATCCAGTTTAACTCGGCTGCACCCAGTTGTTGCTGATTTCAGGACTGCATTTCTGACTGCTGGCCAAAAAAAATAAAAATAAAGGAGGTTGCCCTGCAGAACAATAACACTGCCTCCGATCAGTGGTAAATCATTACAAGAAGCTGATATGTCCCTGGTTCATTGGGAGTGAAATAGTACGTTGAACATTTCAGTAATCTGCTCACTTGGATTAACAAAAGAAAGTGGAGGCTAGAAGTCAACAGCTGAAATCTTTCTTAGCTGTATGGATCCAGACCCACAACTGTTTAGGCATTTAACATCAATGAAAACTCTGTGATATAAGCACGGATCTGTAGGGTCATGTTAGTGTGTCTGACATGGATTCTTACACCTTCCCATATGCAAACTTAAAGTCATGATAGGGCAATGAAATGTGCCACAGTGGTGTAAAATTACAGTAAAGAAGATGAGCCCTGAGGCAACATCCCCTCTGAAAAATTGCTTATTTAAAGTGGGACCATAACAAAGGACTTCCCTCATTTTCTCTGTAGAAAGCACAGATCAGATATTATTTTAAAAGGACTTCTGGCTGAATTAGAGTTTATTTTAAAAACTGTGTTCTGAGGTGTCTTTATTTCCTGAAGTCTGAGACTACCTAGGTTTCAAACACCGCTGCCATGCTTTCTCAAGCAGAGACAGCTCTCAGAACTCAAGGTCTGGTTCCCCAAAGTATAATGTGGTTGGTTTCCCTGAATGCAAGCCAAGACAGAAATCTAAACCACCACTGAGAGAAGAAACTGCTTTAGTGGAAATAGAAGTATTAGGAGATCCTTTTCTGACTATCAAGAAATATGATGGGGAAAACAAGGACTGAGGAGAAAATAAAAAAATCATGAAGCCTCCTCGTGTACAATGCCACCAGAAGAAAGATGTCCAACTTCTGGCTCTGTGACCCAAGGAGGCATTTACCTGTCTTTATGTGATCTGCACACACAGACACACACATGAACATACACATATTCTGCTTTCTGTCTCTTCATCATCTGCACCCCGGACTCCACCTCAGATAATTTAACTGAATAAATATCTCATCACCCATTCTGCAGCAAGGAGAGGCCTGTCCCAATTCCCAGGGGAACTGAGATGATGAATGAAATGAAAGATGACACTAATCTGGACTAGGTTGTTCTCAAGAAGTTGGGGTGGGAGAGAAGACTGGTGGACAGATTTAGAACCTCATTAACTCCTTCTTCAGAAATGCACTCCCTCTGAGCAACTTACAGGGATAAAAGCACCCTCAGAAGTTGCTTTTTAAGTCACTTAAAGGAAGAAGCTGCAAGGGAAAAGCAAGACTGAAAGTGCTGTATTATTCTGTAGGAATACTGGTTAGTTTTGATGAAAGCACTTGGTTCATTAATGCTTTTTATTTTGAAGGACTGCTAATCTCTTTTAAAGTTTAACTGTACTCTGTGAACAAGGATCTTTTCACCTGCCAACCAAACACAGAAGTTTAATTGCATTCATCTACTACAAATGAGGCTTCAGGGCTAAAAGCAGAAGAAACTATTAGCCATGGTGAAAACTGTAGAATAAATATAGGATAGACTGTCATGTAAAACTGCAGGCTTAAGAACTGAGCTGATCTATCAGAGGAAAAATCCAGAGCATAAAAATCATATGAAATTTACAGATTGGCAAGTGCTTATAACCATTAATTGACATTAACCAGACAAACACGTATGCTCCAGAGAAAGGTGGGAGCGCAAATATATTCCCTTTAAGCATCTCTCCACTGACTTCCTCTAAGCCTACACAGATCCTTGTACCAGATCAAGGTCCTGAATCACGACAGAGCAGGAAGCCTCCTCCTTAACTTTTTTTCGAATCATGCCCAAGGGCCAGCACTTAATTTCTCACCTTACAAGACTCAAGTGTCACCATGTTCTCTTCCTGGTCTTGCCCTTTGTAGGAAACAAGAACTCAGAAAGACCTAGGAATATTACGTAATTGAATGATCATTGTGTATTATTTACCTTCTGGTAGCAGCCAGACGTGTATCTGTTTCAGCTCTCTTCTGGCAGGGCACAGGATTTGCAAGCTGGAGTCTGTGGACTTAGTCCCCTGTGTTGATGGCTCTTCTAGCAAGCCATGGGCACCTAGCTGTGAGACATTATTGTTCTATGTTCCAAAATTATTAAGAAACTGTAGGATCTACCAAACAAAAGAGATGTTGTTTGCTGAACCATAACAACTCAGGCTGTTTAACTTCCATCCTGAACTCTTCCTGGAGGCTTTCCAGCAGCTCTTTATATCACAGTTGCTCAAAATGTTTGCATAAGGAAAAAAAAATAAAAAATACTGGAGTACAAAATACATATTTTTTGCATACACTACAAAATATATATGTTTTGTAAGCAATAAGAGTTTCCTCATGATATTTAAATGATAAAATTAGAAGAAGGAGCAGATGCTGCAAATATAAACACTACATGTTTTAGACACTAAGACATTCTGAATTCACCTTGCTTCATACACTCAGGTCTCCGTGACGAGAGTGAAGGTTTTCTTCTGCAACACCCTGATCCAAACAACAAGGAAGGCAGAGGTTGCTGTAGCATTTACCATAGTTCAAGGGTTAGTAGATTGGCTGTTGCATGGCAGCATCCTTTCAAGTGGATCAAAAGGCAGAGATTTTCGCACAGTCCTTTCTCTCTACCTGCACTGTCCCTGTCAGTCTTGACCAGTAGCTGTTGAATTAGTTACCTTTAAGCAATTACCTTTAACTTTGAGCAATTCCTCTTGTTTTAAGAGGAATTTCTCAAACATTGCCCTTATTCTACCCTCCAGCTGTGCTTCTCAGTGCTGTGGTCCTCCTGCTTCTTACAGTCAGTTTTGCATAGAACACACTTCTCATGTTTGTAAACAAGGTTTTTCACAGGTCTGAAAAAAGTTAGACATTCAAAATCCTTATCGCCCATGTCTGCTTGCTTGAACTGTGTCTTGGATAGTCATATACCTTGCACACATAGGCACTGATACCTTTACAGTCTCTATCCAATTATGATCAATTATTTCCTGATTCTGCTGCATGAACCTACCATGCAATACACCAAACATGCTGTGTGGCAGAAGCAGCTCTCTCTGCTGGAGGAAAGGAATGATGCAAAAAACAGAGAAGGATATTACGAAACATGACTTTAAATTTGCAAACACTTTCAGCCTATTCATACAGTACAGCATGGACACCTGATTATTGTTGCAGAGAACATGAAGCCAGATTTTCAGTGGACTTAGCTTATCTGGTTCACCCAGAACCCAGTGGTCTGTGCAGGCTAACATTGTTTTGTTGGGTTTGGAATCTGGCCTTCACACTACAAAATCCACCAAAATTCATTGGCAACTCTGTCTATACAAGGAATGCAGAGCAACAGACCCTGTCCCTGGTTCTAGATCCTTTGGGATGACTTTGGAAACATAGTTGTTGACGTCTGTGGGAGAAGGTTCATGTATTCTGACCTTACCAAGTTTCCTATGCTCCTCATTCTCGCCTCACTTAAAAGCTGCTTATGAGATTTTACTCAAACTTTCCAAATAATTTTGCTCTTGGATATAACCAAGCCTGGGAAATTTTCATAATGCTAAGTTTGGGAACATTTAATGTGTGTGAAAAAAAAACAAAACGCACCATCACCAGCACCAAAACCCAAGAAGGTATAATGCAAGCTCTTACAACATTTAACTCTAGTGGTTTCTATTGGTTATAATATCAAAATAACACAAACAAGGAAATATTGAAAGGAGATACTTGCAGGTATGAAACAGGAACTTAACAAGGATGTTGTCCGCACTGTTTTTTGTGTAGCAAGGAACATAGACTTGTTAGACTGTGAGGAATCATTGTGACGGGACGTGAGGCACAGATAGATGTACAGAAAATGGCTATCTGAAACAGGAGCAACTGAAATCAGCAGCATGAGAGGTTTTTTCCAGTGCAGTACAACCTGAAGGCAGCTGTTATCATGCTGGGTAACTTAATACCATTGGTTAGACACAAGGCAAAATTAAGGCCCTACATTTGATCTCCAAATGCTAAGATGTTCAGGTTCTTAGGGATCAACACAAGGAGTAATACAAATAGCCTTGGAGAGAACAGGCAGTGTTTTATCTCCACATGGGGAAACTCGATGGTTATTTGAAGAGTCTTTTTTTTTTTTCAGTTTTGTTTTGCTTTTCTTTTGGGAGAAGGACTTAATCCTGCTGCAGCATTTATTTAATATAACTCTTTTTAAGGTGGATTCTTGCAGTTTGCAAGTTTGCTTGAGATTTAAGATGTTAAAGAAAACAGTGTAGTCCTTTATTCTCTTTGTCAGCATGAGGGAAAAAAAAAATCATTAGTTTTAGAGTTCTAAATGAGAAGATATATCAAGGAGAAAATAGGCCCAGAGTCTAAAGAAAAAGAATACTTACATTCTTGAAAGAACTGTGGGAAAGACTAAAAGCATTCCTCATACACAAATATTTCGAGGCATTATAAATTGATCTTTAACAGTTCATCTGAGATGAATCCAGGTTCTCAGATTCCAACCCAAGGTGACTTGGATTTCTTAGTTAATTACACTTAAAAATATTTTTTTTATATTCTCTTAATTTAACAAGAATGGGGAAAAATAGAAATGTGAAATTATAAATTATTTTGATCCAGAGGTCTTCAATCCTATTCTTACAAAAAAAATCTAATAAATCCTTTTCCCCAAAAGTGGTGGAATGTACCATGAAGAGAATGCCAGTAGCAACAGGAAGAGTATTTTTTAACAAATAAATGACTTTTCTGTCATGAGTTTTTTATTGCCAACTCGGACTTTCTTTTCCACCAGTACCAAATGGAGTAAAAGAAGCTGAAGTTGTTATTCTGACCCTGCAAGCCCTCTTTCCCAAGGTCCCCATGGTGCCTGGAGAGGAGCTTGCATGATGAATGCAGACCGTGGCAAAGCCAAGTGGACAAGAAATCAGGAGCCCCTGCATGGGCTCTCCCGCTTCCCAGCCAAGGCAGCTGCAGCAGGGCTGGGTGCGTACAAATAAGTGCAAGTACAAATTCTTCCACTCACATAGGCAATGAAGGCAGTGTGATCCCATTCACAAACTGTCAGTGTAGGGCCTGAGGTCTGCTCCATCCATCCACTCAAAGCTTCTAACCTTCACCTCTCAAAATAACTAGCATAATACTTTGGCGTGTTGCAGCAATGTGTATAACCTCTAAAGGTTAGAAAGGGCCTGTTCATCACCTCAAAATTTGTGAGATTGCTTCAGTCTAATCTTAGCCTGCATAATTCTCCCCAGGATGAAAGATTTAGGGTGGAATTTCCTGGCCAGAGATTCTACGCCACCTGAATTTTGACTGCCAGAGTCCTTATTGCTTCAATCCTGTACTTCTTTGTCATTGCCAAAATCAAGAACTAGGTGACAGGGAAAGAAGACAAAGTGTCTGAAGAAGGTATTCTCAAATCTCACTCTGCAAACAGCTCTTCATCAGTTTCTAGATCATATCCGCAAACAGTCCTCATAGGATTCAGAACTAAACCTTAACTTAAGGCCCAAGTTAAGACTACACAGTGAGACCCAAGTCTTGCACTGAACCTACGCAAAAGGCTAAAGCAATTCAGAGCTTTATCTGCTAGTGAAAAGCAGAAAAACATGAAAGTGTCAGATTGCTTCCTGTTTCCGGCACAATTTAGAGCAGTTAAATGAAAAGACAACTTTTCCCGTGGAAGAAGCCAACTAAAAAAAATTAATCGGGAGTCTCTATAGAGCACATTCCCAGAGGGAGCTGCAAACCAGCAGCTATTGGCCTTTGGTTTGGACCCAGAAGGAATGGTGATCTTGACGGGGTTATAGCTGGATTCAATTAAAAAGTTTTCTTTGATATTATCCTTCCATTTGTCACATACCAAGAGGTGCACTGAATCCCACTAGCCCTGGATCTTTTTTGGACACTTTTGCTCAGATGTAGGCAGGGCCAGGCAGTAGAAATGCAAGGGAATTTTTTTATGACTTCTGGCAGTATGTTGCAACGAACAAGCCCAGCTGATTGAGAGAGAGAGAAATAGAGAGAGAAAGACATATCTCCCAATATTTTCTCTTTTATTTCAATGGATAGCATCAATTTTGAATTGTGAACATTGTTATTGTAAGAATTTGGAATATTTGCTGAAAAGAATTGAAATTCAAGAACACAGTTGCTTAAAGGTTTTTTGTTTTTGTTTTGTGTGTGTGTGTTTTTTTTTTCTTAAAAGCTTTCAAAGAACTTTGCTTTTGAAATGCCTTAAAACAAATTTCATTTTCTTCTCGTACCAGACATATGAAAAAAAATCTTCCAGGATATAATAGCTACTTTACTTGATCCTTCCTTAATGTTTAATCATATTTTTTTTTTTATTGATTAAAATAAAAAGGGTTTTTAAATACATATATACATCTCAATAGTCATATAGGTGTGCTTTAGTTTCATGGAGGTAAAACATAAAAACAAATACACTTTAACAAACCAAAATTTATTTTACCTGCTATTTTGTATGTGACAGCAACAAGTAGCAGATCCTTGGTGAAACAGCATAAGGATTTTTTTCTCTGTGATTCTGTCTCTGGCTACTCATCCCCAGAGTTTGGGTCACATCTCCCTGTATAAATACACACAAAGAGATGGATGAGTCTTCATTTTTTGCTGTTTCCATCCACTGGGAAAGTTTTAATTAATTTAAATTCTCAGAAGGGTTCAGAGAACTGAAAGGAATGCAACATCTTTGGAGGGCTTTTCTCAGAGGCAGGGCTTAGTTACTTCATCATACCAGGATCTGCTTACTATCTCTTTGATAAGGCATTATTAAGTATGTCAGAGATATTATTTGTAAGATACACATATTATAGGTAGTTTGTTTATAGATAGTAGTCTCTTACCTCCTATCCTGCACGTTCTGCATAGTCCCAGATTTCCTCCCTCTTGAGCCTTCATCCTAGGGAACATTCAAATTCATTTTTTCAGAAGGAAGCCCTGGTTGTATATATAACATTTTAGCCATATGCATGGATTGTGTTTATTACAACTTCTGTGATTCCATCAACTTTTCTCTAGAAAACCACTACGTCCTTTGTCAAGTAGAGGGTTTTTGTCCCAGCCTCATGAAGACTGTGATACTATTGTTTCTTTTTATATTTAACATAAAACATTTTTTAAAAGAAAATGTAGATGTGCTTTGTTTACAAGTAAAATCAATTTTCTTTTAAACATAAAGAACAAATTGAGGTGCAAAAGAGAAATTTTTAAAATAATGTTGAAGAAACAGAGCCAAAAAAATGGAAATCAGTCATTTTTAAATATATATATTATACATAAAAATTCAAAGACAAACTTTATTAAACAAAGAATTAATTCAAAATAGAGAACTGTTTGATCTTAAGGTGAAAATTAATATAGTAAGGATTACTGTGATATTCCTTCAATATGCAAGAGGCATAGTTTGAGCCAATCCATATTTATGGATGGACTAATTAAGGCACTGCAAGAAAATGTCTGACATAAAATAGAAAATAAGGAAATAAGTCAAGGAAAGTGCCTAAGAAAAAGATGTTGAATAATTAACTGGCCTGAGATTAACCCAAAATCCTTCTTATTTTGTCAGCTTTACTATTATTATTTTTAGCACTTCCCATTCAAATTGTGTTAAACTCATGCACAAAGTCTTCTGATGGGAAGTGCTACTCTTCTGTTTTAGGATGAGATGAACAAATCCATGGAGTTGTCATTGTTGAGAGGCTAGATGACTAGCTCAGAGCCTCTGATACATCCAGTTCCCTATGCCTCCATAAATCCTGATGGGATTGTAGGTCTTCACTACTTTGTGAGCTGTCTGGAATACCAGTGGCCCAATTACATATACAAACACTACACATTTAGGAAATAGGCATGGTAACTGCAAGCAAAGTAGCCATCTGGGCAACTCTGAATGCTTTGCAAGTGTGATAATGTTATTTGGCTGGGTAAGTGCAATGAGGAAATGCAGGTGTACTCTATGTTCATGACGTAGATACACACAGCACTAGGGACACTATTTCATTACTTTGGTTATTACATTTGAGAACAGCTGTTGAACAAAGTGCATGACATAAGGCTAGATATACAGAGAGACGTAAGCACCCAGGTCTTCCAAGACATGTCTGAGATGCTGCCTAGCCCAAGATTTCTTGTTCCCGTGCATGCAAAGTTTGCATAAAAGAAGTTCTGCCACTTCTCTAAATACTGGTGCAGGTCACGTGAGCTGCTGAACAGGATCAACTAAACCAACAAATTCCTGTCCTGGCAACCTTCAGGGCCTAGGGAGTTACCTGAGAGCAGGACTCCTAGTTAGGACACCTCACCCAAGCTCTTCCATTCCTTACCACTCTCAGCAGGAGATAGGCACAAACCCTGTAATTACAGCAGGCAGGGCAAGATGTTGAAACTGAGCCTGGGTGACTTTGCATTCCTGGACATGGGTAGAGAATGGGAAGAGCTCTCCTCTGGTCGCTGTGTTTCACCTGAGATGAGAAGAGGACAAGTTCAGACAATGCTCTTCAAGAAGCTACATATGCTGAGTAAGCTATTGCTCCTTCTTAGCCACACATACACCTGAGCTACTGGGAGGTAACATTGACTCCACACATATCTGCTCAGTGTCTCTACCAGTATATGGTAGCTTCTCAAAAAGTGTTTTGATTTGTAACTCTCATTATTTTTTTGATGCATGTTATAGACAATTACGTGCCTAATTCAGGAAACTAGAAGCACAAGAATAACACTAAACAAAATTCATGGAGCTCTACCTACAGATCCTTCGCTGATTTCCCACCTGAAATGTTTTAGAGGCACCAGAAATAATCTGCCTGAACTGGCTTTGGGGCAGGAAATTCTGGATTTCATCCAGATCCTGTCCCTAATCACAGCACATCCCTGTACTGATCCTGAGCTCACTGCTGGAACCAAGCAATGCACTTAAGGTCCACAGCCTGGCCTTGCAAAGCCAAAATCTGTTCAGAGAGAGGTTGAGTAGTGGCCTCAGACAGAATCACAGTATTTTGAGATCTTTAATTCCTCCCCCATAAAACAGCAGTGTGCAACAGTACACAAGTTCTCCATGTTAATTTGCTCTTTGAAAAATGGACTTGATGAGAAAATCAAGTGTTCCTTCAGTGGAATTACGTTTGAAAATGGAAGCACAGCAAGGCAATTTGCCTCAGTAACTAATTTCTCATGTCTGCAGCTTAGAAGCATCAATACTTTAGCAGCCACTGGGTTAGATAATTGGAAATAAGGGTGATTCTTTCACAGAAAGCTGATATGAAGGCTGACTCAGACTGGATTTCCACTCTGTGGGTTCATTTCCAATGTCAAACTGAAAAGGGACTGGAGGAAGTCTTCTATACCCATGAATCAGAAGTCATTATTGTGACCAACCTGAGAGAGAAAAAAAAAATCTACTCAAAAAGTAAGAAGAGGGAGGGGACTGTGTTTAATCTGAGGAAAAAATGCTTAAAATTTGTTTAAAAAAGAAAAGTCTAAACTGACTTTTCAACCATTAGAAGTTCATTAGTGTTGCCAAAGTAGTCAGAAATCTTAAGGGTGCTGTGTCTTAATTTGGCTATGCCTACACACTTTGGGCAAGCTATGTTATCTCTCCGTGACTTGCTCTGTTATCATTTATTACACAACAAGTGGAAAACATTACACAAGCCGGCTATGTGCAAAGCAGTGTGAGTCCAACAGTGTTGTTTTTCAGAGCACATATGAACTCATCCCTCAGATCTTAGCATGTGGAAGTTCAAATCCTTGTACTTTCAGAGGAATTTCACAGAGGGAGGCTGAGAGAGCTTGCAAACTGCAGAAGACTATTTGCATTTCTTTTCCTTTCTTAAAGCATAGAGAATCCCCTAACAGAATAAGTCATTAATATTAAATGGAGGTAATCAGCAACATAACTGCTAGGAAAACTGCATAGTCAGTTCATTAGTTAACACATTCAAAGTCCTATAAAACTGAAACACAATGCTTTTACAATTCTGTCTTTCCCATAGAGCAGAGCAGAAGTGTAAACACCAGGCTAGGTAGCTGTTACTCTATTGCAACCCTGAATACTCCTAGGACAAGAGAATTTTTCTCCCTAGTTACATCTATTTTCCTTCAGGCTGTGGTTGTGACAACGTCAACATATCTCCTGCATAGAGGCGGATGTGGAAGCTGGCTCCAGTGTGACCCTGTTCTCCAAAGATCAAGGCTGTGTTGCTGGCTGTTTCAGTGGGCACTTGCAGTAGCCTCAGCAAGGAGTAATGGGAACCATCAGTACCGTTCCCTCCGTTCTCCCTTTCTACAATTCATTAATCACCTCTATACTACACTGTGATTTGCAGATCTGCAGCTTGGCCCAGGGGACTCTCGTCTTACTGCTTTGTAAATTAATGAAATTTTGTACATTGAGAGTTTGCATCTTCTGGGCCACTGAGTTCTGTGATATGCAAACATAGATTTACCAGGAGAGAGGAGGCACGTTGAGGTCAGAGTCCTCCACACTAGCTCTCCTTCAGGCAGCTTGTGCTTCAAGTCACATCACAAGGAAGGGGCTGTGCTAATGAACAATGTTCCCTATCAATAATGAAATTGGCCCCCCACCCCTGTACAGCTATTATCATACATATAGACTCAGAACAAATCACCATTCAAATACAAGTGATATAAAATTGAGTAAATTATGGCTGAAGAACAGGCTGCACTAAAAAATAATTTCTGCTCCTTTTTTCCTTTTTTTTTTTCATGAGCATTATCTGCATGAATATCTCTAGGTATGTCTTCAAAGTAAATATTATTTAATGATTTCTCATTTATTTGTGCAGTACTATCTTTTATATCTTCAATGAAATCTTGGTGTGTTTTTCCCTTAATTATATCATGTTCAAGAAAGATCCAAGAGCATGTAAGAGAACTTAATACTCATAGCTTTGACTCCAGCAATTTCTCAATCTGTCTGTCTCCATCTGAGTATTTACAATACTTTAATCAGTTCATGCATTTTTGGATCATGTGTTTTTCTAAATTTAAAACCACTTCAAGAATAAAGGAAACAGAAGTCACATTCTTTTAACTCTTTCTTGTTCCTGTAATCCCTGTGATTTTGCGAGCTATCACATAAGCAATCTTTGATGAAGCTGAGGTAGGAGAAACAAGCCAAAATGCTTAACCAAGCATAATGCTTTGATAGGGAATGTTACCAGCAACAAGCAGAGCAGATACTCTTTGCAGAGAAACATAACATCATAGGTGGTGGCAGGGCTCTGGTTTGGTGGGGTTGAGAGCAGACCCTGTTGTAAACAACTAGTTCTTCCCCAAAAACAATAAGATACGCTCCTTCTGGTATCCCAAAGGCTGGATCCTGTGGTCTAATTGAGCATGTAATCCATGTGCATTGCAGCACTATATTAACCCAACAGGGTCACAACATGGACCAGATTCCACGTGGGAGTTAAAGAGATGATGAAGGGAAAACAGCATTACCCAGATTCAAACCAGTACTCAATAGCATACTCTTGTACATGCTATTCAAGCCTTGAAAAAGCAGTATTCAACCTTCTATTTTGCAAGGAAATTCTTAACAAAACCACACTTTTTGCTGAAATTTTACATTGGGTGCATCATTGTTGCATCTTGATAGAACAGCTCTCATTAAGTGAAAGCATAAAGGGACAGATGCCCTAATAATAGCTTGTTTTGAAGTGCAAAATGGGCTTAAGTACTCAGCATGTCATCTTCTAATCAGGAATGAAGGTTTTAATGCAAGGCTTCCTGACAATCTCAATTTTGTAGTGCTTATATAAATGAATATGTAGATATGTGTAAGGTTTTTTTATTTATTTATTTTACTGCGTAGGTAAAGGAATGCATTTCCTGGTAATACAAAATACGATCTGACTACAAATGCAGCCAGGGCTATCTGCTCCTGTGAAAAAAAATGTTAGGTGATCACATCTGAAAGCTCCCCCAGTTACAGAAATACATAGCACTCTTGGAATGATTTGTCCCACTAAAAGGACAACTGAGAATCTGTTGCCTTGAATACTGCATACAATAATCTGTGCATATAGCAAGTCAGCACTCTGATTGCTTGAACCCTAAAGTAGCCTACACTCAGCTTGAACTCTTAGGAAGAGCTCATGTAAAGGCCCTTAGAGTTTAGGTTTCTATCGAGCTTGTCTCCCCTGGAGACAGAAAGGTTGGAAGGACTCACAGGCCTAGGAGATGGTCTTAGTTTCTCTCACCTTTGAACATGTCCACACCTCACTCTCCAACTGCCTCACCATTCTGACACCTCTGTTAATTCACTACAATCTTTATAACTGCCACCAATGTCCTTTCCGGAGACCTATCAGGTTTAGCTGAACAATCTTCTGGAATTCCTCTAAGGATGGAGGAACACGCCATACGGTCAGCCTGCTAAAGTAACTCCAGAAAAATCAATGGCAGCTCCACAATGTTCTTCCTGGTAAATGATTAGTCAGGGGGAGAAGTCTGGCTGCAGGGTCTTTGATCCATGAACATATCTGTAGTAATTGGGGTCATGGTACTTCCTGTAGTTAGTGCGTTTTGAAAGGCCAAAGTCAGTAACCCCTGAGTAATTGGGACTGTTACTGAGCAAATGGCATACTCTGAAGCAATCACTTTATGTTAATTACCTGGGGGGCATCTAGAGGTGAAAGTTTGTAGCAACAAAACAGAGCTAGAAATAAAACCTGGGATAAACCATTGCAAATTTAGTCCAAAATCCTGTCTTTGGTCTGCTTATGGTTCACCATAATCTGGGCTCTGGAATGGGACCCTGAAGAAATTACTTCTGTCATCTCAAACTACCAACCAAACCCCTGTCATGGTGCTCCTGGACATGTATAGTGAAGTCCAGAAGGACAGCTTCTGGTCAGTGCCTCTACTGCTTCAAAAGAGCAGATGCTGGAGCAACTAGGACAAGGCTTGCAGTACTAGTGGTTTACCTTCATCATGCTGCTGGGGATATGCTATATGCCAGAGCAGGGAAATAATCCAGGCTTTAAAAACCAACACTCCAAAAGAACAACTGAATGTCCAAGAACATAGTATTATAAAGAAAATGTGCACGTACTTTCATTTAGAAATTTAGTCAAACATACCAGGCCAGCACTGCAATATCAGTATGAACCAGCATACATTCCCATCCCCAGATACTGTTTTCCTAAATTTTTGTAGAGTGAGAGATGACATGGTGCCAGAGCTACTTTGACAGATGATAAAAAAAAAATCTGGAATCACCTTTTTCAAGGCTTGATTATTCACTACAGCGAGGAGAAATTACAGCAGCCAAAGATTGCTTTATACTCATAAGTCCTATTCATAGTGAAGATGATACTGCATGAAAATTTAACATGTATAATAATAGGCACATGCTCTCTCAAAGGGTTCCAATGCACTTTGGAAATAGCATAATATTGGCTCAGATATGGGCCAAGCCATGCCCCTTCTGCATCTGCACAATAGTCACAATGCCTTTATGGCACTATTCAGATATACCTCCATCTGAAAACTATTTGAAGCACTGGCAGTGCTACAAGGCAGTGCTTTGTACAGAGAAGTGTTGTTCTGGAGCCTCATGCATTTTGGCCCTGCAGCACATTCTGTTGTGCTGTAGAAGGTGAGTGCACAATTTGACAAGCCATTCCCATCTCTCACCACATGAAAATCAACCATTGCTCTGTGGGTAGCTAATTCACAGAGATCATATTAGGCATGTGATATAAGTTACACAAGATTTCTTGTTCGAGGGCTCGAATGGAGCTTTTTTCCTTCATCTTATATATTTCTCAGTTCACTGGAAACTATCAGGCAGATGCTAGAAGAAAGATCACTACATGACATGCAGTGAAAGGATAATGGAATATTATATATTTAAATACACAGAAACATAAGCACATGAACTAGGAGTAGTTTGCAGACAAATTTCTCTGTACAACATGGATTGT
Organism: Anas platyrhynchos; assembly: GCF_047663525.1. Classification (NCBI taxonomy): domain Eukaryota; kingdom Metazoa; phylum Chordata; class Aves; order Anseriformes; family Anatidae; genus Anas; species Anas platyrhynchos. The sequence continues at coordinate 31,350,674 of NC_092592.1, read as the reverse complement.
GAATATTTTGTTGGCTGGCAATAAATTATTGATTCATTATACTTTGAAAGAGTCTTTCTTACATTCATTGGTTGTCCTCTTTTGACTGAGACTGAACACTGAGTTCATCCTTCCCAGCAAATACAGGGCTAAGGATAAAAGCAGGGTGGACCATCCCGGCTCTGTCCTTGCACTGACCTTTCCATGTCAGTGTGCTTTACAGTGTCTGCAGCAAAGCTGTGCTCTGCTTTGGTCTTTGCCTCAACAAACACATGCTTTAGTGGGGTTGGTTCAGAGCAGACCAGATGTGCTTCTCCTCTTTCCCCTCCTCTTGGCTGAGAGACTGACCTGCTGACACTCACCTGAGAAGGAGCCAGCTAGAGATTCCCCATGCTGCAAATGGGCTCGTCTTCCATTTCCACCTCCTTGGGCTTTGGCATCAGAGTTGAGAGAGCAAAGGTGATATCTGCTTTTACACATAAAAGGAATGGTTAGAGTAAGATCACTTTTTCCCCACTTTTCCTTACAAGAAATTGTTTGAAGGTAGTAAAATTATGTCTGAATACTTAATATTCAGATGAGGTTTAGTCCTTTTTCAACAACCTTGAATAAATGATAGAGAACATGATAACACCGTAGTGGCAGTTTATGCTAATGATCAAAGCAGTCTATCATTGGGGAATAAATGTTCTACCTAAGGAAAAAAAAATTGTTAAGCCCTAAAGAAATTTATTACCTAGAAGGAAAATTCACTTAAAATTGTCCCACTTAGTCTGTTAAAAAGAAAGAAGGCAGTTCATATCATATCATTGACTTTCTTCTACTTTTGCAGTACATTTGGCTGAAACAGCTCAAGTGAAAACTAGGAATCAACATTAGTTTCTGCTCTCTGAATACCATTGAGGTATTTTCCCTGCTGTACAATACAGGGAGCAAATATACCCTGTTCACTCTGCATTGCAAGCTTCTTCTCTCTGAAATGACACATAAACTGGGAAAAGAACTAACCTTCAGTTTGATTTACATAGAGGATTGACTCACCTTCTCTACCTCAAATCCTTTGTACTTTGATCTACCAACCCAAATAGATCATTTTTATATTAATCAACTCTGCTACTCTCCTCCAGCTCTTCAGTGAACTCATTTGTCATCTTTCTGAAGGCAACACACTCTGCAGATTTCTCTCATCCTGGTGAGTCCTTTAAGCTGCACTCATACCTTAACAAGCATTTCAGAGCTCTTTGTTCTAGGGAATCCCCTTTTCCAGGTGGTGACCCCCAAATAACAGACACTGCCCTCAGCCTTCCAAGATCACCTCTGAATCTCCTCTTAGGAGAAGCATGCCTGATAGTGGTCCAGCTGCAGAGCCTTACAGAAGTGAACCAGATGAAAAGGCTCATATTTACTTCCTACTTCTACATATTTAGGTGTGGCTTCTGCTTTAGAAATACCTAACTCTTCTATTTATGATCATGCCTGCAGCACCTGGCATCAGAGCAATTTCTCAGTGTATCTCACTGTTTTCTATAGGGAGGCAGTACACTTTTTTTTCTCTTATAACCCATGTTTTGTTAAGGAGAAAGTTCTGCTACAGAAAAGAGTGGAAAAATATATATCTACATATATATGTTATGTATTCTATACATTTATAATGTATGATGTATATATACGTATATATATTTAGAAATGAAATATCTGAGATACCTGGTGCAGATCCCTAATCATGTGCAAAAAAAAATATTCAGTTTTGGATTTCAGGCCTTATTGATAGGGACTGAACTAGACCCAATTAATTTTATACAAACTGCAGAATAATCTGCAGATGATAAATACTTAAAGCTCTTTGATTTGAGTATGGTTGTAGGCAGAAATGTTTTTAATTAGCAAGTGGATTGTTAGATAGATGGATGGATGGATGAATAACATCATGCAAAAAGCTTCTGAAACTCTGCCTAAACAAACAAACAAATAAAAAGATAAGCAGATTTTTCTCTTGTTATGATAGCTTTCTAATCCGTGTTCAATGCAGCAGAAATACAAAGTAAAATCCATACATTCAGAGCTTATTCTTTTGTTCTTGGTACACAGAACACATCTAACTACCCATAGCAAAATGCTATGCTACTGAGATATTGAGTGAATTAAGGACAGCGTGAATTTATACATAGTGCAATTGTACAGAATTTCCACAGCACAGAAGACACAATGTATGGTTCTTTACCACTTTTTCTAGTCTAACCAAGAAGCTGTCGTTGTCATAATTTGTACTTACCTGGTACCTTCCAGTTGATTTTTATTGTTCTTATTGTTCCTGATGTTGATATAACTACTTGGTGTTTCTGTTGGAAGAAAATATGGAAAGAGAGGAGCTGATACCCAAGAGAACAAGATAAATTACTGGGAATAAATTAGGCAGTTTAATGTATCAAAGTCTATTGGAAATAATAGAAAGAACATTTATCAGAAGGTCTGGAGAACACATGATCCTTGATTGTCAGCCTCTATTCATTTAAAGAAGATTTATCATTCTCAGGGACATTAATGCATTTTATGGGCACTTGACTAGCTAGTCATTTATCATCATACACATTTTAGATCCTAAATAGGCCAGATATTTAAAAAGTAATAATTAAAAACTTTTAAATTATATACTTACACCTATTGATTCATAGGGCACTCGGGGACATGCCATAGTTTGTTGGTTTAATAGGATTGCTTACCTACCTGATTAGAGTTAATCACCTCTCTGAAAATCAACTGTACCTTTCAATTTTATTATATAAAAGCAAGCTGGATCCAAAGACTAATTGAAGTCACTTGTTCCTTTTCACCAAGTTTCATTGACTCTCTGGTGCCTTTAGTACAGCAAGTGGTAGTACCACCCATCTCACAGACTGTGTAGTAATCCTAGAAAATGAGCAGAAAAGGCTGAGAAGGACAGATAATTAACATACACAGAGAGGACAAATGACCCAGGGACTGTCCAGCTTGGAAAACAAATGAGAATATACCTAGAGCTGCATCAGACTGTACAGGCGCTGTTGTTAAACTGCTTCCTAAGAATCCTTCCCTTGCTCTCATCAGAGACATGACATGGAGCTGGATGGACCTCACTGACCCTTGCTTGCATGTCTGTAACCAGCCTTCCTGCAGAAATCCACAGGTCTCCTTCTGTACTGACCCAGGCATTACACAAGAAACTTTCTTTTTGGCAGCACGCTTCTCAATTGTTTTGTTTTGCAATAAATTTTTAAGAGCAATGGGAAGATGTCTTTTTTTTATTTATGTATTTCCAGTATTACTTCTCTACCTTTATACGCTTCTTCAGAATACAAGGAGTATTCCTCTGAAAGTCTGCCATCATTCTGTCATCATCTTCCCTGATGCTCAACCTTAGCAAACAGAAAAGAAATTAATACAAATTATAATTATTGCTAAAGACAAACAAGAAAACTGTTCAGTGTTACACATGGATAAAAAGTCACTACTCTGATTAGTTTGCAGTGCAGAGGAGAAGGAAAAACTAGCAAAAATACAGCAAAGGGACTCAGAAATGAACAAGACACAGCACATAATGATGTTTAGGTGCCAAAATCCTTGCAGAAGGGATCTTTCTGGGCAGAAAGAATTGGTGCGCTCTTGCATTTTGTGTAGAGATGCCTGCAAAAAGTCAATCCATCTGTTCTTTTTTATTCTTACTGATAATATGAGGAGAAAAATACAGGCTTCATCAGAGTCCATCTCTTTTGGAAGATGCAGTAAGGAATCTGTGCACCCAACTAGCATTAAACCTGACATAAACTTTAAGCTTTCTACAAGCAGTTTTTTCATGTCAAAGCCAATTCTGGGTCAAGCGGCTTATAAATCTCCAAGGTTCATCTGAAATTCTGGATTTTGCATGCCTGTGCTCGTCAAGCCAATGCAAATTAGAAGCACTTTATGCAATCTTTAAAAGCTGCTTCCCAGAAAACTTCTGATTGCTTGTTTGCCAAACTGCACCTGACAGAGTTGCATTCTTGAACAATAAGGCAACAGTGGGATAGGAATTCCTTACCTTTTGAGTATTTTCTAAAAATTTAATGTACTTGAAGTGATTTCCCTGAACCCATCATGCTCCTGTATTCTCCATCATGATCCTGTATGAAGGAGCATGGAAAATCAGTGAATTTCCATTTTGTACGAGTATTATTTTTGAGTGTAATTGCTCTGCTTGATTGTAATTGCTACAAACACACAATTTAGTAGCCTTACTGGCACTACAAAGCGCCATCTTTTGGATTGCTTTTTGATTAATTACATGTTTTTTGCTGAAGTCTAAAGCTAGTTAAAGATCTAAGGAAACACATCTTTTTGTCATAAAATGTGCCAAATTAAATTTCTTTCATGGGAACACATTGATTTCAGTAAAACTGAACATCAGAAATGGAAATTGAGCATGGAACATCTTGTACAATAATAAACCAAATGATGCAAAACATAAATTTAAATGCAATATTGGAAAAGATGACATCTGAAGTAATAGGTTTTCAGAAATACTGTACTTGAAATTTTGAAATCTGATAGTCTGCTGTGATTCAAGACAAAAAAGAAGCCAGAATTTTGGGGCTTCTCATGAAGTAGACATTAATGCTTTTTCTACTTCTCTTTTGCACAGTTTATCAAGTCTCAGTGTCATTAAAGTTCCTGCATTCAGTGCCATCTTCACACTGCTTGGGGCTGAAGGATAAGCAGATCCACTGCAGATAAAATGGTGGTACTCTGGAGTGAACCACATAAATGCACTGGACTCTGAAAAATCATTTAGCTTCAAGTCAGACTTGAAGGAAATGGCTTAAATTTTGTAAACTATCTCTCCAGTATCTTCCCAGTATCTCCCCAGTTATCCTTCCTTTGGTCCATTTTGAGATTTAGATCCATGCTTAATAAGTATTTAAGCATGAGTTTTACTTTACCCACAAGTAATACTGTGAACATCTAGTCATGGGCTAAGAGGGATGCATATTATTTACCTAATTAAATAAGACGGTCTTCACTAACTGCCTGTTTTCCAGTGTATTTATAAAGTTCCCAGAAAATCCAACTCTCCATCTCAACAGGAAGGAAGGAAGAACTACGGGTGATATACTACAGTTTGCTTACAAGATCTCTGTACTGTTTTGTTTTTTTTGACCCCATAACACTCCTTTATGAAGATGAAAATGCAGATACAATTTTATGTGTTCTTTAGGTTTTGTGCTTTTCTTTTAGATTCTGTATTTTCCACTAACCTTGGGTTAAACAGGAATCGTTTCTGCCTAACCAAAGTCCTCACTGTGACAGCTTTGCTGCATAAGTTTTGTTCCCATTCTCTCTGTGCTAAGCTGCTGACATCTACAGGGAAGGAAAAGGCTCAGATTTGCAAAGACAACTATTTGAAATTCTTTACATTCTTTCTCCCAACCCTATTACACTGCAGTCAATTTATACCCAGCCTTTACTATATTTTCTTTCCAAATAAATGTAATTTTCAAGGAATATACCCAACTGACAAATGTGGAAAATGAAACACTGTCCAAAGGATAAGGTTAATAGTGTTATGAGCATCATATATTTTCATCAATTAACAATGTGCCACCAGCCATAATGGGCTAATCACCCCAGGTCTGGGTGAACCTTAGGAGCCTGACCGTTCTTGACTTCCCTGCAAAGACCAACCAACGATGCTTTTTCCATTTCTATTGGATCCTTCTGCCATCTGGACAGATTTTTGTCCACAGTAACCAGAAAACCAGTGCAAACCTCATTGCAAAATCACTCATGAAACAGGCAGTGGTGTCTAATGATCTTCTAGTCATTGAACTCTCAAGATTTTTGCCACTAAAAACACCATAAGAGAGCACTCAGTATTTTCCATGACCCAGTTAAACTGCTACATGACTGCACTGGAATTGAATTCACATGATACAGTACTGGGAGCGTTCATCACTTGTTTCTATACTCTTGAGCCAACCATGTCCTATATCTGATCACTCTAAATATTTGGCTGTTCTTCCTCACAGTATGCTTAACAAAAAGGCCACAATGGTGCTAATCATCCTGCTGTGACTCTGGTTTGGCTACATAGCAGTTTTGCTTCCAGCTCAAGAAAAAGGAAATTAAAAAAGTAATGAAAAAAAAAAAGTACTTAATGAGAAACAAAAATGTAAGCAGCACTACTCCAACTCATAAGAAAGTTATGGGTTTTTTTTACTGGAATGATATCTTTTGCCTGCTTTTATCTACACACACTAGGATTCTAGGATTTTTTTATTTTTTTTCTCAGCAAGATTAGCGCTATACTTTCTGCTTCTTTAACCTCATTAATAACATTTTAAATAACATCTTTAACTTCATTAATAACCTCATTAATAACATGTCGTATTTTATACTGAACTATATACAACCTGACAGCTTCTTCCCACAGAAATCAGTCCTTCATGCATTAGGAGAAGCAGGAGCTGGCTTTCAGTATGTGTAGCAGTCTGTGTCACAGCTGTATTTCCATTTCAGTTATTTCTTTCACTTAAAGTTAAGTACAAATGGAAAAATCCCCCATTTTCTGGCTGTAACTAATGGGCTGCTGTTGCATTTTTGCATTGCTAAAAGTGTTTACTGCATTCTGCTCCAAGTGCAATAAAATATTGTAGAACCTGAACTTTTAGTACAAACACATCCAGAACAAATACGCAGAGTTGGGAAAGGCCAGTTTGCAGCTCTCATCTGTCCCCTAGGCACTGGGGAATTTCCTAGGAGCAACGTCCTTCACCGCCAGCAAAATTAAGAGGGGCAGTACCCTGTTACAGCTAAACCAACCTAATGGCTTATTTTCTGAGCCAGAAGCTGTGCTCGTTGTGCCTCCTGCTCACCACTCTGGCTCTGGTGTACATTTCACCTTGTGGCAAAGTCAGTTTGGGCACAAAGCTGGTGTACAACTACTGAGAAGAAGCAATCCAGACATTAGGTGATATACTGCAGACTTTTAAAACTGTATCTGACATTCTGTGGACCTAGGTAATCTTCAACAGAGTTTGAATATCGGATGTTAATATACAGCCTTTTCTTTTGAGATGAATGACAATTGTTAAAAGTGACATAAAGTGTTCTTGTAATGTCCTTCCTCCATAGAGCACAGCAGCTCCCATTTCTGTTTGGTTCTTCACCTGAGGTATGGAGTTTAGACAGAAAGAAACCTGAGAACTCAAATGAGGTGCCAAGGTTTCTCTGCAAACACATTCTTTCTCGTACCAATGACATTACAGCATGCAAACAGCACTAGGAAATACAGGACCATCAGCTGTCACAGCACATGGCCGACATTACCTCACAAATATGTTTGCTGTATTTGCTAAGAGTCATGTCCTAGAAGGATCTGAATTTCCCTGATTTAAATGAGGAAAGCCAGCAGGAAGGGACAGGTGAGACTGAGGCAGCCTTGACTCTTTTTGTAGGACTGAGAGATTTCAGCCATCTGGGATCTAACTGTCCACCCACCCAGACAGAGGGGCATACACCTCTGTTGTTAATTTTGCAACCTTTCCGGTAATCAGGAGAGACCCTGTAACTATTTACATCATAAAATCGGTGGGAAAGCTGAGCACAGAATGGAGGGGGCAGAAACTTTTCTTTCTGGCCTTTGTGGTGCCATCTCCAGAGGTTCTTGGCTTCTCCATGCAAACAGCCACCCCTGAGCTGCGAGGCCATGGATCCGATTCCAATCCATATTGCTTACAAGGAGGTGGACCCTGAGCAGTTGCTCATATATGCTCCTGAAGCCATCTACTGGGAAGATTTTGGTACAATTAAACCCACTGCAAGACAGGGAGCGCACTCAGAGACCTCTCAGTATCCTTTCAGTTCACCAGTCCTGAGTGGTCTTTTGTACTTGAGGGCAATGCTGCCCAAATCAGTTTAAGATGCCCCTCAAAACCCTTCTGCCAAAGTAACAGAGAGACAGTTCAGCAGCAGACAAGAAAAGCCAAAGGCTGTAGATGTGGTATTGCTCCTGGGGAAGTGCTTGTGGCACTGCAGAAAACAAAAAATTATTTTCTTTAGTCAGGTAAGGATATGTAAGGAAAAAATCATACCCCTATCCTGAGGGTATCTGTGAAGGGGAAATACCTAGCAGGTTCAGCCAGCTTCAGTCAGTAGACTGATCAGACTTCATACCTGGAATATTTTACCCCTTTACGTAAGGGAGGAAATCATCTTCCTTCCCCTAGCCCTGTTCATGCTCTCCATTTTCTTTCAGACCTCTCACTAAGAAACACAAACCTTGCACATCAGCAGCGTATATCCCTTGGTAGATCTTACAATCACAACTCAGCAAACACCTTTTCCACTCAAATGTATGATATTCTTTGTGCTTTATAAATTTATGTATCTTCCGATGTGCATTACTGTTATCATAAAGGTTTATTTCACCTATCGCACAAGAAGAATTTAAGAGACACACAGTGAAGGAGCCTGCTAAGAAAACAAATGAAATGGGAAGAATCAAGGCTTTCCTGTGCTGGTAGAACCCTGGTCCCTAGGACATGACTTAAGATCCTTGTTAAGTCCCTTAGCCTTGCATGTCCCCTTCCTATGCTATCAGTATCTTTCCAGATCAACCTACTCTGCATAGCAAAATATGAATCTTTCATCAAATATTCCTGGGGAAAAATATTCTATGCCCTCTCTACCAAACCTGCTCAATAATTTACACACAACAGCCCCAGTTTCAAAGCAGGATCTTACATACTGTTCAGCTGCCAGAAACAGGTATTATATATTGAGTTTATTTTGGCTGCAGTTTTTGTCTGCTTTTGTGTATTCAAAGTGATAATCCTTGGCCAAGCCATTTCATCAAATATCTTAAGGATCTGACCCTTCCCTTACTGAATGGTGGCAGAACTCCCACTAACACCATGAAAACAGGATCAAGCTCTTAATCTTTTATGCAAAGTAGGAATTCATTTTTTCAGCTCCTGAACCACAGACGCCACCCATGTCACTGCATTTTTCAGTTAAACACCTGTTTGTTGTTTAGTATTTTCCCAATGTTGGGTTTTCTATAGCTTGTATTTAACTCTTTAAGAAAGAAAAATTTAAATAAGAGGGAGAGGAGAGCAGAGGAGAGGATACAGGAAAAAAAAAAAAAAAAAAAAAAAAAAAATTTTTACAAAGAAATTTGGAGGCCAGCATGAGAAGTTTCACAGAAAAGAAAGCAGGACAGCATCACGTTAAAGGGAAAAATGTGCCAGATCTTCTCTAAAGTAAATTGGCCTAAGTGCAATTGACTTCAGTGAAGTTATTACACTTTACCTCAGTTTTGGCCCATCTACTAACTGTTCATCTTATCAATAGCAATGGGATTTGAACATATTATGTTTAAATGATGTTGTTTACACAAATATTGGCTGGATTTTGAAATCTAATAACAATTTAATTCATACCTACCCTATCCAAACTGTCAACAATTCAGTATAAATACTAAACTCTGTCTGGAATAAGGAAAGAAGCTGAAAAAAAATTACATTTTTTTTAAAAGTCTCTTGGAAAGGCATATGCAAATATGTCTTACAAGAAAATAGAAATTTAGTTTGGATTGTGAACTCAGTTATAAATCTGGAGTAATATCAGTGAAATTATTTTAGATTTTCAGATCAAAGTCTTTCTCTGGACTTTCCAATGTATTAAAAACAAAACTTTTTTTTTTTTATTTTAGTCTACATTTATGAAAACTCGGGAAATTGGGACTGAAAGGAGCTGATCATTCATTTTAAAAGTAGTACATTTTATTATAGCTGATGTTCAAATTACTCACCAAATAGTATTTTATTTCCTTTGACAAATTTTGTTCTGAATGTTTAGTTTAACTAATCAAGCACCAATTGACATTTCCTGGCAAAGGATAGAAACCGTCATAGCATATAAGCAACCCATCCCAGCTGCCTTGGAGTGGTATCTGCTCGATAGCATATGGGCCCATCCTGTGGCAGTTACAGCCTTCTCACATCTATGGCTACAGAGACAGTCAGAAATACCCAAAGAAACAGAATTTGCCAGTTCGGTAACTTTAAAAAGTTGTCTGAGGACACTTGGAAGAGCAGCAAAATCAGAGGAAAATACCCGACAGATGGCTGTGGCTGGTGGTGTACTGGGAGTGCCCAGATATGGCACACCCCACCTCCATATCACATCATGCTGGAGCAGGAGCTCCATCCCCTTCAACAGCCAAGTTATCAGGTTTCATTCCTGTCCCCTGTGAAATGGGCTTTCCTATCTCCATCCCACTTCACAGCCTGGCTCTGATTTTCAGCGAGGATAACTGCCCACAGATCTTGCCCACAGTGCTGTCAGCACTGTGCAGAGGGTGATATAAGGCCTACGTGTTGTTATCATGCAGGAAGTACTCCACAAGCAGTACATCAGCACCATGAGTGCTGATAATGATTTACCTGGGAAACTCAATCTGTGCAATTTCTCTCCAGCTGTCAGAGGTTTATTTTATCCACCGGAGAAATATATGACCCTAGGTATTCCAGGTACATCTGTGAAAACTCACATCAAAAGCCACTATCTCTGTGCAATCGTTCCTGGGTTCTGTGAAGTCTCAGGAATGGGACACGAGGTCACTGTCTGCTCCTGTCATACCACCATCCGCCTCACCTCTTCAGAGGACCTTTTCCCACAGCATTGTTGAAGCCATCATATCCAACTATTTTCTTGGCATTAAGGAAAAAAAAAAAAAAAAGTCACTCCCTGGGAGCTGTTCTTTCTTCTCCCTTTCACTATATTTCATGGACAGGTCATGACTATTCTGTGGCCAGCTGCTGGGCTTTTAATCAAGCACCTGGCTCTTCTTAGACTGAAATCATAAAAATAGTTCTTGGACATCTCTTCTGTCTCTTACTAATTGATTCTTTATGTCTATGAATGCTCTTTCAAGGCTTTTTGTATCCAGACAGAAGGGAGCTCCCCTGGGCAGGCTGTGGATGCACAGTGAAACCTGGGGCATGTTCGTGTGATGTCTGGTCACTGATGTTACTGCTGTGTCAACTCATTTCTGAAAAGAAAGTGAGAAAAAATACCAACCCAGTCCTAAAACATAGCTGTAGCCATTCTTTATATGGCAGCTTAGGTGAGTACTTGTCCCTTTTTTGTGTAAATTGACAGCGTTTAGTGTCTGACTGTGTGAAGACAACAGGATATTCCCTAAAGTCACCCGTATTCCCTGAGAATAAAATTAGCAGGGAGAGTGAACAAGGCCTGCAGTGTGCTTTGAAAAAGGAAAGCACAGCTTTGTTTTCGTTTGTGCTGGTACAATAATTCATCCCACATCAGTAAACACATCCTGCCCTTGTTTGTACAAAAATAGAGAAGACCCATCCTGTGTAGGATTTGCACCTGCTCAGCTGCAGAGACATCAGGTTGGGTGGCACTCAGTCCAAACAGGCTTCTCTGCTCCCCTCCTCTCAGAGTGTTCCTAAAATGTCACAGGAGCCTGTATCCTCCTGGTGACAGCAGCATACCCTCCGAGAACAAAGACACCATAGGCATTTGGCTGCCCTTGGCAGGACAGCAGGGTTTGTTTCTTTCCTCGTTTGTCTTGTGGAAGCTGTTTCCAAAGTCTTGGATTTAATGCAGAGATCCAATGTCCTTAGGGCATTTACTTACTTACTGGAAAGGAAAGCTTATGTGTATTTTGGGAAAATGTGTTTTGATTTAGTTTGCTTGTTGTTTCTCTTTTAGGGTCTATTTTTTCCAAGTGTTAGAAAAATAAAACGTTGCATTTCAAAAGGTCCTACAACTGTACCAAACATGATCCAGATGCTAGAGTAAAGAAAACATCCACAGCATTAAGCATCCAGCTACGGTTCACTCAGCCACAACTGCCTCAGCAGCCTTCTGAGCAGTTCCCTTTGTCCTCTGCTGTAGGAAAATAAAATGCCTGTGGGAAATGATTTGCTGATAAGGTAATAGCAATTCTTCTTCCCAAAATACGCTTGGCAACACAGAAAGCTATTCTGACCGCTGTACTCAGGTTGCTCCTGGCAGTAAAAAAAAAAAAAAAAAAAAAGTTGGGAGCGGGAACCTTTAAGAAGGTGGCACAGCAAACAGCACCCACCCCAAACAGAAAGCAGCTGTGATGATGAAGTTATGGGTCATTACCCTTAGGAGCTGCCTGGCATGCTTCTGAGGGCCCTGCCCCAATGTCCCTCTGCTTACTGATTAAAGAGAGCCAAGTAGGAGGTCATAACTTCAATCACCCTTAAACACAATCACAAGAAACTCATGGCAAGCAGAGAGCTTGGGAATGAGGGAGACCGAGCTATGTCCCTGTAGAGGGCTGTTGTGTACACTTCATCCATCTAGCGACGTCCTAGAGTTATTTAATTTCATCGCACACTTCTGGAAAGCTGGAGCTTTGATAGCATCTACCCTGATTATTTTACAGAGACGAATAGATGAAAAGAGAAGTTCACTGTGTGCAACCTTCCCTGCCTGGCTCTGTAGCTCCCTGCCTCCAGCTGCAAGCTCAGCAACACGAAGTCCTGAAGCACAGCTAAGCGCTGCGCTGCAGCTGTGCCCAGCAACAGAGGAAAACACTTCCACTAACTTTTCCTGTCAGTCTCAGCACTTACGCTGCTGTTGCTCCCCTCCCCAGGAGAGCAGAACTCCCACTCAACCTACAGGAGCCACCTGCTTTCCCCTCAGCAAGCTGCCCATCTTCTGTAATGCATCTCCTTTATGGAGCAGGTTTGGTCCCTCAGTCCTTGCTCACCCAGGTTCAGTTTGCATTGTTAGGATAATGAGCTACATTTTAGAAGGATCTTCCCTCCAGATGGATCCAAAGCATTTTGTAAATTGTTACTTAATTAGGCAAGTCAAACTCAGCAGGGAAAGCTCTCCTTAACACCATATAGCAAATCCCCTTTGGATGTTGGCAAGCAGATGTTCTCAACTTAGAGTGGGAAGGCAATATCTGAGTGTATCATAGGTACCAAGTCAGAAAATTTATGATTTCATCTAAACAAGGAGCACTTTAAAAGGGAGGACAGCTCTTTTCCCCCACTGCTCCTGTGGAGCGGTTGCTCTCACTGAATCTCACTGAGCTGCTGGAGATGAATGTCTAGGTTCTTGCCTCCATGTATCTGCCACCACATGAGATCAGCCTTGCACACCACAGCAGTATGTCACTTATGAAATTCTGCTGAGACAGAAAAGTCAGTGGGGAGTAAGTTAAAATACATTAGTGAAATGATTTTCTTGATTTCCAATTTTTGATGCTCTTTGTGGTCTGTCTTTTCCCCATAGGTTGAAGACTCCTTCTTAAAGGTCCCCACCTCTAGACTTTGAGAAGGGGATAGCAGCCAAAACCCCTGAATCCTACATAAGATTTCGAGACTGAAGAATAAAATTATCAGGAGAAGAAAAAATATATTTGCAGAGGTTAACCATTCTTGCCCCATTGGCTTTGGTCATGGCATGCAAGTTATGCAAATGCAGGATGTGTCCTCAGGTTATTTTCTGACTAATTCTTTGACTTTGCTGTTAGTGAATAAGGCCCAAGATTACCAAACACTATTCCCTAATACAATTCCATGAACAAAGCCTGCCAGGATGCATGCCCTCATTCAGACAAGTTTAGGAATCCACCAGATGGAAAAACATAGGCCAAAATATCCATCTACTTCTTGCATGGTCTCATCTACATGTGATTGTGCCCTATGGCACAATCACATAGACACGTTAGCCAGGAAGAATGAATCAAGGTCATTCAGGTAATACCACACAGCAGAAGAGCAGCAAGAGTACTGCAAGGCAAAGCACAGACATCAGCTACCCATATAACGTTGAGGATGCCTTCATCCAAACTGTCCCTGACCCAAAAGCTGACAGTGTGGAGACAGTCCAGGAGAAATGGAAGGATTTAACTGGTTTCATAGCCTTGCCACCAAAGTCCAGCCCTGGAGAAAACCAAACACATTTTACCTATGCCATGAGGTCAAGGACAAGTGGAGGTAGCTGCAATTTCCCTGTCTAGGAGGAGTTACAACACTGACAGTGCCGAACTGAACCAAGGATCCTTTCATGCCAGGATAGGGGTTAACTTATGATGTTTGTATCTTATTGTGTTTAACCTCATGTTTCCAGGCACAATAAAAAGATATTTCTAAATAGGTAACTTCAGTGTGGAAATTTCCATTTTAAACTAGCATCCTTCCAAAAAAAAAAAAAAAAAAAAAAGAAAAAATCTTTGCAAAATAGACAGCTGCCCAAAGGCTATCTTATTTGCATAACGAGTGTTCCCATCAAACAGAAAAATTAAAGCCCTCTGAGTTCAAATTTAACATTAGCAACATTCTTGAAAACTGCCCCAGGGTGCAGAAATACGCGTAAGTGTTTTTACTCTGGTGCCAGAAGTGATTGTACCTTCAGGAAATGCTTTTTAAACCAGTTTCCGACTCTCACTCAAACTACTTAAATACCTTCTTACAGTTCCCATGCTGGGTTTTGTTACAGATTCCATCACAAATGCTGAATCCCCAAAATTTCACGAACTACGTCCTTGGAAAAGCATGGGAAATCATACGGGGATAAGGGACACTCATTTCCAATAGGATCTGCTGCAAACCATAGACCCCAAACCCATACCTGATGGCTTTCTAAAGTTGCCTCTCTCATTCATATAATAGTAGCACTGTATGTCAGATTCCTGGGATGCTTGAAAAATGGTTAGAATTTTTTTTTGTCTTCTTAAGTTTCTCGCTTTTGTACTGCTAAGCTTTGTATAAATGTAAGGTAAGAAAACTATTCTTCGTGTTTCATTATTGAGAATGCAGCCACCACTGTGAAGCCACAATAAGACTTTCTTCAGGCAACAGCCTACTAGATAAATTTAAGACTATTATTTCTACATACTTCCCATTCTTAAAGAATATTTTCAAATGGTCTTATAATCACCAACTTTTAGAACAAGGTTTTACAATACGAAAGAAAAAAAATGTGAAAATGTGACTCCTGTCTTATTTCCCTGCAGTATTGTTATTTTTTTCAATACAGAAGTGAATAATAATAATAATAATAATAAAAAAGCACTTATTCCTGCAAGGATGAAAAAGAAAAAGAAAACAAATAAAAAATAGTGGTTTGACTTGCAATTTACTCAGGATATTCTAAATATAAAGTATAGCCAGCATGAAGACAAAACATTTTCCCGTGAACCTTGTTGATGAAAAACACATGGTCCTCTTCTTAAATTACATCCTTCACTGAAATGGTTCACAGAAATCTGGTCAGCTACAACAAAATCTAACCTGAATAGGGTCTTTTGCTAAAAACATGGATTCTTATCTTCCCACAAAATATCTGCTGAAGTAGGAAACAGTATCTTTTCCTCCCCGGAGGAAAAAAAAAAAAAAAAGTGTTTTGTTTGTTTGTTTGTTTTTACAAACTAGAAGTATGGATCAAATGTTGTTTTCTAGTGGTTCTCCATTCTCTCATTACTAAAGTATACTAATTTATTTAACAGTAAGGGTGACCTGGGATAAGAACAATTAACAAAGAGAATTGGTGGTTTATCTCTTGTTGTCTTTTGGTTAAGCCAGTAGATCTAGAAGCTCTGTTTTGATGAAGACATGAGCTCCTGGTCTTCAGACAGATGTGATCAGAAGAAATTCTGTGGCTGATGTTATGAAGATCTTAAAGCTCCATTTTGATCTTAAAATCTGCCCTCGATGCCTACACTGTTGTGTTAACTCAGGACTTGTACCAAGCTCAAGCTCTAAACCTTTGGTTCACTTGATGGCTCTAGTCTGAACCTGACGGTCACACAAACAGATGAAAGGGAGTACACAGTACAGAGGATTCATGGTGAAGATCACAGTTTAAGAAACCCAGAGGCTAGGAAAAGATTTGCCTGCACTTTATAATCAGCTCTATTAAATAAACAGATCTGCTCCAAACAGACTGTATTACTAATTGCTATTCCTTAATCCCCAGAGTTAACATTTCTATCACTTGGCTGAGGAGTAAACTTACTGTCCTGCAGAAGAGGTGGCCTGTCACATCCCATGAGGAACAGCTGAGAAATGAGAGCAGCTGAAGATCGGCAACTATTTCATGTTTATTTCCACAAGATGATTATATAATTATGTGCAGTGAAGGGACATGGAAAACAACCACAGCATGAGCATGCAGAATTTGTGGATAGGCAAAATGATTGCATTTACTAGGTATATTATTAGTGACACCTAATTTACTCTGTCAGAGTGGCACTAGGAGGGACTAATTAAAACAAAACCTTGTGCTCAGGAAAAGCATCAGGGACAGACTTTACCAATCTGCACAGAGCTCATGCCTGTCAGTGTGAAGTGTTTCTGCAGTGGTACATTTTACCTTCTTTAAAGCAGAGTCTTTTCCTCTAAGACAACTCTTAATTTCCAAAGACCAGATCACGATCACTGGCACTCACTAATTGTCCAGACTTGCTTCCTTGAACAAGTTTAAGATTTTGAGTTTTGAGCCTCTAATCACAATTTTTAAAGTTTTTTTTTCTGCTTTTCATGGTCCTGGAAATCTATTTCACAAATCTGTTAACAAACTAACAAACTAAAAATAGCAGGCAGGATGAGGAGAAGGAGTGGAAAGAGAGATACTGTGGTATTCCCAGCCATGACTGATTGTGGACCAACTCACTGCCTGCTTCTTGAATGAAATTAACTCACCACCCACACCCCACACTCCCCCAAAATAGGCATTTTGCAGGGCATTAAATTCATTCAGTGTAGGGCTGGTGCAAAGGGAGAAAGGATGTTCTCAGTATTTTCCAGTATGAATGTCCTTTTGTGGACATTCTTCAAAGTGTTTCTCTCGTTCTTATCCACACAACCCTACACCGCACAGCCTCTCTCTTGGTAATGATGGAGACAGCAGCCAGCACAGACCACATCTCCCAGCTTCCCCTTTGCTGAGAACTGGATGAAAACCCTGTAGCCACCTCATAGGAACAGTCTTGTATGCAAGGAAGAGAATACAAGAAGATCCTCAAGCTGAGTGTATTTTAAAGGACTTAAGAAGGACTTAAGAATTAATGTGTTGTTTTGTTTTTTTTTTCCATGTACTTTTGAGCCCTGCCCAAATTTTCACATTTTATCACATGTATTCACATGTTCTGGCAGGACAAAAGTAGTTGTATTGACCACATCAGACAGATCACATTGACGGGCACATAATAAAGGTATGCCTGCTGCACATCAGGCAGGGAGAGTTCTGCATTGCTAAAGCTGTCATATGCCAAGCTCTGGGTATTTCAGCAAATTAGTTGCTTCCTCACCACAGGCTGTTATTTTGAGGATGCCCCAAAAGAGCCTGGTTTAAAATTCACTGAAGTTACAGAACTGCAATACCTCTCATTTCAGTGGGAGTTCATTTAGTGACTGGGCTTCTGTCCACAAATACATTTCCGACCATTGCCATGCTTGTCTTCACAGTTTCTGGCTGGAGCCAGGTACTGCAGGATGGCTGTTTAGTGTTCACAGTAATATGCAGAGAATAAGAATTTGCAGTTATTCATTCTCAGTGGCTAAAATTACCTCAGTTTCTCTATCACTGGTTTGGATGTGGAACCTACAAGACCTCAGGGAAGAGAAACTGTCTCTGCTTTATGCTTCTGAAGTTCAGGCAGGCTGCAAACCCAGGAGACAGGACACAAAGCTGCACCCCCAAGTCCACTACTTTGCTATATCTATCACGTATCTCTCAATTTGTGACATTCAGTGATCACTGCCAGCATGGGCTTTGGCCACAGAGCAGTGCAGCGGTGCTGAAAGCTCCATGTGAGAAGAGCAGCTGGATTAGGCCCTGGCAGGGATAGCTCTGTCCTTTCCCGTGGGCAGACCACCTGGATGGCAGAAAATAGGCCATGTGTGGTGGTTCACGTTAGGACAGCAACAAAGACTTTTAGAATTTTCACATAAATGTTTTCAGAATCAAAGTATGAAAGAAGTTACAACAGAGACAGCTCGGAGCTTAAAGCAGCTGGTCAGCCCACTGCTGGCCTTTTCCTCAGCTCAGCTGCAAAATATTTTTCAAAGTACATCCCCTTCAAATGATTCCTGCAGGTCCATGTATTCCTTTAGAAAGACAAAAGTTGCCTCCCCTGCTGTTTCATTCACACAGCAGTTCGGAATAATACTATTACTTGGACAGTTAGAGGATCACATTCCTCCACCTTGTTCTGTGTGAGAGCTGCACCTAGCAATCTCTCTGGTCAGTTCAATCTGTTGCTTAGACCTCATCAGCCTTGGGTAGTATTGGTAAGGTTGCTCTAATGAGACTATCTTCCTCTCTCAGAAAGGCAATTCAGGGAAACCAGACAGCTCTCATAGTACAACCACTCATCTATTTGCCAGCCACACTGGCTCTGTAAGACCTGACCATGCTTTCCCAATGCAGTTCATTCAGTGAAGTTTGTACCCAAACCCAAATGATTCACCATATTTCTGGCTCAAGGAACTTCCAAAGGGTGGGAGAAACTTAGTTTTAAAGCTGGGGAAAACAGAACAGGCTAGGATGAACATACATAGATTCAATTTTGTCACTGCTCCTGGCATCCTGAGGCTTTTTGATTCCCTGGATCTTTCGTTTTTGACATGACATGCAGTCAAAATCTGAAAATGTGGGAAATGCCATCAGCAGATAGCAAGGTCCCTGGAGGTCAGTACAAGAGGTGGGTATACAACATACACATCCAGGTAACAAGACTTCACTTCCAGCCTGATGGGGCAGTGGCTGTTTTCAGAGCAACACAGTTTTTATTCAACTTGAGATGGTTTTCAGAGAGGCAGGAGGTGAGCTGTCTTAGAATAATTGTCATAAGCTGCTGTACAATTGCACCACACCACCCTCAGTCAGATAAATTACTTTTGGGGGAAGAGGTTCATAACAATCCCAGACATGCCTAATGGTTCCACCACGAGTCTCTGGGTAAAGCCTAGGACCATAAATAAAATGAAATCATTACATAAAATTATTTGTGCTACTACAGGGCTTGAGATCCCCAGCTGAAATGAGACCCTACTTTCTAGCAGGTGCTGTGCAAAGTCAGCCAGAGCTAGCCCCTGCCTGAATTATTTGTCATCTCAGCAGAACGGAGGAGAGTAGAGGGCAGAGAGGGCACTTGGTCCTTCTCTTGCCACAGGCTTGGGGCAGGAGGAGATTTGGGGCCAGCTGAGGCCAGCACACGGGGCAGCACAGAGCAGAGGTTTTGCAATACCACATGAAGCAGGTAATTTGCTGAGCCTTATTTTTGTCATTGTCATTATTAAATACATTACCAGAGCCTCCTCAAGCAGAGCAAAGCAAGATAATCTCCTCAAGCTATGCTTCAAGAGGCATATTATACCCCCCACCAAACTTATTGATTTAAGTGAAATATGCATGCTATCTTTACTCTATGGTTTTCAAGGCTCATGAATGCTATTGTAATTATTTTCATAACACAGATCAATAAGTACAGTCAAAACAGGCCTTGCCTGCCTCAGGGGACAGGCATTAAGAATGACTGGGAAACAGCTATTTCAAGAGATCTTTTTGCCCAACAAACAAAGGGAGTTTGCTTTAAGCTCTCACCTTTCTGGGAAAAAATCTTATTTGTAACTCAGTCCTTGAACTGGTTTTGAATCAGAAGATGGCAAGAGCTTTCACTTGGAATTAGGGAATTGTGTTAACCTGGCTTTAAAAAAAAAATGTTCTAAATCTGAAACCATTTGAAAATTATTCATAAGAAAACCATCCATATTTAAAAACATCCTACCCCCTCGCTGGTGGCGAGTTTCATGTATCACTTGGATGCAGAGCTCTGCCCAATACTCCACAAAGCTCCTCCTGCAGGTAAAACTTGTATCCACTTCACTGTTGAACCATTTGCAGCACAAAAGATACCAAATATCAATAAAATAAATGAAAAATCCTCCCTTCTTGCTACATTGGAGAACTCTCTGAGTGTGTTTGTTGCTTGCTCCAAGATGAAATATGCCTTGTTATTTATGCAGCAAACTAGCACACTTCTGAAGACATAAATAAAAATATCGAGGTGGAACACTAAGGAGTTTATTAGCTTAGTTATTAAGACCTCTTTACATTTAACAACCTAAAGCATACACAAGGCAATTTGTAATCAGCACTTTTCAAGCTCTGAATAATCCCTTCCTTAAGCAAGCTCTCCTGCTTCCTTGAAAACATCTTTCATGTCTTCAATCCTTCTGAGAGGAAAGCCACATTCATTAAAACAACTTAGCTGTGCTTTTCTCTCTTCCCCTCATTCCTTAATGTCTCCCATTCTTGACTGAGTTAATTAATTTGAAAGACATTTGGAGCTGCAGAGCCTCCTGGCAGGGCAAGGCTCAGCCCTGGGAGAACATTTCGGGCAGATGGGATCCAGCAGGGTAAAGGACCAGTGTGACGCAGGGATGTGGCCACTAGCAGACCTTTTAGTGGGAGCCTGAGATGCCTGTTACTCTTTCCCAGTTGCACTTTCTGCTCTGATCAGAGATCTCTTCCCTCTCCAGGCATCTCCTCTCTCACCCAGGCTGCACTTCCCATCTCTATCTCATGCAACATCTCTCACCTTTTCCCATCCCCTCGTGCTCTGCTGATCATCGTGGTACTTGAGTACCTTCTCCCTTATCACAAGTCTTTCCTTCTCCCTTTCCCTTAGTTTTATTGGCTTTCTATCCTTCCAACATAACATTTAAAAATATTTCTGCTGCTAACTAACATTTACGAGATGGTGCCGTGCTTATTGTAGCCTTGCATACACATCAGATATTTTAGGTTAATACATTCTCATTCCCATGCTGCTGAGGGGCTGCAATACATCATTCCAAAGCAACCTAACAGTATGCAGTGCACCTAAAGATATCTCATAGCATAGTTTTTTGCAATGACCATGCAAGTGAGACACCTTCTGGTAAGGGTAACATGGAACACAGAGAGAGTTTACAAATAACACTTCTTTTACGTAATCCTTGAAAACATACCCAAGACAAAGCTGACTGAGATCACAGAAACAAAATTAACGTTCAGACATGAATCCTAAAAATCTGTGCCATCTTTTCAGATCTACCTTTCCTCCGAAAATCATAATGTAGGCAATTCAAATTATTTCCCTGTCCATTTAAATGGCAAGTCTCTCTTTTTCTGAATGTTCCTTAAGTTTATCTCAAATTCAAAAGGTAAAGAATATGTGTCTGAAATACCTACCTGATAGCTTCCAGGATAGCTACAACACCATCTGGCATGACAAGATGTTCTGTGACCTCTCCTTTAAGCTTTGCATTTGCTCTTTCTTGGTGTTGTTTCCATTAATCTCAAATAAATAATATTAGACTGAGAGCATATGGTGAATCTAAGAACCTAATACAGACAGCCAATTCAATTACTGTCAGTAGAAGGGGTGGTTTTGCAAGAAGACAATGAGAGAGGTAATCAGTAAACAGATGAGATATTAACTGTAGCTACTGTGGGCCAGACTAAGGATCTGTCTCTTACCAAAAGGCACAAGCAGAGCTAAACCAGGGAATGCTCTGGGCAGCACCTTGTTTGCCTTGGCACAACAATGCAACACCAAAAGGTCATGCTGTAACACATAGCTACTTTGATTGTTTTTCAAAGCTGTAAGCTTGCCAGCCTTTTATGAGCACACATTCTGAAGACAGGGAAGAAAGAGACCCTAGAGTTTTGTTCAGCAAAAGAGACCCCAGAATTTGGTCAGGCAGTATTTCCTAAATTTGCCATGAGTAAAAATATTTTCATGAATTAACTTAGATTTTGAAGGAATTATCTTTAAAATAAAATAAAATAATTCCAATCCAAATATTTTGGTAGGGTGCTAATGCAAAAGCTCAGGTTAAAAGTGTCAACAGTATAAACTAAAAGGACTGCTAAAACAGATCCTTATTCTTACATTTCTATTGCCAACAGAGATCAAATAGAATCATGCTGTCAGCAGTGTGTAAAAAAAAAAAAAAGTATTAAAAATCCAGTCCTGAGCAGCCAAAATACAGAATACATTATTTAAATAGAAGCTGACACATACATAGCATCACAATCAGAATCATTTTAATTCATTTGACAAGATCTTGAATTATTAGAAAAAGCTTGTTCAGTGGATAGGAAGTTCCAAAACACATACCAGCTTCCTAACCTCTCATAAACTCCTCCTAACTTCGTGCACATATTACAGACTGGAAGAGTCTCTTCAACAGGCTACAGACAGGAAAAGAACAGATTCTGACACACAGCTCACGTTTATGGACGTGACTGAAACGAGACCTCCCTTGCACTGTAGTTGGATGACTGAGTCATATGATCCCTATTTGTATTCTCAGGGTCTTGGAGACCACTGGACCTGAATGCAGGAAAGAATTTTATCCTTCTTCAGATTAATTGGAATTTTGTGCAGACAAAAGGAAGAACAACACTTACCTTTTTCTGCAGCACAGGACATTTTTTCATAAGTATTTTCTACCCATTTTTTTCCCCCGCAGTAGTTTTAAAGCATTCTTAGCTTTGATGTCATCTTTTTTCTTTGCTGGTGGTATCTGCTTGGAGATTAATGCCTAGATAATAGAATACTACACAAAACCATCAGCAAGCAAATTAAAATGATCTAATACTCCTTTCTGGCTTTACGCTTTTTGAAATCATTAAAAAAAAAAAAAAAAAGAGAGAGAGAGACAGAAGCATACCTGTGCAATTGTAAAGAAAAATCCTCTGATCTTTAAGCTGGTTGTGATTCCTGGAGACTTATACAATGGTTGATGAATGTCAGGAGAAGATAGCATTGTGTGCCTGGGGACTTCGCTGCAGCAGGACTCGCTGGAACTTCACTACAAAAAGCCCTGGTGTCTAAGGTGGCTTCCCTTAAAGGGAATAATGCAGTCCCTTAAAGGGATAATGCAGTGAGGGGGGTTATTTGCAGCCTTAAACTTAGGCAGATACTCCGGTGTTCTGCAGGAGCAGGGGAAAAGCTTAGAGCACTACAGAAGGGATTAAAGATAGCTCCTGCTTTATAAAAGAAAAAGGTGGCTGGTAAAACCTTCTCTGCTTTTCCTCTTCTCCACTAACAATTTTTTTCCTTTTGTAGCAAAGATCGTGAAGGTCAGAATACAAAATGTTGGGTGGAACAGGCTGTTGTGGGTCTCATGTTGCCCAGAGAAAGGCTGCCTGAACTTTTAGTCTTCAGAGATTTGGCAGTTCAGCCAAAGGGTGTTTTTTTCCCTTTCCTTTTAGAAGGAAAAAAAAAAAAAAAAAAAGTGTTTGTTTTCCACAGGAAAAATATAAACATATTTTTGTAAGAAAACCAATTCTTTATAGATTTCTTTTGGGTGAAGCAATATGATACTGAAGCTTGGGTTTCTGGCAAGAAGCCAAAATATTTCCTGGGAAATCAACCAATTAATAATAGGTAACACCATGGGAACAGCTCCAGCGCAAATACCTCCTCCTGGTGTACGGGTCTTTAGAAGATGGGCAGAGCACATTCCCCACTCCCACAAACGAGGGGAATTTGGATCGCTTCATTCCTGCCATTCTTGCCCTCTAAATACACTCACAGGCTGAAAACTTCACGGGAAAAGAGAAAACTGAAATGAAAGCTAAGCCAATAATTTTTTACCCTCCTTGGTACTGTGAAGGGAAAAGACTGCTCTTCTGGCTGGTCTGCAGCCCAGCAGACAACACAAGAGGGCTCTGTGGCTGCACTCAGGCAGCCCCACCACACACCAGCCCTCTCAGCCATGGATTTCTCCCGACCTGGTCCTTCTGAACCAGCCACCACTGCTGGTTGCTTGCTGGTGGCACCCCTCCTCCCTGAAATCTCCTATCCCCAGCTGCCCCCACCTCTCCATGTTGCTTGGTTTGGGACCCAGGATGCCCCCTCACAGCATTAGCTGGAAAAGTGAGTTGGTGTGGGGCAGTAAAACAGGCAACAGACCTGCCCAGGGGATGATAAGCTCCACAGACAGAGAAACATGTTGTATGTTAAGTGCTTGCCCTGGTTTTCAAGTTGTTTGCATTTTTCTAAAGAACCTCAGAGCAGACAAAGGTTTCATTTCTGCTCCTCCTCTCCTGAAACCATTAAAGCTTTGGCTGCGGGCAGAGCCCGCTACATGGCTGGCATCTGCAGTGCATGACCAGGAACAGTCCCTCCTGGGCCTGATCCTTGTCCCCATTCCCACCACTGCCCCCACCCTGTCACACCCTGGGGTTTCTCCCCGGTGCTGCAACCACTGCTCTTGCTGCAGGAGCCACAGCCCGAGCAGGAAGAGGGCAGGGCCTTCATCTTCATGCTTCTGCCACTATAGCTCAGCTGATTTTTCTGAGATCTTTCTGGACACTTTGGTTCTCAGGGATTTTTGCCTTTTTGCTATGATCATTCATGCCCTGTCCTGGCCAAGGAGGGATGCTGTGTCGGGGATCTGGGAACATCCCTGAAAGGGGCTGGTTAAGCAACACAGCATATCTGTCACATAGGACTGAACATTGGCAAGGGCCTTGTTTCATATTTTGTGCTCCTGGCCAGTCTACTGTCCTTCTTGTAACCAGTTTTGGGGTTTCGGGAGTATACAAAAAGAGAAAATACCACACTGGGTTCATCCTTCCCATCTGACTCCTTCAGGAGATCTTGCCACACCTCGAGGTTCGGGTTAATTTCTAGCAGAGGTACCCTGGCTGGAAGGTCAGACAGCAGCAGGGAGGCTGCGGGGCACTTCCAATGAAGACGTGCACTGAATTCTGCGTGGGAAAAAAAAATTGCCCATTTCTCTCTGCCCAGCCTGGGACAGCACAGTGGTGAGTTTGTTCATTTCCACATTGACCGCTGGTGTATTGCACTTGAAGTGATTTTATTTCTAGGAAAGAAAAAAAAAAAAAAAAAAAAAGTAGTCCAGGGAAAATATCATCTCAGTGGGATTTGTTCCAGTGAGAATTATCTTCCCCCCTCGCTGAGGAGCTCTGACGTTCACCAAGGGACATACACAGCCCCAGGTACGTCAGGCAGCTGCTGACAGCGTCACAGTTTTGTTGTTGATGGGTTTTTCCCTGTACCTTCGAAAGTGTCACAGACACCCAATAGTTTTGATGTGAATCCTCTCCTCAGAAAACCTGCTGCACAGCCATGTCTCTTGCCTTGCTAATCGGTCTTGCACGTATAAAGCATTTTTTCCAAACTCTTTCCTTTACTGACTGCTCTTTTCTTTGGTGCCAAATAAAATACCAATCTGAAAAAAATAAATAAATAAAAAATATAAATAAAACACCCCAAGTAAAAGCCAAAAGTCCCTGGACCACCTTCTTGGAGTTCAGGAAATAGAGCATCATTGCATTAAATGTCAAAGTTTGTCAAAATCTCTTGGCCTGCCCCAGTGTAAGACTTTTAACCATCCCACGTTGATAACTGAGCAACCCAAGCAGCATACAACAGCACCTTGACTCAGACCATACATGTACATCTAGCCAGTCACACAAGAGCAGCATGAGCCTGCAGCGAGGAGAGTTAAAGCCCTAACATCCTCAAAGGACAGACAGACTGTAACCACAGGGCAGGGCATGCCTCTGTAAATACACTTCAACTTTTGCACAGCACATCTGGCAAGAGGGTCGCTGGAACCTGCTGCACTGCTAGGACACGTGCATCCTTCTTGCAGTCCACAGCATCCACTAAAACTGCCCAGCAGGTCCCTGAGGGTTGAGGTCAAGGGGTATGTTTGCCCTCTGCCAGCAGGTGACCAGTGCAGAGACTGGTGCAGCTGGAGGAAACAAAGGTCTGGCCCCTCTGCAGACACATTCCCAGTCAGCCAAGTCTCCAGGTGGCAGATCAGAGGAGCCAGCTGCACTGATGTAAATTAGACCTGTTTTCTCCCTCTTGCACACAAATACAAGCTACAGATGACAGAAGACATGCTAGAAGCTGCTATTTATGAGGAGCAGCTTAACACTGATGAGTTATGGAGCAAATGGAAACCAAGGCTCAGACTGAGACCTCAGATAAGTGAGACGGGGGCAGTCAGTGATTTCTGCATACATCTCAGTGCACACTGATGAGAAAAATGCTGAGGCTAGCTCAGGGCTATCAGGAGCAGAGGCAGCATTGAAGTGTCTGGAAACAGTCTGCTGTAGGACAGCAAGGGGAGATACGGGACTGCAATGGGATACAGGGAGGGACTGAGGAGCCTCCTATGGCTAATCTGCCAAGAAAAAGGCAAACATTTTGTCCTTGTCTAAGCTCCAGCCCAACCAAGATCCTCACAAATATTTCCAGACTGCAGGAGCACAAGCAATATCCTTAAACCTGAGGGAAAGAGCCTGGGGGATGGAGTAGGTTTGCTCAAAGCCCAATGGGCAGAGCAAAAGGAGATTATCCTCGTGAACAAAGCCAAGTGCACACCTTGCTGCCCCCGGGCCCAGCAGGTGTCCTTAGGCATGGAGGAGTTTGGATGGCAAAAGCTTGTAAGAAGCAGCAGGTCCTTGCACATGCGTGGAGAACAGCAGTGGAGCTCCCTTTCCAGAGCAACAGCAGATAGGAAATCCCTGCCCCAAGGCACTGAGACCCCACAACCTACCCTCCCCACAGGCACAGCCTCCACAGCTCCCGACGCCACGTCCATGACAGAGCTCTGCCTGCAAGAGACAATTCCATTTCAGTGCAACAGATTCAAACTCTAATTGAGTTTTGCCATTTAAACCAGGGCAGGAGCAGCTCTGCCAGCCTGCAGCCATGAGAGCTATTTTTGAAGAGAATTGTGAAACTGGCCAGGAAGTCAAATATGACATTTTTAAACCGTTTTTAAGTCTGTGTATGTGTGTGTGCATGCACATGTGTGCATTGCCTTCTGCAGGCAAGAAACAATTACTCCCTGTGCACGGGAGGAGCCTTGGTTACTTTAAATGTGTGGCTGCTGAGACGGCTTCTTTGTGGCTGTTGAAAAACAAAGAAAAAAATCTTCAGCTTATGTGTTTCCCTGCTTTACATGACTCACCGCAATGGAAAAAACCTTTTGCTTCTTTTCTTTTTGCCCCGTCTCGTCCCAGACACCATCTATCTTCATGCCAGTCCACAGCTGCTTACATGGCGCTGCTCGCTCCTTTATGTTCTTTAATTCAAGTACATAGTCCAGAGGTTATTTGGAATATAGCTTATTCCCCTCTCTCTGTGTAGCACAAAGAAAGACTCCTTTAGCATGAAGACATCAGATTAGGACTCAGATCTGGCTTTTATAGTCAGTACCAATTCACATTTCTGGCATGACTCAGTTATTCCCTTCTATTTGGGCAAAAGTGCAATAAAACTTTGTCTTTCATCCTGTTCTCTCTCCAAAGTCCAAGATGTTTTCTCTTCAGCAGTATTTAGTACAATGAGCCCCCATTACACTTCCACCACAAATTACATCGTAAACCTGTATTTTCTGTCATTTTCTTATATTCTATTCTAAGTACTCTTTACTTTTACAGAGCTAAGTGAACTCCTTGGTAGATACTTTGATCTCTATTTTAACAGGCCTTTGCAGTTAAATCAGTGTAAGGAATAAAAGTCAATACACGCATACTGAGGTAGTTTCAATTTCATTGATTTTTTTCAGTAAGGAAATAGTCATGAGAGTATTTTGCTGTTTTTCACCTTCTTATAGATAGAATGACCGGCATGTTTTGAAGATTCAAATACTTTAATGAATACTTTTTATATAAAAGCTTCCATTTTGGTGAAGAAAAATTAATGTGCATCCAATCATAATTTTGTGTTGCAAACAAAGATTCTTAGCTACTGTGGGGTCTTGCTTTGAATTTATCTCAAAACAGTATTCAGGATTTGTCTTCCTAATGGCCTTGACAGTGCTTGATATTATGTGATGTGTTTCTGGGCCTGCCATCCAGCCAGTTTCTCAGCTACCTCAAGGAGAGAGGACTCCATGGCTGAGCCACTGTTTTCATGAAGCACAGCATAAAAACCAGGCTCCTTGAGGTATCTGAGATGTGAAATTGGCCCATGTTTTATGCCAAATGCAGCAGATAGCTTCGCTGAAAATTGCATTGTTTTTAGAAGAGAAAGCAAAATGGGAAAAAGTCAATGGGAATACTCTTTTTGGCATCCCTGGGCCTTGGACCAGTTCTTTGAAGACTGACTTTTCAAGAGGAGAGCTGTAATGTTGAACTAGGCCTCGAAATTACTTCCTTGGTCTAAACTCTTAAATATTTTACAGTCATGTTAAAGAGGAAGACTGTCTGCCACACTTAGCCCTTCAAAGCCATTTTTCTGAAGAGATGTGAAAGAGCAGAGAACAGCTTATATTGATGTAGACTTATTTGGAGATCTGGAAAAAAATGATGCATGTTTCTGGATCTGGCCAACATTGCTCAGAACTCAAACATACCACAGGTTATCAAAGATTACCAAACCCATGTGTGTGTTACCTGGGCCAAAGTAAATGTCCACACTCATAGCTGATGGCACCAACAAGATGCAACATGGTTTGCTGACATCCCAGGGAGAGCTCAGCCAAAGGCCATCAGCATGATCGGGTGCTGAAGCACATGCTACATGCAGAGATGCTGAAAGCACTGGGGAAGTTCAAACTGCGGGGTGAGAAAGCTAAAGAGGTGTTTGTTGTCTTCCACTGCCTGAAAGGAGATTATGGAAAAGAAGCCAAGCTCCTCCTGTAGGAACATAATGAAAGGATGCGGAACAGCAATCACAAAGACATGAGGAAAAAAAAAAAAATCATCACCAGGAGAGAGGTTTAGCATGGAAATAAGCAACCAGTGAGTCTGTGGACTGTCCACCCTCAGCCCAAGCCCTGAGCAACTTGACCTGCATTTGGTGTTGATCCTGTTTCAGGTAGGAGGATGGACTGAATGACCTCCCCAGGTCCCTTCCAGCCTGAGCCATTCCTTGCATCTGTGGTTCACCAGGATTCAGCATACCTTGCATTACTTCAGGCTAAGACTGTATCCAAATGCTGAGGTTTAGAGATGCACGGGAACTCAGTGAGCTCAGAAAAGGGACTGAAAACTATGGTTGAAGATTCTTTCAGCTGGCACTGAAGTTTCAGCAACATTCTTGAATTAACTGTATAGCTAATTATCTCCATTGCTCTTACTAACAATATTTGAACATTCTCAGATTATGAGCACTTTTAAACAAGCAGAAAATTTCAGAGTCTGTAGCTGACTTGACAGTTTCTCTGTTAGTAAAGCTATGCTTCCTAAATATGCAGGACTCTTTTCACAGAAGTATAGTCTGGATACATTGGTATATTTTACTCTTGGGAGGTATTATTAACAGATGTGTATATTAGTTAAGGATATATTTTGAGACAAAATGCTATTTTTTCATAGTAGATTGTTACATCACATGAAGCAACAAATGCTAGAAAACCATGGATTTATTTCAGAAAAGTGAATATTAAAAGTGTATAAATATGATATTACAAATGTATCTGCTTGAAAAGCCTCTCTTAGATATAAAGCACTCTTCCTTTGCATCTGCTTTGCCTCTGCTGCTGTTCTGTCAATAATTTATCTAGAATTAATTATTGAGATACTATTTTTTCTAAATTTAAGTAAAATCTTGACAGCACAAAGCATGGAATCATAAATTCAGTGTTGAACTGTTCAAGCAAAGACTAAGAAAAGAATTCTTATTAGCATACAAATAGATGAGATATTGTTAAAGGGAACATGCTGCTCAGGAAGCATTTTTACAAATGTTATTTTTTAAGTGTTCTACAGGATGGAAGTCCCCTCTTAATAGTGGCATTTAAAAAATGTCATTAAGGTCTTAATCCTCTAATGTGCCACGTGTGGGTGGCTGCTGTCCATATGCTGACTGAGGTCAGGGAAGAGGTGGACTTCGTGAGGGATGGGAGTATCTCAGCTGAGCATCACACTGGTTTACAGGCTTACAGATCCTGCCTGCCTCAAACCCCAAAGACCACAGAGAAGGTTTTCAGCAAAGTGCAACATGAGGAATTCAGAAAAATGAATGGGAAGAAACATCTGAAGAGCATTACTTTCACCAACAAACTCCGATTTCTGTGTTCTGTATCACTGGTTAGCAAAGGTAGGGTCAGAGGTCTCAAGTAACCAACAAGCATTTTTTATATTAATGTATGTTGAATTTATGATGATACTAATACATATTTAAAGAACTTACCTACCTTTAGCTGAACTGAAGAAATTCAAAGCTACTGTGCTTCCAGCATCTTGCACTGCAAAATAAAAAGGGTTGTCTTAAACAACCTTTGCTGGAAATGGTCTGTGCAGGATGCTGTCTCCTCTCACATGGGAGATGATAATTTCATTGCTTGCAACTATCTGATCATAAATTTAAGGAAATCCTAGTGGACTTCAAAAGAAAGCTTGCATTGCACTTTTGTGCCAAGGCAGTGGATAAAACCTGAAAAATGAAAATCCTCATTAAAACATTAATTAAAACGAAAGTGCTGCAAATTCCACCTGATACCCTACATCCTTGGCTCAGTCTAATCAAGCGTGGACAGTATCTAAGTCTCAGGAAACTAGAGATGGCTGAGGGTGAACGTCATGTTGGCAATAACAAAAAAGAGCTATTCACTTTGCAGACTATTAGTTGGGGTTTTTTTTGTTTGTTTGTTTTGGTCTTTTCTCCACATACAAACAAAATGCTTGAAGTCAACCAATGAAGTCATTGTAATGGCGTTCAGCAAGTTTTGTTTCAAACAGAAACTTTACATTGTAGCTAGGGCTCTCAACATCAAACTGTACAAATAAATAAATAAAAGTATACTTGAAGGACCTAAGTGCTGTATAATCTTTGAAGAAGCATATTTTTGGCACTACGTTGTAAAGAATGAGTACTGGAAGACAAATAGCTGCACCAGTACAAGTCATTATCAGTTAAATTATCAGAATCCAGCTGACACCAAACTCAAGTCAAGCAAATAATATAAGCATCCTAGAGAATACATGTACATCTGCATATGGGGTTCATTCTAGCAGTCACTAGAATAATTGGCTCATGGATATCCTGATGTATGTTAATTACCTCCTTTTCCAAAGAGCAGACAGACATTTGCAACTGGGATGCTCTATGCTTAAATTTGGTTGGCAGATTAAAAGAAAATTGAGATGAATGGAAGGTTCAGCAAAATAAGTATTATATGTCACTGGCCTGCACATCTACCACTGCTCTACGTCGGTGATTTAGTGGGTAAAGCCCACAAGAACTCAGGAATCCTTGATCCTAGCTCTAGTTTTAGCATTAACGTCTTTGTTAGAGTTATCAGGCACTGTAATCTAGATGTATAAGTACTGACATTTGAAATTGCTGTTGCTATTTTACCTGTCAATGTTACTTTACAGTTGATATCAATATAAGAAATGAAACCTGGTGTAGATAGACTGAGCTACTTGAAGAATTACAAAGAGAAGCTGGGAATGTGTTGGGAACCTGAGCGAAGTTATTTCTGTGTTTCTGGATAATGTGAGAACATTCAAAGTCACCTCTGTTCATGTACAGATACATCATTTTCACTCCTGCTCCAATTTCCACCTTCCTGTTGAAAGATTTCTTGAACTTGACTACCCCGAGAAATATGGGAAAAAATCTGAAAATTAGGTACTGAAGTTAATCATCTATGCTTTCTCTTTTTGTCAATGAAGAGACATCCTTACTACTTCTCCCCATGGCAGTCTGGAGGCAAACTGACAACACGATGTTAAAAATCTCAATTTTTCACACATTTTCACCCATACCAAAGGTGGCACAAGCTATGCATTATACAGATTTGGGGTCTTTAACGAAGGAGGCCCCCAACTATATATCCCTGATGTGCCACAAAACAACAATGCAACACGATGTCCACCAAAATAACCTGAAACTAGTGTTGGACTGTGAAGCAGTAAATAGGAGAAAGCAACAACGGAAGCAGAAGAAAAAAACATATAAATAAAGAAAAATAAACAAAGAAAAAGAAGGGAAAAAAAAAAGAAAAAAGGAAAGGAATGGAAAAAGAGAAAAGGAACTCAGCAGAAGAACTTCTGAGTCTGAGTCATTCTTTTAATAAAACTTTCTGTAAAGTTCAAAAACGCAACTGCATTTTTATCTCTGAGCCTGAAAAGATGAAAGGAGCAAGGAGCAGAAAGGTTGTAACTTTCATGTTTATACACAAATACTCCGAAAGAACCTGCCTCTGCCTCACACCTTCATTCAGTACTTAGAAGTGCAAACACAAATTAAGCAGACTCTTTGAAGTCCTCAGCTATGCAGAAGCCCTGGAAGAACAAGGAGTTCTGAGCTGAGGCAGAGGAAGAAAGGTACATACAATGTTGGAGAAGGACTATGAGAAGGAAGGAGACACAGGGAGAAGAGATGTGTGTTTTAGTCCTCTGAGTTTTCTTTGTACCAGGAGCCACGTTGAATGCATGGGGGAATTCAGCATGGAAGGACAAGAGAGTCCCTGTCCTGGCTTGGCAGCACTTCACAGGCCTCTCTGACAGACACCATTTGCACCATGCTCGGATCAAATCCACTTGGTAAGAGCCCACTTCCCAGGGCTGAAGACTGTGAGAGGATGCAGCAGGCAGGTAAATGGCAAGAAGAGGAGCTTCAGCTCATCATTATCAATGCTGCTGTGCATAGGAGGAAATCTGGCTGCAATCTAAATGCCAGCGGCATCCGATGCTCAGCTGGAGGTACCAAACACCCTCAACAGCAGGCCATGCTGGGCAGGGTGCCAGAGGCTTAGCAATCCTCCCACAAACCCACACCTTTAGCAGCTGGGCCCCATGGTGTCCCAAAAGAGTCCTCTGAATAACAAAGCTCAGAATGTATGGGATTCAATGCACGCTCTCCATTCCCCAACTGTTTCCATGTGCCACTGTCCATCCCATCCTTACTTCAACCCCTCTGGCCATGCTGCTCTGTGTTCTTGAATTAGACGGTTTGACATCAGCAATACTACACCACTGCTGCAGTCCTGCACAGTCTGGACAGATTTCAACAAGAGTCCTACTGAGCTTTCAATGAGAGTCAATACAAGAGAACTAGAGGACAAGAAGTTAACCTCTGATCAGTGGAGAAATGCCACAAATACCCGATTTGATAGAAGAGAATGTCAAATTCCAGTAGTGCTACTGATGCAAGAATCAAAACACTATATCCCAGATGGAAAGCTAAAACAGAATCCTTCAGAAAGTGAGTTCTTGTACTTGTTTTTGGAGCCTGAGGGTTCCTTGTTTTGTGTACAGAAAGGCAATATTGACTTTGGCAGCACAGTGTACACCCTGCAGGGCTCTGAGTCTCTTCCTGCTGCCCCTAGTTTGCTTCTTCCATAAACTCCTCTTAGGAATGAAAGGTTTTTATTAAAAAAAAAAAAAAAAAAATCCACTTAATGCATTTTCTCACATATGTCCAAGAGCAAAAAGAAAATGCTTAACCTCTGACCTCAAGGCTAAATTACAGTATGGTAAGTGATAAGAAGCCACTGCTTATTGTTTGCTTTAAGAACAGCAATAATGTCACCATTTTAGGTGACCTGCTGGGTTTAGCACTGAAGTGGTTTTTCTTGGTGGAATCAAATAGCTAGGGTTTTTCCCCTCAGGTTCCCTTGCAAATGCAAGTCTGCAGATTCCTGCTGATGTCCCAGATGTTACTGTTAAAATATATGGTTGTATATACATATATATTTTATATTTTAATATATACATGCATATATAATCTATATTTATATAAGAATATATCTATGACTGTGTGTGTACAAACATATGGAAGAAAACCTGGATTGTGTTTTTCTACCCAAAAGCAATTATTTGTGCTTAAGTTGGCTGTCTTCTACTGGTACCCATCTCTGGAGTACATGGACAATTTAACACCATGTTTATCCAGTTCCTCAGGTCCCAGAAGGAGTCTTTCTTTGCGTTTCTTTGTTTTCTTTTTTGAGGCCTATTGTGAAAAATTCATTGTTTTACTGCTAATAGATCAATGAGCTTCAGACAGGAATACTATGCCCAATGACAAGTTAAATACCCTTGCAGTCAACAACTCTGTGGAAGACTTTAATCTCTAAAATGAAAGCCCTCTACCATTTTGCACATGATGACAGATTCTGCAAACAGATCTCATGAAAAGTTTTTCCTCCACTCAGTGGTGAGCTTTTGGTCATTATAACCGTCTCTAGGTCAAAATTAGGCAGAAGAGAAAACTTTCCTAAGCTTGGCATGGGAAATGTTGTGTCCCAAGTTACTGAGAAATATTAATGAATGTACTAATGGATAGAATAAGGAGCTTTAATGACTTACATCCAGCTGGCTGGAGCCTCACAATCTATGAAGGACTGAAGGAAGGCTCCCAGAGGGTCTCATGATGTGCTGATTCTCAAATAAATCCTTGGATGTGTTTCCTGGGAGTGCTCACAGACTTAGAAGTTTCAGGCACCAGTTCAAGAAAATTGTCTTATTCACTATTTGCCATTGCCAGATATTCAGAAGTTTTCAGCACCCAGCAGCTAGAAAAAGGGAACTCCCAATTCCTGACAAATTTGCAACATACCTAACTGTAAACACAAGTTTTAAATCCTTAGATTTTTATTTTTTTTTAAGTGCTTGAGTGTTTAACCATCTTCTAAACTGGGTTACCTAGTTGTAATCTGGTATATTATACCACATGATCAAGTGTAATCTAGATTCTTTCTATTCCGTCTAGGAAGAGATGATAGGTTGATTTGGGAACAACAAGGAGTTTTATCACACAAACTGCATTTTATGTTTGCACAAAGTCCATTTCAGTTTTAGTCTCTTTGTAGATGCCAAAGAAGATAAGCGACTGCCTTTATTTGCTATTGACTTCTTTAATTTTATTGCCCTCTGGCAATAAATGCATCTGCTTAACCACCACAGAAAAGAAAGTTGCCAGAACTTTTCCAAAGCCCTAAAGACATAGACAACCCCAAAAGAGATCAAGTCCAGTAGACACAGGAAGGCTCTAAGGAAACACTTGTGTTACCATTACAAGATGATTCCAGCCGTTGCTGGTTTCTTACACAAAACGCTGTATGAAGACTCAAAGTTTCAAACTAAATGAGTCATCGTATTGCCGTAGATCTGCCATTGCATTGTTACATCGGTGTGCCACCAAATGCAGTTTAATTATTTTTACTCGTAATATTCTGCCAGAAAATGCAAGATGCATCACACCAAGTCTCCTAGGTTCTTAATACTGGATAAATGTTATGCTGGGGAAGTCTGGTCCTCTGAGGCAGCCTGCACAGTAGAGCAACAGCGAACAGCAAAAAGCCCACTTCTCTCCCCACTACCTGCTCCAAGCAAATGGCTCCAGGGAAATGATGTGTTTGTGTCCCTGCTGAGCCACTATTGACCCCAGCATTGTTGCAGGCAACTCTGCTGCTAGACTAATGAACACGCATCACCAGGAGCCTGCAGACTTTCCAACTCCAAGGAAATGGAGGAAATACCTCATTGTGGGGCCTGATGTGGCCACCAGCTTAGGACAATGTCATCGTGATGTGAGAATACCTCCGAAAGCACGTCTCTATAATTTTCCCATGTACTGGATGTGAAAACATACTGAGTATTAAGAGTTCTAAAAACCTTAGATGTTCATTAGCTCCTTTTTCCTCTCCATTCATGCCGCAATGATCTTCTCTTGTTGGCTGGCTACTGCAAGTCACTGTGAGATCCAGATGGCTTAGCACAGTGGCTGAATATTTAAATGCCCATTGTGCATGAAGTCCATACCCCAATGCACACAGAAAAGCTGCACAAAGGTTGCAAAGTAAAGCCTTCTCATACTTTTGCACAGGTGTTTTTTTTGTTTGTTTGTTTTGCAAAACCAGAACAGGGGCTAAAATATTCAACAGCTTGTCTCTTTAAATTAGGTCAGACCTGATCCCCTCTCGGGTTGTCTATCTCACTGGCTGTCTGTTATTAACATTTTTTTTAACTTGCCATAGGTCTTGACAATTCCTGTTCATACATAGTATTAAATACAATGCACTCAATCAGGGAATAGATGTGATTAGTTATTTGGACCTCTCTGCAACATGCTACAGCACTCGCAATGTGGCCACCTACCCATCAGGCAAATAGGGACAGCATTGCTCCTACCCTTGTCCTATCTGGTACAACAGCTATGATTTAAATCAGTTTGAACATGTCATAGGCTTCACACACACACACACAAAAAAAAAAAGTCAATACTCAAAGGTAGAAAGACAGGTAGTCCCAAATGTGTTCTTGCAGTGAGTGGCAAAAAAACAAATTACGCAGATGAAAGGAAACAAAGATAATCTTCATGTGGCTTAAAGGATCATAAGTCTGGCACCAACTGCTAGAGAACAATGCAATCAATGGCACCATTGGCCTATCCAAATGGAGAAAATATTTTCATAATGCTGCACAATGATAAAAGGCTGGCCAATAGTTGGATTTGCTATCACTTGTGGTTTCTTGTAATGAAGAAGGTAAGAAATACAACATTTTCAGCAGCAGCTTTCCAGGTTCTGGCAGACAACTGAGCTAATTATGAGAAAGGTCTGAAAGAACAAATCAGGCCCTTCCCAGCATGACAGTTTTTCTTGGTCAGGAGTTCTTTTGTCATGAAGTAGGAGAAATGAGGAAATTTTGCTACCTCATGTCCTTCTGCTATCTAGTCTCTTTCTGTCTCTAGCCTTAGTCTGCAGTTGTAGTAGAGGGTCAAGCCAACTCTCAGTTCCACTCTACAGCCTTCCTAAAACACCTTCTGTAGCAAAGACATCATTCACTATGAGAAAACTTCAGCATGCAGCCACTATTGCAGGTTTGCTGCAATTTCAGCACCTGGCTTGCTCGCCCATTTCTGGAGAACAGAGTTCTGCAGCCTCTTGGAGAGTCACCAGAAAGCTCAACCCCAGCACTTCCCTTATTCCTGCTTCTTACCCTCAGGGAGACCAGATGAGCTCCCCAGGCTTCACTCTGGTTTGTCTTTAAGCCCTTGGCTCCTCTGAAATCCACCCATGCTAGAAAAGGAGTTCAGAGCTCAATTTTCAATCTCTCTGTGTTTTTCCCCATACCCTGAGGGTTCTGATACTATTTACCTAGAAAGAACCAACTCTAATGGCTTGTACTGAGGTGAAAATATCTCTGAATTATTCTCTCTTGCCTAAGATGAGATATTTAATATTTTCCTTTTTCTCCCTGGGGGCAGTAGACTAAAGGATGAAGAAACAGCGACATGTGCAATGAAAATAAAATAAATAAATAAATGAACAGCAGAATGTACTTACCTCCATGAGGTGGAATCAGGTGTTTTTTTTCAGGTTTGCACAGTACAGACTCAAAGGATCTTCAACTATGACTGAGCTCCTACATGGACAGATTATATAAATAAGAACAATTGCAGAAAGGCTGTAGCTGCTCACTGACCAACCCACCTCCTCGTCCGCAGTTTAAGGACCAAGGATATGACTCACCATACTAAGGCTGTGCTCCACTTCATTTCAGTGCTTTGTAGTGGTTTTTCCTCTACCTGGACTTAGTTTCTAATGTTACATACGTGTCTCCAGTGGAGACCGCTCTCCTGTTTTACTCCATGTTTGTGATATTTTACCAGGAAGAATGTAGACAATACAGAAAAGTTTGGATTAAATCATCTTACAAGTAGCATTGCTACACCATCAAAGCACTCTAAAGCAACTTTTGCCCATATCAGAAAGCTAACACAGCTCTAAGCCTCCGGCATATCAGCTTAAAAGCATTTCCTGTGGTCTCCCCATTTCTTTTGAGAATATCCTGTAAGTGATGCACAACCAAGGAACAAATACAATTTCTCAGAGTGCTTAGTTTTCACTTTGGCACAATCTGTAGTTGTTGTGTTCCAAAAACCTCATGGGAATTGAATTATCCCAAGTCCTACAATCCTGGGCCCCTTCATCTGATTTAGCTGAAATTGGCTAATATACTCAGAAGTATAAGACACACACACACGCACACACATACACAAAATGTAACTGTATAAACTATACTGAACCAAGCAGCTGTGAGTTTTTAAATTTAATCATGCAAATTGATATTTACATTACCATGAATTCCCAATGCTAGTTGTGATAGTTTTCTGCAAGTCTCCCACACAGATTTTTTTTTTTTTTTTTCTTTTTCTTATTTGGACTGCCCTATGATTTCCTAGGATTCCTTTTTGTTACTAAGATCTAAGACTAAGGAAGTCTGTTGTAGAAAAACAGCATCTTAGTGCTTCCTGAGCAGTGCTTAATGCTTGTCGCAGCCTTACCACCTGTGAAATGACCTGACACCCTGACTGACATGAAGGATGGGTAAGTATATCCTTTGGATCAAGGTGTACTACAGGCTGAATGTGTTTATTCTAATTCTTAATGCTGCTGATTATTAGAGTTTATTAGTGAATGATCTTCAACCCTCTGAATCCTTGCCAAAGTGTCACCTCTCACTGGAAGGGCCCTGCATTATCCCTGTAGGAACAATCAGGAAACATAGACTATGACTTCAAAAGGGTAAAACAACACACACACACAAAATGGAATAACTTTCTGATAACTTCTGATGAGTCTGGAAAATGTTTAGGGTTGTTTGAAAAACCTCTGCCTATAACAGCAAGTTCAACCTTTCCCAGTCTGTCTTTTCCCATATTTCTCCCAGATTTGGTTAGTATCTGGATATTACAAAATATAATGTTTGCACCACCATTGGTTTATCTTATACCTGCTGCAGGCATCTTAGTCTTTTTTTTTTTCTTTTTTCTTTTTTTTTTTTTTTTTAAGAATTGGCTGATTTAAACTTGTTTATTACTTATTCAATTAAGTGAATTCCATCATAGAAATAGAAAACAAATTGAGTCTTGTGTTTAATACCTCATCAATTGTAAGAAAGAGACAAGAATTCTAAGACAGAGAAAACTCAATTTCATTAAGCAAAACTTCCCAGATTCCTTGCCCAATAAGCATTTTTTTCTTAGAAGAAAACAGAAAATCTTTTATTTGATCTCCCCTAATTGCACAGAATTGATGTGGATTACCGTAAAGTCTGATCACTAGTGGAACTGGACTTCTGATAGTTCAGATTTTAATCCCAATAACACATACCTGGTGGCTCCCTTTGGATTCCACATAAACACTACTTTCAGTCTTCACGAACTGATGTCAAGATAAAGGCCTTTTATTGACTTTTAACAGTTCTGAAGGCTCAGGGGACATGTGGGATTTTAAATGATAGATGTTTTTGTTAAGAAGGGTGTCATCATCACTCATTTCACCAGCCTCAGGAAAAATGACAAATTTCATAGAAACCCAACATGACGATAGTTTAATGGTCTAGTGGGATGTGTACTAAGAGAAAGTGAAAACACAAGGATTATTTAAATGTGGACTGATGAAAATGACCTTGACTTACTTGGGAAGAGTCAGTACAGCTGCATCCTGATGCCAAATGTAAATTACGGCAAGGCAAGATATGCAGTAAATGATTTGGATTGGCTTCTCTGGAACCAGATGGTGAAAGTAAAGCAGAGCAGAGACTTCAGACAGTAAGGAGGCCCTGATCCATCTCTGGAACAAAAACAAAGACATATTTTTTCTTTCCCAAAACTTTTTTTTTTTTTTTTTTTTTTTTTTTTACTCACGACAGCTTTGGATACACAGAGATTAATAGCTAGCTTCATGTTGTTTGCTTCCTACTATTTAATTTCAGTGGTACACTTATAGCATTTGTAATAAACTGGCTATTCCAAAAGTAACTGCAAACGTTTATCAGAGGAAGTTCATATGCATTTACTTGTTTAAAAAGTTTTGGTTTGGTTTGGCTTTGCTTTTATTTCTTTTGCAGTAGAAGTCCATGGGATTTAGCTTGTTGGTTAAGAGACATGGGGAATTTTGTGCAGGTGATTGGAGCTATTAAAATAAACAATTTGCATCTTTAACATCTAAGGGACAGACAGAACCAATCTGATAAAATATCTCATCAAAGAAATAGAAGGAAAACATTTAAAATCCAGCTCAGTTTCCCTCCACTATTATATCTGTGTCACAGACTTAATGTAGCACCCACACTTGCCTAAACAGTGAAACAAAAA
Source organism: Anas platyrhynchos (assembly GCF_047663525.1). Classification (NCBI taxonomy): domain Eukaryota; kingdom Metazoa; phylum Chordata; class Aves; order Anseriformes; family Anatidae; genus Anas; species Anas platyrhynchos. The sequence goes on along the minus strand of NC_092592.1, from coordinate 31,310,560 downwards.
AGTCTGAATTTATAGGAAGATTAAGAGATGCATAAAGGGATATCCCAGGGAAAGAGGAGCTAATGCTCTTTTATGCTAAATTCCACAAAATGCCCAGCTTTACAGCTTCATTCATTTTTCATCAGCAGGAGGGTATAACTGAAGTAGATCCATAGATTTCAAAAGCACTATGACTGTCAAGTCAAATCTCTCCATAGCTCCATCCACATCACAACTTCATCAGCATAGCTTAAAGCGTGGCTGAATTTTCTTTTTTACTATTTTTTTTTTTAAAGGAGAGCCTTAGAGTCTTTAATCTTGGAAGATTCATAGTGACATTAGTATCTCCAGTGATTGGGTGAGTTCTATTACCAGGCAAAATACATGCTGACTCCACAAGTGAAGAAGAATGAGATGCAAATAAAAAGCTTCTTAAGACTGAGATTTGTTTGTGATTTGTGTATGGACATGAACTGCTTGGATTCTGTCCATCACTTCCCCAATGTCTTTCATGGTGTTCTTCAGCATGGTACAAGCATAAGGCTTAGGTTAGAGTTCCTATCCTGGGTGAATCTATTCTTACTAGTACTCAGCTTCATCATTAAATGAAACCATTCTGGGGATTTCAGAGGGAATGGCAGCTGCGATACAGAATGAAACAGAGTGATAGACATATGTAAAATGTTCCCATAAACCCATAAACCTGCACAGGGTGATCAATCTACAGGGTGACTGAGCTGTATGTGGATATAGATCAGCTTTACCTGTGGTCTGTTTGGGTTTCCTTACCTGGCAGGAGATATCACCAATGAGCCATACATTCATATCAGATCAAGGCTAAACAAGATTAAATCTTCCAGAGAGAAGGATGTGGGCCAGGAGAAGTCCATCCACTTACTGGCCTCTCTCATCAGTTAAAAGCACAGAGAATTGAGAGCTGCATTTAAATGACCTGACCTGTAAAAGAGCTCCCTCAAGAGCAGAGGTTCCCCACTGCCATTCCCACAGTGTCTTACCTAACAAGTCCTTTCCCCACCACAAACACAATTAAATGTTCCCTGTTTTTCTCTTATTTAATTGTTTATGAAAGAGCGAACTGAAAAGCAGGAAGAGCAGTGAGTGCAGAATCAAATTCAAAGCATTTTCAACATAATAAGGGCACCAAGAATGTGAGCCTTTTTAGGAAGGAAGAAAGCAGGAGGAGATGATTTAGGAGAATCTTAACATCCTAAGAAACCCTTATGGAAGAAAAAGAAAATTAGGACATTCACCAAGGAACATGTTCAGATATCAGGGAACAAAAAAATTTCTTGGGGTCTAATGTCAGAGAAAGCTTCTGAGAGATCTCTGAATCAGACAGGAGACATAATGATCATTTGAGAGACAAGTGCTCTAAAGAGCCTTGAATAGAAGAGATTTAGATACTGACAGGAGATGCACACAAAAATCCTACCAACAACAACAGCTCCAAGTCAGGGATATTTCCTAATCAAAATGTTCAGAATGATGCCATAAGCAAAGACTTATGGGGGAACAGAATGATAGACAGCACAGAGCCAAAGATAAATGATGAGTCTCTAACCACCTAATTGCAGCTGAATATCCGAGTGCAGCAAATCACACCAAATATAGTGAATATAATCAAATGTACTTCCTGGGCATTGATGTGCAGGAAAAATCTCTCTCCAGTGCTCCTACATGCCCTGTTCCCAGATGAATACAAGTCAAATGCCCATTTCACACTACTCAGTCACTCCAGACCCAGTCGAAGATGCAGCCTGTGTGAAGGTAATTATTCACAGAATAGCAAAGTCTGTTCACCTAAAATGATCCTACACTGAAGGATACTTGTGGTCTTGCCTGATCCCTGGCAGAGGCCCATGTCCTCAGTGTGAGGCAGAAGGGGAAGCTGCAATGCAGGCCTTTTTAACCAAAGCTTTTCCTGCCCTGCACCCTGCCTCTGCGCTGTTTCCTCCAGCAGTGTTATCGCTACCATGAATCCATCTGTCCACTTGTGCCACCAAGCCCTCCCCCGCCTCCCAAAAAGCAAAAAAAAAATAAAAAAAAATAAAAAGAAAGAAAAAAAAAGAATAAGAATGGTCCTGTAAATAACTTGACCTCTGTAAATACTGTCCCTTATGCAGGAGTGAACGGCTTTCCTCTGGGAAGGGAGGGGAGGGAGCAAAGCTCACACATTCTCACCACTAAGACACACACAGTGCAGCAAATTAAACCTGACATGGGCTCTTGTAAATCCAACCTGAAGTTCTTAGCTCAGGTTACCCAGCTAGGCAACTGATGAGATAGACCTAGAGTTGATCTTCAGCAAAATTTGGCTTCCTAGGGATCTGGTAGCTCACCTGGAGAAGTGGAAGGGCAGAAGAGATGCTGTGCAAAGTGCACGGGTAATTTCCGTTGCCTTGGGTCAGTACCAAAGTTTTAAGCGCATGCTCCTAATCCAGGGAAAGGTCTGTGGCGATGTGGGTGCAAATACCTACCACGGGTTGAAGGAAGACTGTCTCAAATGCTCTCAGGTGCTGAAAGACATTTTAGTTACAGTACCTGTTTGCTGTTTTCTAGGGAACTAAGAAGGAAGCAAGAACAGATGTACTGGTGGATGTTTCTTTTAGTGCAAATATTCTTGCTTGCGTTTTCCTCATCTTTAAAGCATTTTAGAGACAGGCAATGATCAGATTCAGCCCAGAGGTATTCTGTCTGGATTGGGTAGGCTCCTTAAGTGCTTCAACACAGTTTGTATTAGACGCAGATCTTCAGCTAAGACTCCTCATACCCTGGATGATCCAGAGAATATTATATTCCAGTTCACACTGCATATCTAAAGATACTGCTGACAATAATCTGTGCTCTGCCCCATGTATGGCTACAAGGTAACTCTGATTTTTGAAGTCCTTAATTATTATAGCTCCTCTCATGAAAAACAAGAACCATTGAATTCCTCCAGGTTCCTCCCAGTTTCCCCTTGGCAGTATTTTAGACCACCCTCAAAAAAGTTACTGCAAGACTAATATATACAGATGCAAGGATTTTATTTGCTACTGCACAATTTTATGAGTGTGTACCGCAGAGCCTAACTTCATGGCAAGAAGATTTATGGTGTAATTACCTTAGTATATTATTGTACAATTTGCAACTAATGGAAAAGAAATTTACTGGCTACACTTCAGCTGTCAGAAAGTCTGTCTGCAGAATGTTATGAGAGTGGAAGAAATAAGTGCTTCTCTCCATGAGTGGGAATGGTAAATGACAGGCATTGCTTAACCTGATCAAACATTTTAAACTTGATCAGCTACCCATATCATAATAAGTAAAGTTTGCTGCAAAGGAAATTAATTGTGCCTCATAAAAGAAATAGAAACATTTGACCTTAAGAGGCAAATAAAAAACTGGCCAGTACACCCACTCCCAGGAGAGTTAAGCCTAGTCAATCATCTTTTTAGACAAGTGTAAGAATTAAGAATTCCACATCCTCTTTTAATTGTTTTAATTAGCAGTTTTTCCCAGTGGACTTTCATGTTTCACTTGGCCTTCTTTTTTTTTTTTCCCAAGTTGAAAAAAATGCATCTGATTAATAATCCTGTAATTATATTTCCAGTTCAATTATTAATGTCTAACATCCAGTACTTAAGAAGAGCAAAAGCAGAGAGCTGTCTTCACTTTTGACATAAGACCTTTTCATGGAGAAAACTTCATTCATATCAAATGTTTTGCAACTGCATTTCTCAGCAACTTGCCAGATCAGTTCAAGTTAGATGTCTGGTAGTAAACATCCCTTTCATTAGAAGCATAGAAATTAGAGGCATGAAATTGAATGGAGGAGGATGGAAGAGTTCAGTAACAGTTTTCAGAGGCACTAACACTCTAACAACTTAATTTAATAGGAAACCAAACTCAAGCTCCTTGGAAATCAAATGAAAGTTTCCCATTGCAGTGGAGATGCATAAACTGCCACAATCTGACAGACATCTAAGTGAATTTAACCTATATCAAAGCACCCTGGATGTGATTATTTTTTTGTTTTGTTTTGTTTTATCCTTATATTTGGAAGGGACAAAGGGGCTGAAGAAAAAGGTACAACTCTGGCTGTGTCGGTTCCTTTCATCAGTTTCCACCCATAGCTCACCGAGTTTGGGCAATCATAGTTAATAGCTCTGAAATCTTACCACACTATTGCTATATAAATGGTAATAAAATATAACTGCATCATAAAGCTCCCCCTCACACTAATAGAATTAGATCTATAAAAAATAAAAATACAGAATCACCTTTGTTACATATTGAAAATGCTATTAAACGAAGGCAGACTTGGAATGATGATATGTCAGGCTCCCCCCCCCCAGATCATGCACTAGTGGCATGCCTCAGTATCCTAAACTTCACTCTTCTTGCTCCATTTAAAGTACATAAGAGTGTATTAGACTAATATAGAGATGAGGCAAAACATGGAGCCCTGTATCCCTATCCATACCAGTAGGAACCAGCGGCAAATTTTTCAGTCCCACGCATCTCGGAAGAATTATTCATGCCACTTTAGATAATCAGTTATCATCTCATTATATGTTCAGCAAATAGGAGCTGAAAACTCTGAAGTACTGCCATGTTTCGAATTCAAGTGTAATGGTGACTATCTGCTCTTTGATAAAATCCTCACCTTACACAATAGAAAGATTTGTATTGCCTTCAGTAAGTTTTCAATAAAGACCCTTCAAAAAGCAGCTGAGTGTATACCTTGACTTTTTTTTGCTTTCCTACCAGTCTCCAAGCTTCTGATCTCTTCACACACACAGACTATCAAGCAGCAATCTTTTACACACACCCTGATATGATGGACACACCTGCATGGGAACACAAGCAGTCCAGAAATAGTCATTGAATTATTCAGCCACAAAATTCCTAAGCAAAATAAATTGTAATTAGATGATAATGATGATAATAATAATACCCATAATAACGACATGACTTTTGATTGTCTCTAGGCTCAGGTGTACTCCCTCGTAGGCATATTTCGGTGGGATGTGCACACGTAACTGTGCTTCTACAACTTCTTGTCTCCTCCCACTGTAAGTAAATTCAATTTCATAGCATTTTTCTGGAGAGGGATCCTAACTAATACAAAAGAAACCAAGGCACTAAGAAGTTACATTACCCTGTGAGCTGAGACATGCTGGGCACTGAAGCATATTTTAGCATACCCAGCAGGTTGCAGGCATGTGGGAGCCTGTGACCCAATGCAGTCCAAAGTTGTGTAAAACACAGCCTGTTCTCTCATGCTTTGTCCTACTCCTCTGCAGCCAGGCAACTCCGGGGTGCCCAGAACATCAGTGTCCGAGGTCACATCTGCCAGCATGCACATCTCTCATCACCACCCTGACAGAAACCAAAATAAATCATTTAACCTCTTCCTTGTCTGATTTTTCTCTGTGTAAAAAGGCAACAGCAGCAGTGTCCCTTCTAAAATAATGAAAAATCTTCCACTCAAATATTTATGCAGAAAAATAAATGTCTTTTGTGGCAAAAATTGAAAGTATTTTAGAGAGAAGGAGCTCTTCCTCTGTAAACTTATTGATGATGATGATGGCAATTATATACATGTATAACACTTACTTTATCTATCAAGGCACCAAAACATTACATAAGCCTAGTAGCTGAGGCTAAATTATTATAATTTGAAAAGCCAATTTATTTCCTAACTAATTAGCATTTTAACAGTTACTTAAGGAAGACATTTATGGATCTGTTATAAATCCCCATGGCTCTATAAACTTAACTGTCACAAACATGTACAGATATATGAAATTCTTGGAAAGGACTGGATTATTAATGTGGGCACAGAGATAAAACCATAAAAGTCTAACAGCTGAAGTTAGACTTTTATGCGCTGCTTTTCTCTGAGTTAGTCTGCACATAAGTACTTGGGTTGGGTTTCAGGGAGGGAGTGGATCTTTTTCACGCTCCACTGAGCTGGAGGCAAAAAAATCATAAACAAGTTAGATCTCCCAAAGGGTTAATTTCATTTTAACTGCATATTGCTGTGAGGCAACCCTTCACATGAGCAGTCTTCTCTGCTTCCTATGAATTTAAATATGGCTCTTCAAAACAAAGTGTGTTTGGTGCTGAGTAGATCTAAATAATCTTGCCCTGTTGAAAATATAACATTAGCCTATTCCTGAGCATGACACTAAGAAGCACTGTGCTGAGACAGGGAATATCTATGTATGGAATATTGACCTGAATGCCAAATATCCAAGCCTCCTACTTTAACAAGCTGTACCCAAAATTAGCGCTATTATACTAATTATGTCAAGTAAACCAAAGCTGACTTTGAAGGTCTGATTACAAAAGGAAAGCACAGAACATGACTGATGAAGTTTGCTGCTGCGCAGAAGCTCATTCTGTGTTAAGCCCTTGTTACCCTTTTCTTTCTATATGGCTTATGGCATATCTCAAATGCCAAAAAAAATCTGTGCTTCTTCCACAACACAGAGCACTCTGGCTAGGAGAGGTCATCTCAGACTGTAGAAACGGGGAGACAAGTGAGAGGGCAGCTCTGCCCCATTTGCTTTTCATGCCAATGTGGTTTCTGACACAGATTTCAGGAAGACATTGAGGTCTCCCCATTTGCCCACACCTACCTTGTTGTATTATTTATAGGGCTCCACATCTACTCAGTGAGTGCAGAGCACTTCTTTATTTGCTGCCTCTTGGGCTACCCTGAGCTGAATGACTCAGAGAGGGCATTTTCTTCCTCAGGACAGGAAATAACTTCCTTGTCTCCCTGAGTTCCTTCATGCAGACTGCTTGGGAAGTCAGTGCAGCCCTCGTACAAACTCCATGAGATGAAACGTGGAAAGATGAAGAGTTAACGTATCTCTTGACCAGAATGGCTCTCTCTTTTTTGGCTATCTATAACCCAGGAGACAATGCTGTGCTCCTTGGAGGCTTTATTCTGCCCCATCCCTGATCCAGGCTGATTTACTGGGAAAGGAATAAATCTGACTCACATTCAGAAAGCGTTGCCCCTTTGAAAATCTCATTTCTCACTGTATCCAATTGAAAGGCAGCCCCATTTCCACCAATCCGCATTGACAATAACCTTTCGCACGAACACTTCCAGATGCAACAGACCACCTGGAAAACTTTTTTGCTTACCATTATATAAACTAAGTCATGATCCAGATGATTGGTGTTGTGAAGGCCACGTCTTCACAGTAAAGACCGTGCCCAGTAAAGACCCTAGTTCTCTTTCTTACTTACAGCTTGTGCCCCTTAGTGTCTACGATGTACTACAGATTCCCATCTGCAGTACTCTCTTACACACTCCTCTCTCCTCCTGAGCAAGTTGCTTCCTCCAATCACTTTTATGTCTCTAACATCTTACCTTACAAGAGGATAACCACTCATTTACATCCCTGAAAGGATGATCATCGGCTTTCAGTCCTTCTCCTGCACTTCTCCAGGACCTCTCTGTGGCACAGCACCAATCATTTAGACCAGTGGCCCCCAGGCTATTCTAGTACCTGTAACTGAAGCTGAGGAAGCACCTCCAAGAAGTCTGTCCTGCCCCCCACCAGCAGATGTGAAGCAGCATTATGTACCAGCTGCCCCCTTCAGAATTGTGTTGGTTGGACTGGTTTAATTCAAGACAAAAAAAAGGGAGGGTAGGGTGGGGTGCCAGAGACAGACCATGTACTTTCTCATCCTACATGCACTTGTACTTTCATTTCGCATCCATTATTTAATCAAGTGACTCCAGGGCAGCATATATATGCTATCCAGGAAATTCAGTTTCCCCATTAGATGGCTGTAGTTTACAAACAAAGGCTGTCAACTAAAAATTATCACTTTAATCCCCTTTTTATTTATTTATTTATTTTCCAGATTGCACTAAAGTCCCTTCTGTTGCCTTTCTATTTTATCTGCCCAGAGTGAGTCTGGTTCATTGCAGACAGCCTTCCTCCATCATCTCGCTCATGTTAGGCAGACGCCAATACGTAGCAAAGGAAATTCTCTCTCTGGACAAATGCAAACCAGATCTGACTGGCTGTCTTCCATGAAGTCCCCCATGCAGATTTCTTTATTACCAGCTTGATAATGGGAGATGACCTATGTCTCAGTGCATTGGGAATTTGCCAGTAGCTGCAGGGACAGCACCTCAGTAGTCTGAAATAGAAGATTAAAACCATCCCAGACTTTTGTTATTTCCAATGCAAGAACCCATGAGGCCAGACTCCTCATCAAATTGTATCTGTTACACTTTTGTTTGATGAATATTCTCTTGGTCTTCCACTCGCTCTCAGCTGAGCATCCCCCATGTTGTCAGAGACCTGCCTGGCAAAGCGATCTATTGATTCCTACTCTCCGTTGACCTCAAGCTGATCCATATGCCACACTAAACCAAAAGGTTTGTATTATTTGAAAGGAAATCCTGAAGCCATCCTTTTAAACTTCCTTGGGGCTCATGTAAACATCCAGAAACATTAATTTAGCTTTTTTTTTTTTAATGGAATAACAAAACCGTACTAAAAATGTGTATGCACATTTCTGTTCAGAATCAATACACATTTCACACATTGAACTTGTAATATTGTTTTGGAAATGGTATAAGTGAAATCAAATCCAGATCTGTGTCGCTCTAAATTTAACTGAATTTGCATTTGCAGTTCTTTGTTTCTGCTATAGATCAGGCTCTTGATTCCCCTTCAGCTATTTTGCTGCTATCCAAGAGAAATAGAGGCTGCGTTATCGTCTGCATTACCTGTACCAGGAGAATGTGATGCACTGAAATGTAAGTGAAATTAAGGCAGGAGGAACTCTTGTCTGATACTTCACCCCTTCTCTTTTGTACATGAATTGCTTCCTTTGCAAGTCTGGATACTGCCCACTGGAGTGTTACCAGGATCCTTGCAGATTTTGCATACGTAACTGACTGAGACCAGATTTAAACTGGGAAAAAAAAAAATGTTAGCAGTATGCCATTTTTCCCTAGTCCACACACTCAGAGAAGCTGTATACCAGAGCCAAAACTGACAATGAATTCCTCAAAATGTCATCGTCACTGGGTGTCTGACAGCCCTTTTGCAGGAGATGGCTAAGCCCTGGGGAGTGCTTGTACCCTCATTACATGCTTTCTGTCAACAACCCCCAACCAGCATCAAAGACAAGCTGCACTCTTCTAGCTCCAAATGGTTGTTTAGTTGGCTGTGCTCCATAAAAGAGGTGTGGTCTTCCACCTGCTGTATTCGGTGAGTAAAGTGATCCCCATTGATAAGCTGCAGTTCAGAAGAGCTTTGGGAAAGGAAGGTGCTATAGAGATATGGTTATATTTCCTAATTATTTAGGAAGACTTCATGATCTGCCACTTTATCTCATGTTTCTGAGTCACTCCCTTTCCTAAATCTCTTAACAACCATACAGAAGAGTATAGAAGAGCTTTGTGATACTTCATGTGACAGAAGAAGCAATAGGAAGGGCTCAATTGCATTTAAATATTTTGCATCCCTGGTTGTTTTGGTTTGTTTGTTGTTATTATTATTTTATTTTTTTTTTTTTAACCACTGACTTTCCCTCTCCTTTTCACAATGTTAAAAGCATTCAATATTAACAGCACTGATGGTCAATGAACCCAGAATGATCTGAGATGGCAATCCCATTCCCATGCACACAACCTGGCTCCTTTTCTATAGCAAAACCACTATCAGACACTATCCCATCTTCCCACAAGCATCCCCAAAACTCTCATCTCTCCATACCCAAGGAGAAACGTCATCTCTTCATGAAGTGACTTCTATACTTGTTCTTGACATGGTAAAAAACGCCTTTGAGTCATCATTTGTTGCACGTCACCTCTTCCCACATCCCACCACATCATTCCTTCCAGTTATTTGAAAAGTCTGTCCCAGGAAAAAGGATCACAGAGCTGCCAGAGAGGCATGAAATTGGTTTACCAGGGAAAACGATGGCTCCATGACAACTTAGCTGAAGGTCTGCTCTGGTATGTTTGCACAGCACTCTGCACATGACCTATTTTAACACTAAACTCTAATGTGATCAAAAGAACAAATAACAGGAATCAAAATGTTCATTTGTTCATTGGTGTTGATCCATAAGTCTTCCAGCCTGGTAATATAACTATTATTACAGGAAATCCTTTTTCTTTCTATTGATTTCAAACAGCATACATGTGGTAAAGGTATCAACAATATTGATGATAGTATTGCTATGAAACATAAAGCAGGCCTTTGACATATTACACACTCACCAGAAAACAGGAACGATAATTTGTCCGATGCCTTTTTCTCCAGCCTAGGTCAGTTCACATTGCTCTCTCTGATTTCTTCATTACCTTCTCATGAAGTATCCCAACTGAAGCTGAACTGCAGCTCCTCCGAGAAAAAAATATATATATATAAAATAATAATAAGAAGAAGAAACCTCTGGCTTTGTTCCTGTACCCACTCTACTTAATTCTACTATTACTTACCTACCCAAGACAGCTCCAAGAGAAGATGCTCCTGCACATTTCCATGCCAATAGTCACTATAAGCCAAAGCCCTGTCTGCACTGAGCGGCCACCACTGGATGCCTCAGAAAAAGTTACAAAATTGCCATAATTGTGTAATAATTCCCCTTACGGGAAGTCTGTTCCTAGTTGAAGGATGTTAATAGTCAGCTTAAGAATTCACGTACAGTGCTAATGGAAGCACGGACAAGAACATCCACACTGTTTAGGAAGCAGCAGGCAATATGATGAAGAAGGAATTAAAGAGATGCTTAAAAAGCTTCTTGGATCACAGACACATTTTCTTGTTTTTAAGCATTTGTTCAGTTCCTCTCAATAATTCATGCCAAGGTGATCAGGGTCTTCAGAATATGCACAGCCAGAAGGCAGAAGAGCTGTAGCATGTACCATCTGAGCAGCATGATGCAAGTACATGTAACTGGGGCGCTTATGTCCGCCATAAAATATCATGTTTTTCTCTTCCTGAAGACATAGTCTTCTTCTGAAGAGTGATTTTTGCAGTGCCAGCACAGGCTTACCCAGATCCTTCATTTGGGAAAGTGCTCAGCCAGAGTGGGGCCAACTGCCCAGGGGTCCAGGCAGTCCTACTGTGCTCAGGCAAGGCAGAGGACAGCCAGCTAGGCTGTTTCTGGTGGTCCCTTCTCAAAGCAGCAATATCTGATGAGATGGAACCAAGTTATATTTTTTAGCATGGGGTGCAGGTTTGTCAGCAAGCCCTCAAGGTATCTTAGATTAGCCTGGAGTCCTCTCCAACTGCCCTATGAAAAGTACAAAACAAAGCTGCTGCATACTGTCCCCAGGTCTGTCAGCTGTGAAACAACAAAGACAATAAGCACAGACAAAGCTGGCTGGACAAACAGCCCGTCTGAAACACTAGGCTGTCACCAACAACCGCCGTGATGCTTCCCCAGCACACGTTGACAGCCTCCAGCAGTTTGTGTCCTGCATGCACACAGATTTGTAGCCCAACGGCACCTTACAGCAGGGAGCCCAACAGCAAACATACCCTGAACTTCATGACCTTTGCTTAAGGTGATGGTAAGTAGCTAAGCTAAGACTTCCAAGGGAAATTTGAAAGGCTCAAATTACACACAAACTATAAAATGAGTAATATGCGCTTATGTATCTTAATAGGACTGCCAATGGCCAATTTGGTGCACTTTAGAACCCTATTAATAGCTGGACTCCACAGGCAGATGAATAAAACACACTTCCCTGGAGAAATAGAACAGCAAGAGAGGACTGACCAGGGATGAATCCTGCCCGTCTACGTTGCTCAGTAACGTGTGACTACTCCGTAAACATTGCTGCTGCTTCACCAGCTCCTTCTGGTTTTATCTGTGGCACAAAATGTTAAGCATATCGACCAGGTGATACGTTTATTTTATTAGTACATGTCCTTGAACTAACACTGTATTACATGGGTACCTGCCAGGTTAGTGACTGAAGGAACACTGCATCGGGGAGAGAGGAGCCAGGAGAGGGAGGAAGGGAGGTTTCAGTGAGATAAGAAGGTGCAAATATTGTATGCAAACAACGGGGACAGAAGTGGTTCACCTTGAAGAGAACGTGTTTGGACACATTTGACTCTTCAAAACCAATCTTGAAGTACCAGGCTGAAGCCAGGCTCTGTTTCAAAATCTTCCTGTTTTTCGTTTTTTTGTTTGTTTGTTTTTATCCTAATAGTGGTGCCACCTGCTTTAACATGTGAGGCTGTCACTGTTCAGTGAGGCAGTTTGGGATAAAACCTGAGCTATCTCCCCACAGTTTACCTCTAACTCGTAGTGGACAGGTGAATAAACCTGGGGAATTTCTGCCTGTGAGCTGTCACTGATGGCACTAAGCCAGGCTGACTCTTTCAGGCTGATGGGTTGACCCTGGCATGCCCTGGTGGCTTTCAGCATTTTGCAGCCATTTCCTAACGCATCCCTGCTGGAAAGGTGTGCAGGCTGCATATGCTGCCTTACCTGGATTTGTTGCTTCCAGAGAGACAGCAAGCCTTAGACTGATCTGGGCTTAAATGTGTACCTAGAGAAGCTTAGAGACAAAAGTTCAAGGGTTAATTTAAGTTCTCAACTACCAAATTGAAAGCTGCAAAAGAGAAACAGGTAACTTGAAAAGCCTGTGCCTGCAATGACCTCTCTGTGGTCCTACTTTGGGAGTCTCAGAGACATTTCTCAGCTGCTGAGCAGTGAGGGTACCTCAGCATCCTCCTGCTGCTCACTGGCCTTCAGGCTCAACCCCACAGCTAAGGACCAGGTGGGTCCAGCCCCACTTCAAAGACCTGTAAGGCTCCCTCAGAGTCAGCACTTTCTTCATCCTGCCTCTGCTCTTTCACACCTGACTTCTCCTTGATCTTTCTCCCTTGGGAACACAACCCCATAAGGCAATGGTGACTGCAGTTCCCCTAGTCCTCCCTTCTCTTAGAGTGTGTTGCAAACGTAAGAGTAGCAAGGGAAACCTTGTGTGATCCCAGGGACATCTTCGAACTTATAGCAAATGCCTTTTTAAATAAAACTTCTTAAACTTAAACTGTAAATGGTGCTCTCTGCCTGCACGCTGCAGAGAAGGCTAGCAGCCAGAGAGATTTTCCCCATCCATTTTCCTATTCCTCTTCTCAGCTGCCCCCAGCTAGCTTCCTCACTCACCTTCACTCCCATCTTTCATCAGTCTGAAAGCTTCGCATCACATTTCTCCAGCAGAAATTAAAACTGAACTTGGAAATTAGCACACAGCAGCCATGCATATCTGTGACTCTGCAGCATCAATATCTCCTGAGCTTTTCTCTCTGATTTCTCCCTTTTTTCGCCTCCTCTTCATCCTCCACACTATTTTATTTTCTTTCCACTGTCTCTAGCCTTAGAAGATCCCCTCTTTTTGTTTTTCTTTACAAGGGATTTGCCCTCCTCCTCCCAATTCTTATGGCCGTTCCCCATCTTCCACATGCTAGTCAAGAAACTCCTGACAGCTGCGCTTCCCATCTTGTGTTTTGCTGTCATCATCACTTTGTGTGCAGGCATGTGCACGTGCGAGAGAGAAATCCAGACGAGTGACTTGAATCTTACACTAATCGGAGGCAGAGCAAAAGGCTCCATCCCCACTTGCAGCAGCTGCTCCCCCAAGGACCAGTGGCCATAGTACAGCGGCAGAGAGCAGGGTCACAGCAAAAGAGCACCGGGGAGAGCCCCAAGCTGTGCTGTGACACACACGCACACACACACACTCACCCCTGGATTTAGCGATGCCGCACAGCTGCGCTTCTCCCTGCATGGTTCTGCCATTGATCTGTGCCAGTTTCTCACTTTTGTGGCAGACGGCTGTGCTCCCTGGGCAGGATTTAATCAACAAATGTTAATTTTTTTCCACTTTTGCCCTTATTCACTTCTCCAGACTCAACAGATCTTTTTCCCCTACACGCACAGGCTGGTGTTGCAGCCTGTCTCCCTCTTGCCCGAAGACCTGCATCAGCAGCTGTACAGCTGGTGCTGGTGCTTTGCCAGGGTCAGAAGCTCTCCCACATTGACCAGAAATTTTATCTGACAGTGATCTTGGGCAAGCAAGAGTCATCACCAACATAAATCACTGATTTTTAATAAAAAATAACTACCGAGTCCTACAGATGCTATCCATAATCCATTACCTCCGAAACATCCCTCTACTTTATGACTCAGCATCTGGTAGCCAGCTGAATCCAAACTCCTATAGCATCACATTAAAGCTTTATCCAGCGTGATTTCTTCACGTATTTCCTAGAACTGAACAAAACCACAAGAGCAGTTGAGTAAAAAATGCAATAATTCACAGTACCATAGCAACAATGATAAAATATGTGCTTCCTCCTTATTCATTTTGATTAAGAAAATTATTCACAAGGCATCAGATGTTTGGAAAGAAATCTATCTTGTGGTTTGTTAATCAGAGGAACAATATACTCAAGACTGCTGAGGGAAGTAGCTTTCAAGGCTGCAAGGCACTGCCAATTGTTTTCTACAGGAAGCTGATAAGACCCTACACATACTTGTTGGCCCGACATTTGACACTACCTATCAGTTAATGTTCCCATCCAGAAAGGTGCTTAAGTATACACTTAGTTTTAAGCATGCAAACATTAAATCCAAGATGAGTACTTACGCCCTTCAAGTTGAGTGCATTTGTAATACTTTTAATATTTTTAATTGCTTTGTGGAAATCCAGCTTAGATAAGTAACAATGTGCCTACAGGCTTAGCAGCTGAAGGAGGCTCAGCGTCTCTCCTTTCACCACCACTTCTTTGTTCTTCATCCCACTCAGTCCATCCCTGGGACCACTGATGTTCCCTCCTTCCTTAGGATCCTATGTTACCACCATTCACTTTTCAGCACTTTCTAAGGTCCTACCTTCCCACTCTGCAGTCTCCCCATAGCACTGTGTCCTCGGGCTCGCTCCCACACACGAGCACCATGCCACAGATTTTTTGCTGAGAAGTTTTACACTGAGTCCTTCTTTTTTCCCTACTCTCACACATTACACTGGTATTTTGACTGTATCATAAGCGCATACATATGATGTCCTCAAGCACTACAATGTCTCAGTTGAGGAAAGGCTGCATTTCAGCTGTCTGTGCATAGCTTATCAGTTTGGTGTTACTTTGGGGTTCCTGGTAAAGTCATCCCATAAACGTCAACTGTTAATAATTTCATATAAATTATTCTTTGTTTGCACACAAGTAAACAAATGTAACACACATGAGATGTTCCTTCTGCACTGTTCATTTTAGTAGAACAACCAGCACAAAGTATTAAAGACAAGTATGGCTCTGTCCTACCACGTGGCTGGATCAGCATGAGGAAAATGCACATTTTAGGTGTGCTGTTTGCATTGCAAAACAAGACAGTTAAGGACAGGATGCAGTCATAGAGGCATGGTGAGCAGATCAAATCTTTCTTTTTCATCGCTCAGGAGACTGAATAACTTAAGTTCTTCTTCCATCTTCTGGGAGATCCACTGGAACTGAGTATCATCAGAAGGACACGTGTTTTATAAATAAGCAATGGCAGACAGAAAGCAATTGAATTAGATCCCCAAAGCTTTACTAAGATAGATGATCCTTGAAAGTACAGCTAGGATATTAAATGTAGCGAGAGTATAATTCTTAATTTCTAGGCATCTGTGAGAATAGTTACCATCCTTCGGGGAGTATTGTAGTGACTGTAGCTGGTAGATCTCTAAATGAGACTATATTTCCTTTTGATATTGCATCATTAAGATAACTGATTCCTATACCCAGCCAAATGTTTCATATAACTCTTTCCTCCCTTTTCTTAATGTGTGCAATTGTGAAAGAGCAGCACTGGAGGGATTTAGTGGTTGTATCTCTTTATGAGTCTGAACTGTGACATGGAGGACTCGCTGAGTTTATTGATTTTAATTTCTTATATTCGGGATTTATCTTCTCAAATTTTATTTAATGGTTGAGAATACTTACAGTGTTGATATAGGAGGTTGGCTACCCAAGGGCAAATTTCAGATCCTCGTTTCTTCACCTGTGCATTTGTTTGTTTGCTTCTGGATACCAGCTGCCAGACTTTGATCCAGGCTTTGATCAAGAGTGGCCAAGGGGCGTACTCTGAGACAGCATTCCTCTCTGTCAGCCTCAATAGCCAGAGCTGAGAGTAGCAGGGCGCTTAAGTGGATTTCTATGCCTATCAGAGTGAGAGATCAGGCATTCCCTTTGAAGATCCTTTGCTACTGCAATCTAGATTCAGATCCCTGATTTGGTCTGAGGACCCTAAGCCACAAGGCACACAGCAGGGTCTCCTAGAGGGTGCAGGAGTTTGAGAGACTAGGATTGTTATCTGGGTGGCTGGGTATTTTCTTTGCTTTTTCCCAGGAAGACAACTGGAAGGGCTGCGAATGCAAAGGGTGAAAAAGTGTGGTGAGAAAATCCACTTTTCAGGCTGTTACATAAATACCAGCATCCCTCTTTTCAGTAGTGGAAAAAAAAGCTTATAGAGTTGTCAGACTAAACCAGACTCAGCATTTCTTGGGCTACTTCAGTGTAGTAGGGAGAGCTCAGCCAGGTTGATTCCCTTCCTGGAGCATTTAAGGACTAAGCTAATAAAGTACTTTATGGCGGTGAGTTCCTGTGGCACCATAGGGAAGATGAAGAGCTATGAAACAATAGATGGAGAGTATCTGTCATTCTTGGAAGAGGTGATTTCTCCTGCGGATGCAGCACTGAACTTTGGTGCCAGGAGGAGCAATCTCTGCCAATGATTTGTTGTTTCACCTTTCCCACTTAACTGCTCTGTTTCCCATGGCACTGTTTTTATCTTCTTCAACTTCCTTAACACCTATAAGGCAAGTATTTGTGCCCTATTGTGTCTCTGCATTCCAGCATGCAGAGCTCCAGCCACAAGCTGGACATTGCCATAAGCTTATGTATTGCTGCCAGGGAGAATTAATCACCACAGGTTGCCAGGGGTAATGAATGCTCATCGTGACTTTCACACTTGACTGTCTTGGTTCGGAAATACAGGGATTGATGTAAGCTTCTCTTTAAGGAGTAGTGCTCTCCTTCTGCCCTTGTTTCTTTTTGTCCTTCCATCCTCTCTTTCTTTCTCTTCTTTCCTCCAGTACTGACAAGCCTGGCAGTTTGTTACAGCTTTCTCCTTCTTCTATTTTGAGACAGAATCAACAGCAGCCAGCTGAAGGGCAGGGCTATGTCCGGTGCCCATTTCCAGTTCCCCCACCCACAGGCAGGACCAGTATGCATTCATGCCCATTATGGGTGCTACAGTGGGCTCATTCATGGACTCATTTCTTTCTGCTGTGAGATTCCCTTGCCCGAGCACCCTGTTTTCCTTGGCGCAGGGCGTAAGACAAGAAGGAATCTTTACATGGAAATCTCTCCAGCTATGGGAAACATTTCCCCTTACACATGTCCTCACAAGAGATCTACGACACCCGTAATTGCAGACAGCACTTGGAATGCGGTGACGTCTCCGCATTTCATGACCAAACACAGTCTTTGCCATTGCCCAAGGGTAGAGTAGACTCTAACAGCATTAACCTATGGTCCCTTATCTACTGCTTTCGTCACTGTCCATTTGTATCTATTTGGAGAAAAGTTGTGCTGTCTGATACCAAGTTGCCTGGCAAACTAGTTTTGTTGTACGGGTGGCATTTCTGCCCTTCTCCTTTCCACTTATACTTCAGGCAGCAGTGACTCAGTCTTTTGCTCTGGGGTTCTCACCTTGCTAACCCTTCCAGTCCTGGAGACTTTCCTAAAATCCACAGATGCCCATTGCAAGCTAATCTATAAGATGCTCAGTGCTTCAGCTTTGCTTTCTTCCAGGGACCATTTAAATGAAGACAAGCCACCATGTCATCTGAAGACACAATAATGCACATGGAGACAGTTCCACAACGTTGCCTTCCAGCCCAGATGTCACACCTGAGAACCCTGTCACATAAGCTTATTGTTAAAGGTGCCAGAATGTTCTCTTTGTATAGTAGCTTTGGATTAATCCTGCTGTTAACGAATACTGAAAACAACAACAGTGTATTTTAATTAAACAAAGCACAAGCAGTTCTCACTTAAAGTGGGAGGGGAAATGATAAGGGTGATTTCATCCCTCCATGTCTGATGCAGACTATGACAGATGGAGGAAGCACGGGGAATACTAATGAAACAGAAAAGGAAGAGACCAGTGCCTTCACTGCAGGGAACACTTGACCTCTCAGTTTTGTCCTTCACCCCAGGTAGCTCCCAGGCAGGTTAACGCTGCTCGTTTGCTTTTGCAGCCATGATCTCAAACAGCTCTTCCCACAAACGGGTTGTGAGCTGTCTCTTGTCCAGCTCAGCACTTCTCCCACACACAGATTTCCTTGGACAAAACTGTTTTTGGTCTCCCTGCCCCCCAAAACAGTACTCCTATTTCTGTATCAGGCTGGGCATATTCATTGCCATTGGCCCTAACTACCACACCTGTATGCCCACAGTGAATAACACCTGCTGATTAAACACAGGTGCAAAGTATCCTTTAGCTCTGAGGCTACAAAAAAATGCAATTACAAAACAAGAGCCTTTTTTTTTCCTTACTCTGTAGATTAATCCAGGCTGTTTCATTTGGTTTCTTCTCGAAAGTGTAACTCAGCTTGAGTTTTGGATGAACATAGACTGCACTCACCAGATTAAGATTTGTCTCTGCTGATCTGCTTCTAGAGGGGGTAAATTAGCCCTTTAGTAGCCCCATGGTAGCTTAACTAAACTGCTTACTGTGCTGACTAAATTCATTTACAGTTAGTTTGATAGCTCTCCATTACATCGTGCAATATAGATATAATTCAAGACAATGGAGCATCATTAGCCTTTAATAATTGCACTTGAATCAGATCATAGGTGGGTTCATGGGCTGAGATCCAAGAGAACCAATTTGTTCCAAGCATCTCTGCAGAGAAGCGGATCAGGCAGCTGAATATGGGGAAAGGGACGTAATTCTGGGAGGGTTCTCAGAGGGCCTTCAGGCAGAAAGAAGGAAGAAGTTTGGTAGCAGAGAAGAGGAACAGCTGAGGGATGAACAAAGAGAAGAAAAACACTGCCAGGAACATTTCCACCGTCCAGAAGTCAGGCATCCTTCTAGTGTCAAGCCCCTGTCCCTTTCACCATGCTCTCAAGACACACTTGAAGGAAGAAGCTATAGATGTGCACCAAGAAAGACATTTCCCTGCTGGGGTCCTGCTCTGACTCTACAGGGGTTAAATCCTGCAACAAATCCAGGGTAGTCCAGAGGATAGAGCAGAGCATCTGCCCTACAGGGAAGACTTTTCCCTGCACAGACCAGCAGTCATACGGCAGGTGTATTTAAAACACTGTGCAACAACAAATAATTGCTTAAAGAAAACAAACCAGCTCTGAGAGATACAAATCTAAGCTAAAACAAATAACCCAATGGTGCCCAACCTGACACACAGTCAGTCCCCTGCCATCAGTGCACATAAAAACAATTCCTTTATTTGTCCATGGTTTTGCCCTCCCCAACATTAGAGCTGTGTATTTCATGCACTTTCCAAGCAGCTGCAGCCCAGCCCCGCGTGGTGCTGGGAAGGAAACGTTCAGTCCTGCATCCATCTGCAGTGATAAAACACTCTCTCTAGACAGAGGAGGCAAAAGTCATGAGCTTCGTTTTGCAAGTACCTACACTTGTCAAAAGGAGATCCAGGACCGAATGGTTCATGAGATGAGATAAAACCAGATATGAGAATTAGTCCCCACTAATGAGTTAAAAGGAGGTTTCCTACTCACCTATGGAAATAAAACCAGGAACGAAATCAACTCATGAATTCAGCTTAAAACAAAACACTTTTTTGTCCTGATGTAGTAAATTTTCTACCAGGTTAGTGAGTTAAATCAGCATAAAAAGGGCCCTACAGGCGGCAGACATTGCACAGATAACTGGTAAATTCTTAACAGTTGGATTGGAGAGGATGGAGGATTAGTGAGCAGTAGTCGACAAGGAGATGATTTTACCTCATCTTATGGCACCCTCAGCCTGTAAATCTGGTGAGACTGGGACAATACTTCAGCACTTCTTGATCTGAACCTACAGACATAGAAAACAGACTTTATAACACACCCAGAACAAAATATAATCTATGATCTATAAAATACAGTCTCTACATATTGGAGTATAATATAATCAATACAATATATTGGTTATATACACGAGTGTGAAAAGTGGTGATCAAAGGTATCTACAGGAGCGCCTGGTTTCTACAGGACTCTCCCTGTGGGCTGCACGTAGCTTTTCCCACGAGCAGCCTGTGTAACACCAACCCCTGGTGGGTTGCCTCTAGCTGAAGCACAAACTACCACCATTTGCTGCTGCTTTGGTTAGAGCCAAGCCTGCTGGAAACAGAGCCCCTCCAGCCTTCAGAGCACTCCATGAGGGTTCCTGTCCTTTCTGGGACACTCAGCACCTGGCTGAGCCTGGTGTGTGCAGGAGATGGACTGCCAGAACCCTCTGGAAGCACCCTCCAATATACCTCAAAGTTGCATGGGGAAGGAAGGTCTGGCTCTTCTACACCTGCTCTGCATGCTCAGGGCAGTGCTGGGCTGGCCCATGGTGAATGACACAGCCACATGGCTGGTCACATCTGAAACCCAGCCAGCAGCTTCTGCAGTGCCATTAGCCCTGCTAATTAGCGAGTGAGTCACAGCCTTGGCTGTGGCTTTCCCCTCTTTCAGAGAACCTTAGCATGGACATTTCACACTTGCTGATGGCATGCTTTGAGATTTTCTCCCTTTCTCACTTTTTTTTTTCTTTTAACTAAACAGCGAACCATATGGTGCAGCGTTGTCTGATTAGCTAACAGCTTCCTGATGCCTGTGGGAATTACAGTATCCAAAGAAGGCTTTCAGAGCAGGTATTTGCACCGCCTTTACCTGATCAATTCCTGCCTTCAGGATTTTATTTCTGCCAGATTACAAGGATCACTTTACATTAAATCCACTCTATCTTCTGGGTACACAACAGTAAGGGAAGCATGGGCTGTGCTGTGTTCTCTTTAACTTTTATTATAGATTAAAAGAAGATTGATAATAATGACTCTGCTTAAAATGCTGTGGTGCAGCAAGAGGACTTTCAGTTCCCTTAAGATAACATACTTAGGGCTGCTCCTGTTGTCTCCTGCATTTGCTGTTTTTCTTGTATTTTTTCCCTTCCGTAATATTTCTTTCTGAAGAACTCTGCTGGGTACCAGCCCTGAGCCTGCAGACTGACATCTGCGGACCAGCTCTCCCCCACTGGCTACTCAGAAAATGTCCCCTCGGAAGGGCACTGCCGATGGGTGCAGTTCCTAGAAAGAGTGTGAGCTGCTTCCTCTGGGTCCAGGACTGGGTCCTGACCCTGCCAGCAGAGCCAGGCTTGGGCAGAGATACACAGGCAGGGACATTCAAACCAAGCTCTCTGCCAGGTAAAAAATGATAAAGAACAAGGAACGAAAAATCCTCTCTCAAATACAGTAATGAATATTTGTGCATAATCTTATACCATGCCGAAATAATATAATATATAGTCTTATACTGCATGATATGTAGGATATTTCAATGTGCTTTCAGCGTCCAGAAATAAAACTTCAACAGAAGTAGAACAATTTTCCAGTACTTTTCAACAAGTCACGCTCTTGCCCTTACAATATCCCTCACACCTACTGTCCTAGGACCCAACCAAAAAGGATGGTGACTTTACTCTGAGCCTGCTTCTCAATACTTTCTCATACTGAAATTTGTAAGCTTCTGTTCAACTTTAAAACACTAATAAAAATTCAAAAGTCTCATAAGCACAGCCATTATTGCTTGGCTGCTTGCCATTTTAGACAGAAAGTTGCTCAGGAGGGAAGACTTAGGCATTGCAATCACGCTAGTAGGAGATATTTGTCCAAGGTGTACACCTCCCTAAGTCAGGAATAAATCTAATCTTTAGGAAGAAGAACTTGACAGTCCTAGCAGCCAGTGGCTGGGAGCTCCCAAGGACTTATTGCTGACCTAATTCTTCTCCTGTTTGTATCAGTGGCATTTCTAAAATACCATGCTCCTCACAGATTGGAAAATGGAAAGTTCCTGGCTTGGATTCATTTCAGAAGCTGTTCAAATATCTGATGTCAGAAAACATTCAAATTCTCGTGAAAAGCAAAAAAAATATTTTTAACTGATGTAATATATATATATCATATATATATTTATCTAAATATATATTTATATTTATTTTTAAATGGAAAAGTCCTGGAGATATAGTAGCTTCCAAGCCAGTTACTGCCAATAAAGTGAATGTTGTTGACTGCAGAGTATCCAGGATATGTTATTTTATTTGTTGATATTAAAGAAAAAAATCCAACAAATTGGGAGCATGGTGCAGAGAGAAACTTCCTGGGTCATAAAGTCCAGACTTCTAGTATCCCAGGCACCACATAATTGACTCCTTTTCATCTGAGTTATCTCCGGTCTTCTAGATGGATGCCAAAAAAATATAAAACAGTAGAAGCAAAGAGAAAATAAAAAATTACATGTTTTTTTTTCTGTATCATAAACAAAACCACATTAGCAGTAGGAGCAGCTGTAAACATAGCAATCTGCAAGGCTCCAGCAGATAAGGCAAAGACTAAAGTGTCGTGAAGGATCTGATTAATTTTTAAATAAATGCGTTGTAGTCTTATTACACCTATATTACAGGAGCAGCTGAAGGTCCCTGGGAGAGAGACACTGAAGGAGAGGGCTGCAGGCTGGGGACTGTTTGATGCCTCATTCCTGCCGTGCTTGAGGTTTGCTTCCACTCCTGCCTAATAGGATGCAAACATCCCTCACTCACAGAGCAGTGATCTTGGGTTCAGCCCATGGTGACAATAATCTAGATTATTTGTAATGAAGCCAGAGTTACAGTAACACAAATGGGAACACAGCTGTGTCCTGCAGGTTACTGTGTCTGGCAGAAGAGGTACAGAGCTAATAACTTACTGGTTTTGTTAAGTGGTTTAACATCTATTTTACATCCATTTAACATCCATCAGCACCCATTGTCACCTTCTTGGCATCAGTGCCAAATATTAGGGCCATGTTTCCTTTCAGTCTTCTTGTGACAATCAGCATTTAACTGGTCTGTGTGAACTGAGATCTGTAGGGTCAGCTCTACTTGGGCAGAGGTGGAACTTAAAGTCTGGTCTCTCTTGATGATGAGCTGTTGGGTTTGGGAAGATAAGTCTTGTATCCTACAGCAGAAGGTTCAAAGCTCCAAAACCAATAAAGTTTCCAAACTAGAGAAGGTGGTAGGTCTTACAATAGATTCTTTTGTCCATTTTCCAACAGATTGGGGATATTCCTGGAGGAGTATGCCCAGACTGGTTGCCCTGACTCTCCGTATAAACTGAACAACACCCAAATAGGTGATGAGGTATTTATAAAATTCTGAAATATGGAGCTTAAACAGGTCATGGGCTGATGTTCACCACTAATGGCCAGATCATATCATTATTCAAAAGCCCCAAGAAGAATCTCTCAAAAGATGGCCTCTGGATTTTTCTGTGAGCACACTACTCAATAGCAATGAAAAGCAGGTCCAGCAAAGCACAGAAGCAAGCAGTTAGCCACAAGCAGGTGATCAGTCCCACCCAAGCTCAAGATCTCCCCTCCTCACCAACAGCTGCAGTCACCAGTGTCTTGAATAATGGCCTTAATTTCCTAAAGAGACCTGCTAATGATAGTACCAGCCTCCGCACCTGATAATAGGGATTTGTCTTGGATTTTGTTTGACATGTTTAGAAGGAACAGATGAAAAGGCTGATGAGGATATTCATAACCTTGATCTCTTCACCAGGGGAAAGAGAAGTTCACATAAAGCTTTCTGCCTTACAAAGCCCTTCCAGACCTATTCTCTGGACAAAAGAAAAAAATGTTTTAATATGCAGTATTCTTAAACAGGCATTTGCCTGAAAGAGACTGAGCTTTGGAAACCATTGTTTAATTGTAGCCTAATAGATAAAACATTGCTTTGGGCTTTATGAAAACTAGAGACCAGTGTCTCTGACAAATATATATATATACACATATAGATGGACTATTTTGGCAAGTAGAGTCATCATCACTTTTTCTAATCCAAATATTCTGAAGTGGGCACATAAACAGATTACGGTAGAAAAACAGGGAAGATCTCTGATCTCTCTGTTCTTTAACCTGAGCTTAGCTGCATCCTCCACACTGTCTGTGCACTGCTTGGGGCTCTTGATGAGAGTTCAGTTCCAGAAGTTGTTCCTGTTCAGCTGGTGGGTCCATATAGGAGCTGGCATTGTCTCCTTTCCAGCCCACAGGGAAGATGAGAATCAGCCCCGTTGTCTTTTACAGGAAGCAAAGGGAAAGGAGAAGCAGTAGCAAACCGTATGAGGCAGAGGGAATTGATTGCAACCAGCCAGATATAATTACATTGTGGAGGACATTTAATATTTCATCTTGATCTTTGCTGTATCAGGAGAGTAAAGAAAATCACAATATGAGGGAGAGAGAGGCTGCAACTGCTCTTGATTTGAATTGTAAATTCCCACAAGCAAAACCATGAGTTACTTTCAGGCAATCTGCACTGAATATATCTGACCCAGATTGCAGGGAGAACCAGAGAGCTACTCCACCTGCTTGGAGACAACAGTGGCACTAAGCCATCGTGGCAGGTCCCCAGCACAGCAGGTATTTAATCCAATCACACTAATGAATTTCTCTCCTCCCTTCACTCCTGGGTAGCTACAGACATGCTGGCACAGGGCTCTTTGGTTAACCACTGCAAGAAGGAAAGAGCTTTACATCCCACAATCCTAAATGGCTCTGTCCTCAAAGCCAGACCTTTAAAAAAAACACAGCATACATTTTGATAATGACTGGTGTAATTAGTGTACACACACATACACACGTGTGAAGAGACAGTTAACGTTGAAAACAAACTTTACAGTGTTGAAAGGAAATGGTGGTCCAGAGGCTCTGGGCCAAGGTCAAACAGAAAGACAAGAGGTGGACTAGAAACAAGGATGCCTGATATACATATATACACGCACAGAATGACCATCCCATGCAAATCCTCCAAGAAAACATACCAAATCCCAGTAAATCCTCTCAAACTCCACTGCTTGCTACTCCTGGTGCCTGCTGCCCCCCCAAAGAAAGCCCAGCAGTATCAGCTACCAGGCAACTCAAGATGGGGAGGATGAAGCATTGCTGAGCATCCCTGCAACCGAAACATCCCCTTATGACTCTGACTGGCCCAATGTGTCTCTGGCAGTTCTGACACCCACCACTGAAATGCAGCTCCCTGAGGTGGATGATGGCCAGCTCAACTCAGAACTCACAGCAGGGAGAGAAAAGTTGCCCCAACAGCTCCGTGTGTTTGTCCTCCCACAGCCTCAAGCTGCCAAACACATCTCGGTTTGCCATGATCACTTCCACACTCACTCAGACAACTGTTATCCAGCTCCACATATTAATTATCATAAAAGAGGAGGAAGATCCGCTCATTGCTCCAGATGATTAATCAGCTAGTCAGGCATAACACCACCCATGCTATTGTAATTGCAGTCAAATAATAACACTACAACACGCTGCAATCATAAGCATCATCAAACACCAGAGGAGTCTGGTGATACAAGCAAGTTGGTCTCTTCACAGTCCACACAGGATGATCTACGATCTGGAACAAGTTGTTAAAGACCGCTCATGAGGTGCAGCCTGCTCACCCGAGGTGAGGTAAGGGTCTGTTTCCCTCCCTCTGTTCAGAGGACAGACAGGGAGAGGAGGGATGGACTCATCCGTGCTCAGCACATCTGTGACCTCCTCTTGCAATCAACCACTGCATTGGGCTGCAGCAACAATCTGGGGAGAAAGATTTCTTGGCTGATGGCTTTCTTAAAATACACCTCACTACCACTTTTATCATCTGCTCTGGTTTCAGAGCAGTAAAGGCAGAGAATTTAACAGAATTTACCTTCTTTGCAGCTCCTCCTGGCCAGTTGAACCTGTACCCCAAAGCTTAGGCAACCCTTTCCAGTTCCCTGGCCAGTAATTCTCCATGCACTGGCCCTGGTTTCTCACTGAACTTGTGCCTTAGCTTACCTCAGTGCAAGGTCTCTGCTAAACTTGCTGTTAGCTTTACTCAGAACTCAGACCAAGCAATGCAGAGTTGAGCCTTTACTCCCCGGTCCTACTCCCCAGCAGCCACGATGTGCTTTTCTCCTCGTTCTCCATTTCATAGAGGAGCAATTTTCTCCTCCAGCTTTCTAAACTAGCAACTTCTGTCAAGGGCTTAGAGGACTGGACCCTGAAGCTAGGCTACAGCAAGGAGCAATTTTCACTACCCATAAATTCACAATTAACCAAACACATTTACGGTGGAAGGCAGGTGAGAATGCTCCCAGGCTGGGAGCTGATAGTGCTGCCCCCAAGGCCTTGCACACAGGTAGGGAAAGGTACTGTCTGCCCAACAGCCCTCTCAGCTCCCAAAGCTGCTTTAAAACACCCCGTGCACTTGCAGAAAGATCTTAATCCCACTCTAAGATTGAGCCAAGACTTTGAGACAAACCTCACCACTCAAGACAGGCTATACGAAGACTACAGCTCTCAGCCGAAGCTATCAGCCTTGTAGCACTGAATCCCACATCCTAGCACTGAAGCCGAAAATGAAGTAGCCAGAGCCCAGAAGAAAGGATATAACATAGAAGCAGCATGAGAACTTACAGCCATTATACCAGCTGTATAAAAAGTGTTTTGCTGGAGGGTTGTTTTTTTTTTCCCCAGTGCCCATTTTGCCCAGCGCTGGTGGTGTTCACTTGTGGAGCAGCTCTTTGGCAGCCTGCGGGAAGCTGATCGGTCTTCTCAGTGGGGCAGTTTTAGTTCAGAAGGGATAATTTAAGACAAAGGCTATCAACCTGTTGTCCATCTTGGAAAAGTGGCTAAGCCCGCTCGGGGGCTGCCTTCCAGTGGAATGAGCAGCTGCTTGACACAGGGATCTTTTCTCAGCTAAGTAATGAGCTGTATTGATTTCCCTCAAAAAGAAAATTGGACTTTTACAAACAACGCAACAAGCTGCTTGAGTCAGGATGTTGCTGAAGTGATCTTGTGACCACCGCAGGGTCTTTGCTTGTCGTGAAAGAAAAAAAAAAAAAAAGTCAACCATTTATTCTACAAGGGCAGACTTCACCAGTATAAAAAAAAAAAAAAAAAAAAACTCTTCTGATATATTGGGCTAGTACCAGACCAACACGCCCTGCAGGGATGGTGAACATTCATCCATTTGGAAAACAGCTCCAGGAACAACCCATGCACTTGTTCTTGTGTGCCAAGGCCCTAAGTCTGCAGCAAGAGCCCACATCTCTCTCCTCATGCTCTCTCCGTGGGGATAATATGAATGCTCTCACCGCCAGCCAGATGCCTCTCTGTTGAGGAGCTCTGAGATACATCCTCCAGGCTACCTGGTAGCTCATCCCTGTCAGCCTGGGCAAAGCAACTCCAAGGGCAGAGCCCCTGGAAATGTTTCTCTCAGTCCCACACGTTTCAGAGCAGCTGAGGAAGGATGCAGGTCCTTCGCAGCCCCCACCCTGCTCTGCAAGCACGGGGAGCCTGCAGGAGCCAGGATTAATACCTTGTTTGGCAAGGATGGGCCAACAGCAAGTTTCCACCCTCTAGACAAAAGGGATCACTGCAGAACATCTGAAAGAAGAAATCTAACCTTGCTGTGACTGACTGCTGCTCTCACATGCTCAGGCTGTCCCCAGAAACCCAGCCCCAGCAGGGTTTGTGCTGTGCCCCAGCCCCCTGGGGCTGCCACCTCCCCATGGCAGCAGCGTCAGTGCCACATCCAAGTCCCAGATACGCAACTGAAATCCCCTTGGGAGCCTCACCAGCACCATGGCAGGCAGGACAGCGGTGGGGGTGTTCCCTTGATGTACCACTCCCAAGGCTTCGCTGTGCCCCAAAAGGCTGCAGGACACCCACGCTACCTCCAGCTCTGGCAAAGCAAGAGCACCCCAGACCTTGCACTCAGCTGGGACAGGGAAATACCTCAGGGTCGGACTGTCAAGTGCCACAGCACCCAATTGCTCTCGGCAGCTTGATTCAGAGATCAAAAGATGCCTGCCTGTATTCCAAATGAGATCCCTGGACTCTGCAATTAAGCACTTTGGGACACTAATTTCTCTGATCAGATGCAGGCACCCATAGAAATGTACCAGGCTAACGCCCTAGCCAGCATTTGCAGAATTAGGAAGCTGAAGGGAATAGCAGTGAGCTCAGCAGGGACAAGAAGTGTTAATTCTGTGTTGGTAAATGGGAATTACAAGAAATGGAAAATAAATAAAAATGCAAATTCAAAGTAATAAAAAAGCACAATTAAAGGAAACAGCCAGCATACTTTCCTGTATCAGAAAGAAATGCAATTATAATCACAGAATAGGCTTTTCTAATATTTTTCATATCAGTAATTTTTGTGTTTTATTTAGTGCATTATAAAATTTGGAGAAATATTACAATCTCTCCAGTAAGTCAATGTTTCATTATTTAAAGATATGAAGGGAAGAGAGATTTATAAAAACTCCAGCCCACAAAACAAGATTATGATTTCCTTTCTAACTGGAAAGATAGTGCCAAGAAGCGCTGAACTCACCAACAACAGGAACCATCAGCAAAACGTTCACACCAAACACATGGACACAGCATAAGCAGCTAAACCCAACCTGGGTTTAAAGGAGATAGATTTGGTGATGAGTGTAAGGATGAGGGGCACCTGGGCACCCAAGGTTACCCAGCTGACCCCAGTACTTCAGCCTGTGATGAAGCAGCACTGACTGAGAGCAGGTGCACCCTGCTCTCTTTAATTTGGGGCTGGGATGCAAAATCAGCAGTGGTTGTGCGAAGGCCAGCATCATTGTGATGTGCTCAGCTCCAGCAGTCTACGTGACCCGGCTCAGACACGGTGTGTTTTGCCCAGGAACCAGCAGTAGTTTGCTGTGGTCACCCCCTTAATGGCTGAGCAGCACTTGGGAAGGGAAGGGCTGAGAGGTGATCACCAGCTGAGGGTAAGGCATAACAATCCCAGTTTCCAAAGCCCCTCTTCCTTTTAATATCGACTGTGATGGTTTAATGATGAATGTTCACGCAACATCCGACCTCCTTCCTAAAAATGAAACAGAAAAAAAGAAAAATTAAAAGAAGAAACATCTCTCCTTTCACCTTCCTCTCATTCCTTTAATAATTTTGCAAAATTAAGCCAAATGTGCTGATTATTTTCCACGTGCGTTAATCATAGCCCAATCACGTTAGCGAAGGAAAATGCAGAGCCTGCTGTTTCCTCTCAGCACCCTCCTCTCACCCTGCACTCAGAATAGTCTCAGCCTGGAGGGCATCCTGCCGGTGCAATTAGCAGTGTGAAATGGGGAAGGGGAGGAGATGGGAAGGTGCAGGAAAAAGAACTTTTCTTAAAACTTAGGCACGGCTTTGGGCTTAGCAGAGCAAGCAAGCAAAACCCGAAGAACATCCTGTAGCTGAGAGCTTTTTTCTCAGCTCATAAGTCCAAGCAGGTGCGTGAGCAACTGCTGTCATCTTCTGCACTCTTACTGTAGTCCCTGTCCAGAGCTGCACGCCAAACTTGCATATCCAAACGCTAGGTGCATGAGAAATGCACCTTCCAAGCTTTGCTCTTTTTCAGATGTTGTTGTGCTTATTTAAATAGTCTGTAAAGGTTTAATATATTATAAAAAGCTGCAAATGATCAGCCTCTTGTGGTAAATTGGGATGGAGCCTACCAGGAAAGCAGGCTATTCCCTCCTTGACAGGGTTTCTCCCTGCCAGCTTGGCAGCTCTGCAGAACCAGCATCCCCCAGCAAGCTGGCCAGAAGGTTCCTTCACCACCAGCCAAGAGAAAGTGACTGCTCCAAGTGATTCAACTCGCTTCGTGCCAGCGTCTGAGGCTGAACCCCTCCAGCCCTGGACTGGCTGGTCACGTCACTAAAGAGGTTCCTTGTGGGAAGCCGTGGGAGAGCATCACGAGCTTGGACTGGATGCTGGAGACAAAGTGAAATTGCACGTGTCTCATTTAGTGCTCTGTCACATTTCAGGCTTGATTTGGCCATCACCACAGGGAGGCAGCTTGTGCTTCCAAGCAAAGAATGAAGCACAAACCTTGAGCCTACAAACTCCTCCAAAGTGTGGTCCTGCAAACTCTCCTCCCCAGCAGCTGCTGCATCAACCAGGAATGGTTCTGCCAAGAAGATTAAAAAAAAATAAAAAATAAAAAATAAAAAAACAGATATGAAGTGGCAATAACCTGGCAGGAAGGATTTGGTGACAAGGCCAGGAAGCAAGCAGTTATTGCAGGGTTATTTCCAGATGCACTGTGGTCGTGCCATACATTAAAAAGCTGTGACGTGCATAAAGATGAGAAAATGTTTGCCTCCAAAATCAGCTGCTTTGTGCATAGATATAGCCACTGTAGATAAACCCACTCTCAGGAGTGGGTTTCCAGTCCTTGCCTTTGCAGAACAGGGCTAGACAGCGGGGATCCAGAAGAGGGGAAACCTAGAGCTCAAATAAAAAGCCATCAAAGGCTCCTGATGCACCTGAGCATCCAGAAACACACACACATTTCATGTGCCAGGGCAAAAAGGTTAAGATGTCACTGAATGTCTGAGAAAAAATGTGGACACAACTTCTGTGTTCTTCCTAGGCAAATGCAAAAGTCTCTCCTCGTGCTGATGATGTCTGAGAAGGACAAAAACAGGGCCTCCCAGGTGCTTTTGATGAAGGATGTTCCTCTTCCTCCAGCCTGGAAATCCAGATTCTCATAAGAATCAGGCCAGCATTAGGTAAGAAACATGGCCTGAAAGCTCAGGCTTGCAATTGTTTTGTTCTCTGGGAATACAGAGACACACAGCAATCTGCTGTGACAGCAGGTGGTTTGAAGAGTATTTACTGAAAGATGGATTTTCCTCCCCACCATGCCCCAAGCAACACAGTTGGGCAAAACAAAGTGATCACAAAAATTACACATAGTGACAGAAGCAAAACATGTCACCAGAAAAATGCCTTCTGGTGCTGTTTTGTTGTTTTTGTGCGGGGCATCCCAGCTGGGTTCTGAGAAGCTCCCAGCACTCCCTTTGGTTATTTATCTGTTTTAAACAGCTTGAAGAAATATCACAGCTTTCTTCCTATGATAGTGATGTGGCGTGTTTCTGAAAGGACTCTTCAGAAATGAGGATTTCTCTTGATGTCCAGCTCACAGGATATGGCATGTTCCAGCTCACAGTGTCTATTTAAGTCCCGTGAAGGTTAATATGTTCCTGGGCGAGTCAGCTAGGAGACCACACTGCCAGTCAATGGCACAGAGGGTGCTCTGAGCTGCCAAGGTGAAGAGCTTGCCTTGCTCACCTCCCTCAACCCAAGGGACTCGATGGACTTGACCGCCTGGCCCTCCTCGTGCCACTTTACCTCTCCCTTGCTCTTTTGCCATCATACCAAAGGATTTGTGAAGTGGTCTAACGAAGGTGAGACCCCTACAAAGCCCCTCGGGACGTTCAGCTGACACCCACTGACCTCCTCTTAGATCACACATTGCTGACTGCTGACGCGATCCAGACCTCTTGGTCCCCCCGTGACATCGCCTGCACTTCCCCGCAGCCAGAGGCAGATGAACTGAATCTCACCAGGCAGGTCCAAGACAGATTTTCCCCTGTGGAGCCGTACTGTGCTGCAGACAAGTCCTTTGGGGAAGCCCCCGGTGCCACACGATGTGCGAACTCTTCAGGCCAGTGGCCTCAGCACCCTCTTGTCGCCGTGCTCTGGTGGTAAAGGCAGCAGGCAGGACTTGCCCTGATACACATCGAGAAGATGAGGTGAAACCATCAGACCGGGGTGGAAAAGCATGCAATCTGTCTATTTTCAAATAAAACACATGCTCATCAGCTCCAAAGGAAAAAAAAATCCCCTGTAAGATCTTAGGAGGAGGCCCAGAGGACTTTGTGATCACTGCTTGGAAAGGGCAAAGCTGGAGCAGAGATTAATATTATATTAGTGAGAGGTTTAGATGGAAAACACTCCAAGACTACTTGCATGCTGTCTGAGTTACTACCAAGGAGTACCCTGCAGGTTTTCAATCATTCTCAGGGCTCTGGCACCAGCATCTCTGTTTACAACCTGGATTCGCTCTGAACACAGCGTTCGCAGAAGCTGTTGGAGCTGCTGGCTTCAGAAAGAAACTGCTTGGGAAGCTGAGGCAAAGAAACACGTGAAAAGGAGGGAAAAGCCACCTCGTTGCTTCTGGGAGGCTCAGAAACTGCACACCGGAGAGGGGAGGATGGCGAAAAATTAGCTTAAGGGGTTGAACAGAAAGATGGCTCTGATCTGGCCTCTCTTGCAAGGATCTTTCCTTCTTCTCCTTCTGTGATGTCACTCCTGCTTTAACAAATAATAATAATAATTTTAAAAATATTAACAGCATGCAACTCCTTTCCTTAGAAACCCTTGCACGCTCCCAAGATGGCTGCCAGCAATTCAGCTGATGAACCTGCAATTCAGCTGCCCCTGGGCGAATCCTGCCCACCTGCATTTCTCCCCGAAGCTGACAGCTTTGGGTTGTGCCCACCCATGCCCCTGGGTGCCTGCCTGCAAGCACATCCCCTGCCACGGCAAGAGGTTGCCTTCCCGTCTCCTCTGAAGTGGCAGGCTGTGTTAGGCTGCTCGGAATCACATTTGGTTCTCATTTTCTAGCAGACATCCAAGATAATATTTTTAGAAGAAGCTATACTGGTATTTGCAAAAAATAGCCTTCTTTGCTTTTATCCCAAATGGGGTCTTTTCCAAGTTTCTTTTCCTACTTTAGTCATATTTTTAAAGCTGTTTGCATTAGACAATCCGATCCTGGAAGAGCATTAATCAGACTCTCCGTGGGCTCCAGTTGCATGTGTGTCAGATGGCAAAAATACAATCAGCTCAGCCGTAACCTAATTTTCTTACCGAGTGGATGAAGCCCCAAGCCGAGGGCCATATAAGGCTGATGGCGAGATCAGCCAGCGGCCGCATGGTG
Source organism: Anas platyrhynchos (assembly GCF_047663525.1). Lineage (NCBI taxonomy): Eukaryota > Metazoa > Chordata > Aves > Anseriformes > Anatidae > Anas > Anas platyrhynchos. The sequence goes on along the minus strand of NC_092592.1, from coordinate 31,277,464 downwards.
CCACTGACAGCCCTGCACCAAGAGGAGCCCCTTCCCAAGGCCTTCCCACCACGGCGGGTACCTGTCCCTTGAAGCACCGTGGCCCAGCCTCGTGCAGCATTTTGGATGGGAAGGGGAGCCACCAGCAGGACTCTGGTATCTGGGGGCACTCAGCAATCTGCCTGGGGAGCCGTTTTCTCTGCTTGGCTACAAAGACAGGTTTGGTGTGTTGTTTTGTTTTTTTGGTTTTTTTTAAAGAAGATTCCTGGGAAAAGGGCCTGGGTTAAGGAGGTGCTGCAGCAGCATCCAGTGGCAAGGCGAGATGGGGGGGCTTGTGTCTGCCCTGAGCCTTGGCCAGCCTCCATCCACAGGAACAGGAGAGCAGAAGGCAGGGAGCCACGGGGCTGGGCTCCTTCCCCATGCGTCTGCAGGTGCCCACACATGTCCTGCAGTGTGGGGAAGCCCACGGGTCCATCACTGCTCTGGCCATGCTGCAAGCTCTGGAGATGCCCCTGCCCCAGACAAGGACCATCTCCACGGGCCCCATGTCGGGGCTCCCTTCCTCACCACGGCAGATGTGGATCGTGCTAGGATGTTGGGCATGGTTTTAAAGTAAGCCTAGTGTACCCAAACCTAGATACATATCAGCTAAATTCTGCAGTAGGATGGGAGAGTGGGAAAAGAAGGGAGCAACTCCTTCCACAGAGGGCCAAACACCGGCACTGAAAGCCTGGGCAGCGAAGGGAACATACCCCTGCCCATCCCCTTCCAGCACCCTGAGCTGTCTGCTCGGGGAGCACCAGCTCTCCTGGGCACAGGACAAGCTGCTCTGAGGTCCCCAGTGAGGGAGGTGGCCCCTGTGCAGGTGTCAAGGCCAGAAGTAGAAGTGCCAGGAGGGCAGAGCTTATGCCCCTGGGGCTCAGGATCTGCATCTCAGACCTAGATCGGTTTGATGCCACCAAAATTCCCTCCACATGGATATAGGCTCAAAAAAAAACTCAGGCTGAGGAGGAGTTTGGGAATAATCTAATCCAGCCTCTTGCCCCAGCAGACCAGCTCTAAATCTTTGCCATCTGACCTTCTGCGAAATGGGGCCCAGCGTGGGAGCTGGGCTTGAAGATCAGAGACTTCAACAGGGCTTTATCAATTTACTCCTGCTGGGGATGGGCCCCAGCTATTCAAAGTCCCCTTAAGAGCTCAGACAGCTCCCACAAGCTAAGCACATCCCATTCCGGCTATTCCTTCTGTGCCCTTTTCGCACCAACCCATGCAGATCACCCGCTATGGCACATAAAGGGACATTTCCATCTGAGGGGAGACAAATGAGACCTCACAGACCTGCTCCTACCCCCGTGTCAGCCACGTGGAGGTGGCACGACCCTGAGCGTGGTGCCAAGCACGGTCAGACACTACCCAAAAGAGGGAGCAGATCTGGGAAAGGTGCCCTTAGGACAAAAACCCTATATATCCCCCTCCTGCTCTCAGTGCCTGGAGAGAGGCCCCGGCTGCCCAAGCCTGCTGCCCCAACGTGCTTTAAGTCACTTGAAAAATTCTAAATAATTTAACTAAGTAAGTAGCCTTGTGCGAACAAGTGAAACCCTATCTGCTGCTGCAGGAGCAGAGTGGATTTGTCACTCTAGGTTATAAAGCAATGCCAGGCTCTTACAGATAAAGCAGCGCGCTGCAATATTTATAAGATATCCGAACGTGGTTTATAAATGTGACACGAATTCCTCTCTCTTCTATAGGGAACCGTACTGAACTGCCAGCACATGGGCAGGCAGCACCATCAGCTCCTAAGGGACCTTTGGTTTGCCCAAACCACGAGCCCTTTTCTCAGTCTCTGCTCACTGGCAGGTGCATTTTGGCGCAGGAGACTGCCTCTGGTTAATACCTACCCCCAAGGCCCAGCAGCTGATTTCTGACAGCTCCATGCAGAGGCCTGGGCAGGGTGAAGGTAGGGATCACAGTCCTAATACCTCCAGAGGTGATAAACCACCTACAAAACAAGGCACGCCCTGACCAAAGGAGAGCTGTGCAGAGCCACGGAGGGAGAGGCAAAGCTCACGTTCATCAAGAAAAATAGTCAATAAATAATCCAACCAGCACCAGCTGAGCAGCGTGGAAGGTGCTGGGGCAGGCTTCAAGGGGTCCATGCCTAATTTACAAGACCATATTTGCAGTTCACAATGAATTTCTGGATATTCTGGTTTATCACTGGCCTGTTCAAAGAGTGCTGCAAGCAAAAATCGAGGGCTGAGAGCTCAGTTTTGCTGTGGTTTTTCTTCCTCTGGTCTGACAAAGAGGGAAATGCCAAGCGCATTAAGTTTTATTATGTTTTCTTCCCCAATTAAGCCACAACCACCCACGCAGGAGGACCTTTCCTGGGGACCTGCTGGCTGGCAGCGATGCCACCAAGAGCAGCGCAGCCGTTCAAGTGACCACGCCGCAGTTCTGCTCTGAGATCACCAGCAGCCACAGGGGAAAAAAATGCCCAGTGCGTGTCCCAGGATTTCTTAACGTATAGAGAAAGCCCTTCCCCACGAAGCCTTCTTGCTGGTTCAAGACAGACACAGCAGGAGAACAGAGTGACAAGCAGCACTTTGGGGCTCAGCAGGCCCAGAAGGACTGCCACATTCCCATGCAGGCTGGTAGAAAGAGGGGCCCAGAGTAATTTAATCCCCATCTGCAGATGATGCTCCCATGCAGCTTGGGTCTTTGAACACTCTCTGGTGTTCAGAAGATGTTTGTTGCATTACAGCCCACACAAACATCCACTGGGGCTGCTATCTGGGGGAAAGAGGGAGCTAAATATTTAATTCCAGTCTCTTTCATCAAATATTTAATCTATTTAATATTAATTAAATCTTGGTCTGTATAAACAACGGCTAAAAATTCACCTCTCCCTCCAAACATCTGATAACGTGAACGTGACAGTTTATGCCATCCCAACTGGGATGGCAATTAACAAGGGTTTTTTCCATCCTTACAGTCCCAGTTGTTGTAATCGCAATGTCAGGTTGGTGGCCTCAGGTTTACCCCAACCATTAGCCCTCCCCCCCCAGACACACACTCCCAGACAATGCTGCATCCCCAGCCGCAGGAATCCATGAATCTAAGGTGATGGGAACAGGCCAGGAATGGGCACTTCTGGGGACGATGAGTGAGTGAGGGCTAAAATAGGAACAGATCGTTTCCACCACAAAGGACTGGAGCCAATTAACACCGGGCCGTGAAGGCAGCTGCCACCGTTGCATCTGCAACAAGCACCTTACTTTATGGCAGGAAACCCTGCTTGGACCAAGCCCCACTCCTACCAGTCACACCAGCCAGAACTCATTTTCTAATTAGCCCCAGTAGAGCCAGCAGCGATGAAGGATTGCCCTGCACACAGCACTGCTTACCTTGCTTTCCTCAGTGCACGGCCGGTTTAGCAGGGCAGCACTGAGCACTTCTGTTCCTCTCTGCTGAGCTGTTTTAAAGGCATCTCACCCAGACGATGAGCGGCGGTGATGAAAGCAATTATGCTGCTCTTCAAAATGTATTGGAAGCATCTTCTTCATCCTGAGGCAGCAGTGCCAAAGCCCTGATGGTACTAAATTCTTCAGTGTGAGCAAGTCAGGTTATTCAGTTTATACTGGTTATTTTAGCTCTTCTGGCCCCACAAAATCTGGGGCTTAAAAGCCAGTCTTTGAAAATAATAAGTACAGGATTGCTTTTTAGTAACTTCTTGGAAAGTTAAGCTTTTGTGCTTAGATTGCTAGTCAAACCCACAACCAAGGAGATCAGAAGCACCTGCTTCCCCCTGTTACCTGCAGTAGGCTCCTACCCCCCAGCACCTCTGCATTTGGGGTGTGAGGAAGCCCCAAAGCCCAGCAGCTTGATGGCTGAGGGGGAAGTGCTGGGAGGGCGAGCAGGACCCCGCTCAAGCAGGACCCTGCACGGCCATGCCTGTACCAGCAGCAAGCTCCTTCTGGCAAACCCAGCTCCAGGAGCCATCCCAGGTCACATACCTGCTTCACACAGAGGTGCCCCATAACTCCTGTGGGGTAACCGTGAGGTGAGGGGCACGGATCAGCATCACTGCGGCCGACCCTGCATGCTTGGGTCTGGAACAGGAGTCATTTGTCTACATTTTCCTGATGGCAAAAGTCATCCCGGCGATAAAAGGCCAGAATTCAGCATTTCACTCTTTGAAGACATTTGGTCGATGCAGCAAAGCAGAAGGTTGGCTGCAGTGTTTTCAATATTGATCTGTACATTTATTTTATTTTTTTTACTCAGGGAGTTTTTCAGTGGCACTTTAAGGTTGCAAGCTTCACACGAATGCTTTGCAGCAGCTCCAAGCATGCAGCTGAAGGCAAAGCAGCCTTCAGCTGGCATTACTTTGTCAGAAATGTCCAGTGGTGGCTTTCTTTTTTCTGTGGAGACCAATTGAAAAACAAATAGGAAAAAGGCCATAAAGTCACAGCCCAGCAAAGCACAAGTGTTTCGACCAGCAAAGGAGCAATCAATTCTCTCGTGTAGAATTTGATTTAAAATAAATGTTACTCATCTCTGGGAGTAAACCCAACAGCAAGCAGGTCACACAGCTCTGGAGGACTGCAGGGCTACTCCTGTAAATGCAATGCCCCGGCTGGGCCTGAACCAATACAGGCCAAATGCTGCAAGAATGGCACACAGGGAAGCGGGGATGTTTAGATCAGCTCACCTCAACTCCTGGTGAACCTCATTTACCCCATAACTCTTGCATTCAACTCAAAACACATTTTTGAAAGCCATCCAGACCTCCTGACATGGAGCACTGCTGAAGGGAAACACATGTTAGCGGAATTTCTCTGTTCACAGAGGGCACCGCTGGCTCCACAAAGTCCCTGAAGATCCATCGATCCCCAAGGCTCCTTGCTCTTCCATGTTCCCTAAAATCTGCTGCTGGCCACTGTCAGAGTCATGGTGGGAAAGCAGAACCTCAGACCTGTCCCAGCATGGATGGTGTCTCCTAACCTGGTCAATATGGAGCTGACCACCACACTGACAGACTAAACCAGAGCCAGCTTAAGCAGTTTGAAGCCAGTAAGTTTATGCCTTTACTGGTAGGCATCTATGCCTCTGCTCAAGTGAAGGAGATGCCTTCTTGCTCTGTTTTTTGGTTTGTCCTCACATTGCTCTGTTGGATTTTGCATGCTGTGACCCACCTCACCTCCCTGTATGCCTTGCCATGAGATGTTGGCCTCACACACTGGTGGTCTCCTGTGGGAAGTCAGCACTCGTGAGATGGCTCAAATGCCAAGAAAGTCCCCTGAGAAGGAACGGATATTGAACGACCAGCTGAAACATCAGCATCTCCTTTCAACACCTCCCACCATCCCCTACCCCACAGCAGCAGGTCTCCTCCTCTGCTTGAGACAAACCTCATGCTCAGGTCAAGGCAGTTCAGAAAAGCCAGGAATGGCACAAGGTAGGAGAAAAGCCAAAAACTGGCTCTGTATCACCAGGGCACTGCACAGCAGAAGTGAAGTGCCTGGGCCCAGCTCCCTCCTCGTGCAGAGAAGCCCAAAGCCATGGCTCTGCTGGGGCTTGCTGGGCTACGTGGCCATCCACCCCCTATGTTGGCCCACACAGGGCACTCTCCCTGGGACTGGCCAGGCTCAGGAGCCACGGTACAACCCAAGGAAACATGATTTAAGGCACTCCCCCACAGCTGTAATTTCACCTTGTCTTCATGGGGCTCAGACTACAGCCCTTGCAGTTCACAGAGGGGTCAGGATCTGCTCCTGGAGCATTTGTGAGCTGGTCGATGCTCTCTGCTGACCCTGCTCTCTCCTCACTCCATTTCTACCACCGCAAGGAAGGCACAGCGGCGGCAGCTACGGATACCTGGCACATCACAGAGGCGTTACCACAGACCAGCTGCACAGCGAGGTCCACAGCAGAAGCAGTGCCACAGCTCCAGGCGGAGCTGTCTGCCAGGGCACTGGCTGTAATCAAGGAGCAATCTCTGCAGTCTTTGAACTTTTCCAGCAGTGAAAGAGCAGGGAATATTCAGAAATGAAGTAACATGGAGAGCCTCAGCTGAGGAGAGCCTCCAGGCTGCCCAACAGCCGGGCCAGCCACCAAACCCAAGAGGGACATCATGGGGCACCAAGCCCTGGGTGCTTGGGTGGGGGGACACCCACAGCATGGCACGGCTGAGGGACATGGGGTGAAACCCAAAGGGGCTCCCCCAGGCCTGCAAAACACATGGTCTGTGAGCAGAGTGACTAGGGCCAAGCCCATCCCTCCTTGGACCACCCTGAAAAAGGCTACTTGGTGTGACCAGCTCCTCGTGTCCCAGGAAATGGGGGAAAAACCTCACAGAAATAAATGTGAATGCCAGCAAGATGAGGGGTCAGGGACAAGCCCTGGGCAGGCTATCATCAGGCTCTACAAGGACAACCCTGCTGCTTCTGCAGATCGCCCATGGGGACATCTGGGGACACTTGCCATGCCAGGCCTCCTCCTCGTGGCCACACATCCATGTCCCTGAGCTGGCACCTTCCCCGCCCCCACACAGTTAACATTCCAGCCCCGACATAAAAGGTTATTAAAAAACAACCACAGCTCATTACATCCCATAATGTGGCATTTGCATGGGAATGAGCCGGAGCGCTGAGGCTGCTTTCTCCAAACTGAGGGAGGAATGTGGGAGAGGGAAAGCGAAGGGCTGGGCACTGGGCCTGGGCCTGAGCTGCAGAGCCGCAGCCCCACAGCAAAATGGAAAATTGTGGGGCAGGCGTGGAAATTTACCTCAACGTTTACCACCACACAGGGAGAAGAGTGTTGGTTTCACCCCATAACCAGCACGACACAGTCCAAAAGGCTCCTGCGTCTTGGACGCTCCCCCCCTCAGCAGGCAGAAAGGGCCCAGGACAGAGCTGAAACCAAAATGACCAACAGCTCAGGGAAATGAAACAAAAACGAGTCAGAAGGTGGCAAAGGCAGCAGGACAGTGGAAATTCAGACACTGGCCACAGGGACGGGCAGGCAGCTCCATGCCAGATGCAGGGAGTCACTGTCCCTGCCTAACATAGTCCCTGGGGTATTTTATTGGGTTGGGCTCAACTGTGAGGACATGGGGTATTGGGAGGGACACAACCCCAAAAGCACATTGCTTTGATCTTTGATGAAAAACTGAATAATCAGCCATGTCTCAGTTGAGCACAGCTTCACTGACAGCCCATAAAAACCCCAGCTCCCACCCCCAAACCCACCAAAATTTGCTTTTGTCTGCGCTAGAGACACAAGGACAGCAGAGAGCCATAGGGATGAGGAAAGCACTGACCCCTACATCTCCCCTGGGTCTACTTTGGAAAAACCCCCAAGGCCACCAGAGGGGACAGCAGGACACCCTGCCTCCCTCCATCAAGCCCTCCTGGCCTGTAAAGGCCACCACGCTGGGCAGGTGGGCACTCCTGCATATAGGAACAAGTACTGCCTTCCACCCCAAGCACTTCTAATCCCATCTGTAACCTAATTATCACAAAAAAAATCAGCAAAAGAGCTACAGAAACTGCACCAGCCTGGCTTTCCCAGCGAGGGGCAGGAACGGGGCCAGGCTGCATTTCCAAGGAGCAAATCACACCTAACCTCTTTCCTTTAAGAAGCACGTGAATGCTCTTACCGTGGCATGAAAAGGGGGGGAAAGAACAAGAAACATCAAGGACTCGTTTGTTATTCTGCCCTTGCGCAATGAAGCGAGCCATTGTTCCCTACCTGGGGTAAAAACGCCTTTCAGAAACCGCCAGTGCTTTTCCCAACGCGCTCTTGAAAAAAAATGTCAAGACCAAAGCTGCCGGAGAAATCGGTGAACGGCTGGAAAAAAATTACAGCTAACAGATTATTCAGAGGGTTTTCACACTTGATCTGTAAACGCTCTTTTATTTAATAAAAATAATCATCCATTATAGCAACTTCTGCTTGTGTTTTCTGTTGGTTTGTTTTACAGTAAAGCACAGTTTATTTATTTGCTTTCCTCACGTCTTGAGGATTCAACTCTGAAAATGCAAGTGAATGTAAACATTGCTCTCCAGGTCCCAGGATGCAGCCGGGCACCCTCAGAGTTAATTACAAAGCCAAAGAGAGAGCAAAATCAACAAAACACTTCCAAAAGTAAAAAGGTATTGTTTTAAAGTCTCTTCCTTGCACCACAAAATTCCAGAGAAGGCAAATTCATCCGATACAAGAGACTTAAACTTGGCTTTCTCAGACAATTTCTATGATTTGTCAGCACTTGATAAAGCTATTTTCATAACATTTAAACTCTTGCCAACGCATTTACTGTGATATTACCAAGATTTTTTTTTCCTTCAATATTCTCCATAAATTTCTTCATGGCACAAAGATGTTACATTTGTTCTGTTCATTTTGTTTTTTATTATTTTGTAGCAGAAAAAGCTGAAAGACATTTCAGGAAAGGAGTGTAAAAGCAGTAATAACTCTCTCCTGCTCCAATCTCACAATATGTACACATTTCTTTAAATAAAAAAAAAAAAATAGTAATACATTATAAAATACAGGGGAAAGTGTCTGTAAGTTTCCAATTTCAGGGTTTTGCCCTGTGTAAGACTGAAAGAGGGATGCTTCGGTATTTCCTAGGAAAGGTGAGTCTGACAGATTAAAAACTTAACTCTCCTCCGTTAATTCAGAAAGTTGGAACCACCTCTGCAAACAAACCCCCTCTGCTTCTGCAGGAAACCCAGCAGGATTTAAAACATCCAAAAAAAAATCAATACAAACAAGATAGCATGATCTACAGAGCCCTGATATTTGCTATGAAATGTTATCTATTTACAGTTGGAGGTGGGGGAAGTATGTTAGTGCTGAGCACGTTTCGTCACTGCAGTGTGGTATAATATCAGGCGAGATTAACTCGCCGGGAGCTTGGCTGGGTCCCAAGCCTCGCACGGCATGAGAAGGAGCTCACTGCACAGTGTAAGAAGGAGCCCACCTCGCAGCCCCCCAGGACAGCACGGCAAAGCCACCACTCCTCGGCTCTGCTCTAGCTCGTAACAGCTGGGAAGTTCCCAGCTCAGCCGTATCATAGCATGGGCAACACAAAAATTAAACACAATCAGGTATGACTCCAAAAGAAAATAATAATAATAATAATAATAAAAAAGCCAGTCTGGCAAGATGTGTGATACTAAGCTCTGTAGTCAAAAAAAAACAAACACAGAACGGACATTGGAAATTTTGGTAACATTGTCAGGCTGATGGGCAGGGGAAATGGCTCTAATTTTTCAGTGGTTTTGAGTTTTCGGAGGGTGGGAAGGGAGGGACTTTTAAGGTATCAAAGATAATTAAAGCATTCACAGTTTCAAAGCTGCTTGCCTTACAAAAATTAAGACATTCAGATTCAGGGATACAATACTGTATTTTACACGGGGGGGGGGGATATTAATTACATATACAATACAACAAAATAAAAAAGCCGACACCTCTGAGGTGGCATACTCCCTCTTTGTTGTTCATCTCACGGAGCTGCACGGAGCTTGTCTTTAAAGAGTCAAACTGAGCAGTCATGAAAATATCCACTGAGAGACTCTGGCAAAAGAAAAAAAAAAAAAACTAGCAAAGTAAACCAAGCAAGTCAAAAGCCATCCTCCCCTGGAAAGCCGAATGCCATGGCTCAGACTTCCACTTGCCTGCTGCTCCTCGCTGCTGCTGCCTGGCGTGTCGATAGGCTCGTCTCGGGTTTTGAGGGTTTCCTGCTCACAGGCTGAAGGAAACCATCCCATGCAAGCACAGCCCAAGGGAGCCATGTGTTACTCTCCTACAAAGTCTTGAACGATTAGTCCTGCCCAACCCAGGGGGTCCTTCAAACAATCCTTTTCCTCTCTATCCTACAGAGGATCCTTTTGAAGGCCCGCCTGAAGTCGTGGTTGAAAATTGTATAGATGACGGGGTTCAAGGAGCTATTGCAGTAACCGAACCAGAAGAAGAACTTGAAGAGGGTTTCGGGCACGGAGCAGCTCGTGCAGACGGCAGTCAGTGTGTAGGTAAAGAAGAAGGGGAACCAGCAGATGACAAAGACACCAATCACCACCGCCAGCACAAAGGTGAAGCGCTTCTCCCGGTTCTGCCTGCCCCTCCACCGGGACCCTTTGGTGGTCCTCTCCTCCTCCACCTTCCTGGGCAAACTGTCCCCAGGCTTAATCTGGCTCAGCTTAGTCTTGGCCTTTCCCCTCGACGGTCTCTCTGACTTCTTGGACTGGTTGTTGTCCTGGTGCTCGGAGGAGGAGGTTTCCTCCATGTCGATGCCGTTGACCTCTCCCTCCTGCCCGTCGCCTCCTCCGGCCGCTTTCTCCCCGTTGAGCTGGGCTGTGGCCGGCAGGTCCTCCTTGTCGGCCAAGCCGTTCTGCTTCTTCTCGGGGCGCTCCGCCCGCTTGTTCGGAGGCACCCTGGTGCGCCTCTTGGCTATCTGATAGATGCGCACGTAGACCAGGATCATGATGAGGCAGGGGGCAAAGAAGGAGCCGATGCTAGAGGAGATGATGTACCACTTCTCGTCGTTGATCTTGCACAGCGCGACCCCCTGGTCTGTCTGCTGCCCACTCTTCTTCTCGATGGAGATGAGCGGCGGGAAGGAGATGACGGCCGAGATGACCCAGACGATGAAGATGATGCACTTGATGCGGCGCGGGGTGCGCTTGAGGTTGTACTCGATGGCTTGCGTGATGGACCAGTAGCGGTCCAGGCTGATGGCACACAAATGCACGATGGAGGAGGTGCAGAAGAGCACGTCCAAGGCCAGGTAGATCTCGCACCACACCTTGCCGAA